>NC_143397.1:12567238-12867238 GCF_052110815.1 Crocodylus siamensis | reverse complement strand
TGCCCTAGCCCCTGTCTATAAGGCAGGGATAATGATGTGCCTACCAGTGTCACAGTGGTGGAGATGTAAATGAATTAAAATTTGCAGTGCACTCAGATACTGGAGCAAAGGGATTACATTAGAGCCTAGGTGGAAAGGTGCATTTTACAGTGAGGCCAGGCTAATTTACATCTGCTGAGAATCCATCCTTTTGTAGGCAATCAGAAATCAGAAAATCCTGAAAGTAACCCGGCCTATTAACCATGCATTTGCACTATGCTTAGCATTAAATAATTGGCACTCTTTGGCATATTTGACTTGGATACTACTTAATGATTTAGTGAACTACCCATCAGACTTCCTAATCATCTCATGATCGTTGCTTGGGTTTCCACATGTTGCTTTGCCCCAGGTCTGCAAATAGATTGTTCTCTTGCAACCCTGCTTATATTTCTGCCTCTTTCTGTCTCTCTCAAAGGAGCAGTTTTGGTCTCCCTACAATTTACCCGGACGTTTCAGTGGGCTGTGACAAAACCTTTCTGCTGACTTCTGTGTGATCTGGCCCATCTGGCAGAGCCTCCCCCCACCCCCCACGAGAAGTAAAACTCTAATTTGCGGAGAAGAAATAGAATCGTTATCTCGATTGAAATAATTTCTTTTTCTTCCCCCAACCTACAAACTGATAAAACATCAAATTGGTAGGAGTTTCCTTATCGGCTCATAGAATTTGTAGGACACAAAATAATGACCTGTCAACTTGCCTCCAGCAGGCCAGTTCTTTAGCACTGCACCAATCACATAAACCCTACCACAAAATGTAGGACAGAATCCCAAGCTGTCTCGACAGCATTTTAATAAGGATATTTAAGAGGGCTTCTGAAAAGCCTCACAACCAGATGGATAATGTGTGAGCTGAGACTTTATTATAACCCCTTATTATTTTTGGTACCTTTAGGCTACTGTATTTACAGTACAGTGTGCACTTATGCAGAATTTAAGGTGGTTACTGGCGTGGGGGTACAGGATTCACTAACTAGGGAAACAGGTTGGCTTGAGTTCTGGGCATGTTTTTTTTCTTTTCAATAAACTGTTGGTTGGAAACTTGAGTGCAGGCCTGGCTGACAGTAGGTCTGATTCTACAAACTCCTTGGCCAAGGTTTTCAAACTGTCTGCTCCTAGCTGTGTATCAATCTAAGGAAGCTCAGTGCCTAATGTCCAGTTTCTGGGGAGGCTGAAGTCCTGCAGATGCATCTCCAGTCAGTGGAAGGTTTCCCGTATTCAGCATCTCTGTTAAACAGGCCTAGGGGATGTCAAGTTGGGTCCTGCAAAATGTAATGAGGCATGTCTGAAAAGAGTAGGAACCACTCATACCCACAAACCACTAAAGAGGCCCACCTATAAGTGGGCATCCGTTTAAATGATGCTAATGATACCAGCCCGATCTACTTAACCTGATTTAACACAATGTGTTAATTCATGGGGCTCTCAGCTGTTGGCACCTCAGTACAGTTCAGCTGGTTCCCTTACTGCTCAGAACCTGTGCTCAGCTCATAGGCGATGTGTGGGGCAGGGGGGCATGGAGGGCACATGCCGGCCCCCCCAGATTTCTGTGCTGATGGTGGGGTGTGGGGCTATAGCTCAGCCAGACCCAGGCCCCGGTAGCAGTGGGGGCATTGATGTTGGCATGATTTCTGCACTGGCAACAGGGTCCAGGGCTGCAGCCCAGCTTGGCAGCAGCAGGGGCTGGGGCATGGGCAGTGGTGGTTGCACAGAGTTGTGCCCCCCACCCGCAGCGTCAACACTTACGTGTCACCTGTGGCTCAGCCTCTGCTTAGCTGTTGGCATCTCAGTAAAGCTTACTACCTGGTTACTCAGAGCACTTTGCCCCTAACAGCAGTAGCTTTGAAATGAGGGGGACCCCGTCAGGTTCGGGGCTGCTAATAGCCCCGCACTGGCAGAGGGTGAGACAGGCTAGAGAGGCTAACCACATAGTTAACCTGGATAATTAAGTAATAAGCTGGGTAATTAAGTAGTAACCCGGATAGTTAAGCTGGGTAATTTTCCAATTGTCAAATGAGCCCACTATAAGTACGTTAGACTGTACTTGAAGACATTTTCCACATAGGCCCTGGGAATTGGAGTCACTGGGAGGTGAAATCTCTCTAGCAGCCCCTCACAACTTATTGGGGCTAGCCCTTAGCTGAGTTTCTCCCGTCCTGTACTTGGACTTGTGCTTCAAGCTTCTGGTTAACTTTTTTTCTTCTAGATCCAGTCTGCCAGGAGATTTCTGACAGGCATGTGGAATTGTTTTAAGCGAAGACATGTCTTAAGGTACCGGCTTAATATCTTTATGGAAGCATGCAGGTACAGTCACCAGAAGGACACCACTGAGTTTTGTATTCAACAGCTTGTTTGTCTTATGGTAGTACCAAAGTGCCATCAAACTGGTACTGCACATCACACGGTAAGAGACAGGCTCTACCCCAGTGAGGTTGCTATGTAGCTAAGTGAGACAAAAATTAAGTAGCATTATCCCCATTTTACCCTTGGGGAAACTGAGGCACAGAGCAGTCAAGTGGTTTGTCCAAGGTTGTAGAGAAAACCTGTAACAGAGATGGGACTGGAACTCATATCTTTTTAGCCATGTCCATAAGACCATCCTTCCTCTAACACTGCCTCGCTTGAGACTGAAGATCTGACCTTGCTCCAGCGAGCTTCAATTATAATGCCGTTACGGGGCTGCAGAGGTAAATCTTGTGCTCAGTATGCAGCTGCAGAATGGGGACTATGCAAAAATGTCTTTAAAAACAGAAAATGAATCTGGTTTCCACTGCCCCGGGCCTCCTGCTGTGGATCATCCCACGCTCCAACAAGCACAAGGTGAAGCAAAAGGACCAGCTAATACGGAAGGGTCAGTTCTTGGTCATTCGTCTCCGAAGCCAATTTCTGCCGCTTTCTGTTGGATGGCAGGCCCCAGGGTGACACCTGACTTAATAGAGGCACAAGTGTTTAAACCGCCTTGCTAGAAATGGCTGCTGTATCCGATGCGCGGGAGATGTCAGTCCCTCAGACGTGAAGCGGGTCAAGATTCTTATGTCATTGTGTGCATTATGGAGAAGAGAACAGAATGTGCTTGATAAAAGAGGGGACTTAAAAGAGACTCTTCTTTAGGAAGAGAACTTTCAAGTAGCACAATGCATCAAAGACCCCTCATACAGCCTTTGAAAGGGGTGAAAGGTATTACCTAATATTTTGATGGGGTGAATAATAAGCATCCTGAGTGCCAGGAAACTAATTTAGAAGTGCATATTGCACTGTATTTCCTCCATCGGAAGCGCTTCCCAAAAGAGTCCTTGACAAAGGATTTAAAAAACCCAGCATTTGGAGGCCAACTTTTCTCCCTTGAAATGCCCCCTTTTTTGTAATGTTTCCTGGTAAGAGTTACTTATGAAAAGATGAAATGAAGTGTGCGCTGGAAGCAGCATGTCTCAAACAACGCGTGGGAGCCTGGAAAGTTCCCCTGCGCTCCTTTTGTTCCTTAATATTGAAAGCAGCACTTGCAATGTGCTGTAATAGGATTCTGGGGGTGCTGAGGCATATATTAGCATGAGGGGCTCAGGCATTTGGATCTGGAGATGTCTTAGAAGGAGCCCTACAAGCACGGCCTTTGCTTTTGTTCCAGTAGATGCTCCATTGTTTCTCTTGGGCACAGTCCAGGCCGCAGCATTGATAACCTGTTGCTCTTTGCAGCAGGAGAAGGGACTCTTGAACAATACTGCAGGTGCCAATTACATCTCGGGTGGTACAGTCACACTGAACATGTCTTTTTAAACCATAACTCATTCCTGGAATCACTTGAGTTACGAGCGAAAATATATTGCACCTGCCATTTCCCACAAAATGAATGGCATCGTCCTCTCCAGGTGGGGCTCCAGGCCACATAATGGTCCATATGCCCCAGAGGACTTGAGTGGTGCATGGGGGTTGTGTTCAGAGACTTAGGGGCTCCATCCCTCTCTTGCTGAAGTCAGTGGGAGATGGGGTGAGCACCAAGGTCCAGAGCCTTGAAGTTCCTGGGGGCTTTATCACTGGGCCTGAAGGAAGCAAGGATTGTGGAGCCCTTAGTAGCCTCACCTCCTGAGTGGTTGTTCCCCAAGAGCAGTATCCCATGAGATGCTGAATTTCCTCCAGTTCTCACAGGGACCATGGGAGGAGCAAACTCATCACCTCTCTGGGCTCCCCTGTACCTCCAAAGAAGGACCTTGACATGATCAGAAAGAGAGCTATGTGAACTGGAAGTCGCAGGGACCGGGTGATGGGGTTTGGAAGCTGATTAGACTAAGGCTGTCTGTTGGGCGAGATCGGAAGGGCTCTGGTGGTGTCTCTGAATAAGCTGGTGGGCTTGGTTTTCATTCCCAATGGACACATCGAGACAGCCTGCACTTCTCAGCTTTCTTGGGAATCCCAGAAGACAAAAGGCACAGACTAAAGAGACCACAGAGATTGAACTGACGTTTCCCATCTTCAGGACAGAGGTGAAATGCAGCCCAGGTGCCGTCTCTCTGGGATTGTCAGGGAAGCACCTTTTGGCCTTTTAAAAAAAAATCTTTCTGTCTCATGGAAAGTGCCTGGGGAAGAGGAGAAGAGCAAAAGGAGCAGGCGTAATTGAGTGAGAATTATTACATTACCCTCGACAAACAGGGCTGCACACGATGGGTGCAAACCCTCCTGACCTGGGCCAGGCACAAAAATCTAAAGGCATTTCCAACCCCAGCCCTCCCCAGCCCTGCCTCGCAGAACGAGTGCCTCCTCCAAGCCAGCTCCGTTCCCCGCTGCCCTCACTTGTCACATCAAACTTTATTTTTACCATCTGTGGAGACGTAGTTAAATTTTAGTGCTCACTTATCTCCTTCTCCCCCAGGCCACAATTAATTGAGGCCAGGAGGCAGGCAGAACTGCTCAGGCAATATTTACAAGACGAAGGGAATGTTAATGGGTCACTTGGGTCAAGCCCATGGATGGGGGAGATGGTGCAGGTGGGGGATGACAGTTGGCGAGGGAGGAAATCAGTGGAACCTCACACCAGCCCCCAGAGTGATTAAAATCTCTGGGAATTAGGCCTTTCCTGAATGTGAATAACACCCACCCCCTGCTTTCCTCTGCCTCCCCATCCCTCCGTTCAAATACTAGTGCTGGGGCTTTTGTGTCTCTGGGACTTTTCTGGCAGACGACTAGCGGTGATGCTGTGGCTGAGAGCTCAGGGGAGAACAGCGCAAGAGCAAGAGCTGGCTGCGTGGTCTCGCAAAGTTATGAACTTATCACATGTCGCAAAAATAGAGCATGAAAACTCACAAGGAAACAGCAGCTGCCGGTCCTGCAGCTCAGCCTGGCGGCCTCGCTCCGTGGTTGACCAACCTATAGCACTCGTGTCGCATCAGGGATGCTGCTGTGTTAGGCGCTGTACGGCTGTAGAGTGAAGGACCCACCCCTGCTCCAAAAGCTGACAGTGTCAATGGGCATATCTAGACGTGCACTCAATGTGACTGAATATACTCTGGCTCAATTTGAGCAGGAGTAAACTAATTCTGATGTCATCATTGACACATGCGTTTAAGCACAATAATTTACTGTGGCATGGGGTAGTACCTCCGACTGATGGGACTGTCCTACGCTGGAGTAAATTAATCTACTGTGCACTAATTGTGGTGCACATGTAGCTGGTGACACTTTACTGTGCATTAAATTAAGTCTAATGCACCATAAAGCGCACGTGTAGACGCTCCCAATGAGACCAACGCGGAGGTAATGGAAACGTGTGGGAGGAGTTTCCAAGCACACCCCCCCTTGTTGAGCTGGCACCAGGTGGGGGTTTCTTCTGCCCATTGCTGGAGGGGTGGGTGGGCTCTGAGGGTGGATGGCCACCCAGCTGGGGGCTTTTCCCACTCCGGTTCCCGTCCAACCCCACCCACCAGGATTTACAGCAAATGGGAAAGCTCCCCTGTATGCAAGTGGCAAAAGTGGCCAACGCAAACAATCTCTAAAGTGCCCACTGAAAAAAATCCCCTTCAAAACAACCTCATCCAGTTGCCTGGGAAGTAAAGGAAGAAAAAGGGAAAAGACCAGGGACCTACTCTGTCTTTTGGGCACTGGTCAATAGGAAGAATGAACAAGGAAGATCTCTGGTAGGAGAGGAGGTAGAGCCTAATGGCACCACAAGGCCTGGCCTTTTAATGTTGTGCTCGGTCATTATATCCTGCCTTCATTGGGCTTTTAATTGTTATTCGTTTGCTTTTTTTGCCTGTGCCAGCCCCGCAGCAGCTGGGCGAGGTGATGTGGGTGCTTTATAGATGCCAAGTGTGTTGCTCTGGTGAGAACTGCATAAAGGCAGTAGAGAGTAGGCACGCTTAGTCTCACAGAGGCCCTTTTGCATCTTATGGCGGCTTCTGTTCCAGCTTTGCTTATCTTTCCTACCTGCTGCTGCTACTCTGAGAGGTGAAGCTGGCACCGCCAGCCTCTCACCCGGTGCCGAGGCTGCATTTTTAAAGGGCAGCCGCACAGCACAGTAGGTCCCAGAGTGACGAGCGATTGTCGCCACAAATAAGCTACGAAACATTTGTTGTCATTGTTTGGGGAAGTTTCTCCTTCTAATTGGCATTTCGGAGCCCAGTGCCAGAGGCAGCATCTGGCTGAAAAGTGATATCATTTATGACACTGGGAATGCAAGATGCCAGCCCAGGAGACTGTAAAGCAGTTTGCAGGAAAGAGGATCCTGACCTGCAAAGTTTGAATCAAGCAAGAAACTCCAGCAAAGACAGGAGGAAGCAGAGTTGGGCCTGGCTCTCTCTCTCCCGTGGCTTTTATTATCCTTTGAGGCTGGGCCTTCCTTTAAGGAGGTTAGATGCCCACATTGGGACTGGGGTTACGGAGTCTCTTAAGCCCCTTTGTTCATACGCTGCATTGGTTAGAGTTCCTTGTCCCAGAAATTCGTACCCCAAAGCTTGCAAAGAAGAATTTTTCCAACTGTTTGAGTTGGTCTAATAAAAGATATCAGATTTCCTAAAGAAACTTGTCTACCCATGTCCTTAGACCAACACGGCTACAACCTATACCCTTGTCCCCAAAATGCACCCTTATTTAAGCCTGTGCCTCCACTGAAATGGTACCGGCTCTCAGTGGACATCACTGTTGGCAAGGGCAGGAGCTCCCCTTTGCTCGGATGCCTCTGGAAATATTGAGTAGAGGCAGGCTGCAGGTGTGGCAAAGCCAGTGCCAAGCAGACCCTGATCAGTACTGTCTGCTTGCATATTGGCACTTTTCTGTAGCTATCTGCTGCCATTTGTCTCATGCTCACATTTGTAAGTACTTTGAGGTAGGGCATCATTTCTTTCTTCTGTGTTCATACAGTGCCTCCCACCCTCAGATCCTAGTCCAAGGATAGGATTCTTGGATAATAATAATATAATCACACTCAAAGAAACAGAAGATCAGGGCGATCTCCATCAACTGACTCTGTTTTTCTTAGCCTCCCACTGCTTGTGAAGCAAATGTATTCAGTTCCCTTCTGTATAATGCAGTGATGTGCACCCATCGCTGAAGTGTTTCAGTGCTGGATAGCAGTCCATTATTGATGGAAAGAAAATCCTGCCTAGTAAAACTCCATGGTAGCAGATAGTAAATTGGGGAAACAGGTGTGCAGCGTTCTAGACCAAGCCACAAGGTCCGTCCTCAACACTGTAGACCCACTTTTTGACTTGTACTGAATGGTCAGATGAGGAACTTTTGCTGGCTCTAACACTGAGACATTTGCTAGCTTCCTAGGGCATGTCAGTACTGCTGACTTACTGTGTCAGGCCACTCTGCGCTGAAGCATGTTGTGCTTAGAGCTAATTCATCCCCTAAGGTGCAGTAAGGTGGCTACATTACTTTGGGTTCAGGAGGTAGCTTGGGTAGAGCAGTACAGTGTCCCAGCCCAGTGCCTTCTGTTGCAGTAAAATAGTGATACAGGCATGTCCTTTGTTCTTGGTTTCCTTAGCTCTAGCTACGATGTCCTGCAAGGAAGGAGAATGGAGGGGATGTCTGTGGGTCTGAGAACTAGCCACTTTTGAACCTATCTGATGCAGCAGGTGATGTCCTTCTTTAAAAAGACATTTGGACTAGATCACTAAGGCCCATCCTTGCAGAAGTACAGTCACTCCACCCGCATTTGGGGTAAGCTGTGCTGCCTGAGTGACCTGTAGCTCCTATTATCCAGCTCTGGGCCTTGCCCTTTGGGGTTTTGTATCTCAGAGCAGGATCCAAAGCCCACCCTATTGAATATCAACCTTTCTATTGATATCAGTCAGCTCCGGATGAGCCTCCTGGAAAGACGGTGCAACAAAACCAAAGCTTATGCATGGTGACAGGCACACCTGGCTCTGTAAAGTTCATAGTGCCAGATTGAGCAAAATGGATGGCTTTCCCAATCACTCAGGATTTAACATAGGAAAGGAAACAGCAGTCTTCAAGGTAGATCTGTCATGCTGCTGGTTCGAAGTGATTGCAAGCCCTGTAATCATTGCAGCTGGTCTCGAGTCTGTAACAGGGTTTGTGGGCAGCATTTTGGTCTGTTCCCCCTTCAGGTGGTCCTGATGCGAGTAGACAAAGAGATGGTTGGTTGGAAGTTTGGTAATAAAGAAATCTAATGTCCTGGGGCCAACCGGGTAAATCCCTGGCAGGACCCCCAGTCTGGCCAGGCAGGGGAAAGGGCTACAGGCAGCAATAAACAAGGGCGCTGCGCTGTTACTAGAAGCAGGCCACATAGGTTTAGGGCTGGGTCTGACTTTGCTGTATGCACATGTATTGAAGGCTTGGGTTTTGGTGCTGCGGAGCGCACAGAGCTCCCTAAAGCAGTGGCAGATGGAGTGTTTTGGATCAGAGTATTTTTTGTTCGGTATTTTTGGATGCGAGACCAGTTTTGCACACACATGCTGGACTAGAAGCTTACAATCCAGCCTGACTAGGGAGTATCTGGACTGCCTCAGGAGTGAGATAATGATTGAACAGTGACAATTCAATGCCGATATCTGTATGTGTGTCAGATCAGCTGTGCTAGCAGATGTACTGGGGATTGGAGCTTCAACCAGGCCCACTTCCTCTCATGGTTTTCCCCACAGCTGAAACCATTTCTCCTTCGTCTATAAAGCAATCGTCACAAGTATGCACACAAAAAATCTGTAAGCGTGGGACATCTCTTGTCTTTCTTCCTGTGTCTATCCATCCAGTGTCTGCTGGGGTAAATGGTAAAACGTCCCTAGTGTAATACCGAACGCCATCAAACATTGATGACATAGGTTTGATTTAAACCTGTGCTAACTCCTTTGTGCAGCCGGGCAAAGATCCTTCATCACAACAATTTCACAGTCCTCCCTCCACAGCTTTTCGATGAAAATCAAACTTTCCCAGAAATTTAGCAACGTTTTCAGCAGTATTTTTTTTTCTGGTGACCAATCAGAAATGAAAGCTGATCTTCTCCCCTGCCACCCCCTATTTTCCATAAAAACAATTTTTTACTAAAATAGTTTTCCTTTGTTGGAAACCAAACTTTTTTTACTGGAAACCAATTTTTTGTTTCTTTTACTGAAAATGGTTTTAGAAAATTGTGCTGTCAGCTTGACTAGTTAGGATTTTCTGAGCTGTGACTGTTACAGAATAAAAGCTTGTGATTTGGCAGGGGGAGGTGATGGAATTAATTTTGCAGCCCTTCGAAGTCCTCTGACAGTGGCTGGAGAATGTTTCTATTTTATTAACCGGGTGATTTATTGGGGCCTGTTTCTAAGGATTTTGATGCACAGGGCTAAAATGATCTACGCTTTGCAACTTTTTCAAGACTATTTTGTTTTATTTGTCTCTATGCTACTGGACCTATAAATAGTTCTTTGCCATTCCTTGTTACGAGGAGTGAGATTTGGGAGAGGATTTTTGTCTGGCAGTCCATCTAAAACTGAGGAAATGTCATTCTAAATGCTGTTAAAATACAATCGCTCACTGATTTACCCAGTAAGGAGTGCCTTTTTAGTATGAGTTGTATGCTGAATAAAAGCAGTTCAAGTGGTGCTTTTAATAAATAGATAATGGAATGGCATTTTATCTTCTGCTTTCATCCATTATGTTAGTGTAAGGGTGCATAGCCCTCTGATAGATTTTAAGATACCAGAGGCAGAGAGTCAAATCAATGTCTTTGTATTTCTCTGAAGCAAATTTAGTGCTCGTGAAAGGGGACCCGTTTCATAGCCCTGGAAACCGAAATCTTCGTGCTGCCGAGCAGTTGCGTTGTGTGCACTGCTGAATAGCTGTGCGGCTGTGTGTCTGAGAAGCAGAGGGGTCCCACAGCTTGGGATGAAAAGCGGGTCAGTCGCTTTGGCCCGTTCAGTCCATATGCCATCAGATACAGCCAGTGAAGGTGCCAGTTGTGAGCTTGTCCCTCTGGAACCGGGTGCGGGCCGTCCTAGTCATGGCAAGGGAATAGATTCGAGCAGCCATCTGGCAGTGCAGCCGATCCCTAGAGTATGGGTGGGTTAGTAATTAAAGGCACTGGACTGGCTCTCCCATGATGCCTAGTTTCAATTCCCATCTCTGCCTGCACAAGCATGTGTTAATCACTTAAGTCCTCCTCTTGCAAAGCACTTCACGTTAAGTGCAAGTCACTAGACCTCAGGAAAATGGGGATAAGGGAAGTTGCAAAAATAAATTAATGAGTGAGCTGCTCATGGAAACGAGGCCATACCAGTAGACAGGCAGAGGCTAGTTAGTCATCACTAACCTCCTTTGGATTTGAAGATATGGAAGTATCCATCGCCAGGGCTGTGGTGCGTACCCATCCACGTACCTGTGCTAATTCTTCAAGGCCACAGTGCGGTATGTCTCAGTGCTGAAGGCTTCCCTCCTCCTCCTCCAGGAGGTTTTGTCCCAGGAGGAAGGTGGGGTAGGGAGCTGCTGATTTCCCCCTTGGTGATGCAGTGCTCATGAGCGACTCTAAACTGCAGGAAACAGACAGCATGCTCTTTTCAATGGTGCCATTCAGGGTAACCGTGAGCGAGCCTCACCTGTACTTGTCTGCCAGAGTGTCTGCCCCCGGCAGCCCAGAAAGCAATTGGCTGCTGGGGTCAGAAGGAAACAAGAAACTTTGGGAATGAGGAAAGGCTCATTCATCCCATCAAGGCTCATCCTCTCTAATTCATTGTTTCCATCACACCCCCAGCGCTTTGCCGCCTCCCTGAATGAACCCAGTGTTTGTGCCTCCGAGAACAACTCAGTTCAGTGAAAAATTAGACCTGCCGCTGTCTCACGTTTGCTCTGAATTGCCTTTTTTTCCTCTCTTGAGCTGCCCTTGGGGACCTGCCTGTACAATAAAAGGGTACCTACACTCATCCCTTCCAGTACAATAGTCCAAAGGTCCAGTCGTCTTGAGACCTTTGAAGTCATCTGGGCAAAGACGGCAAACTGAGGTTTTCAGGATTGGGCCCTCTGAGCTTTGCAGGGGGAGCCGGTCACCCGCCAAAGAGAACAGGAAAGTTTCAAGGAGAGATTTGAGGAGGGGAAGAGACTCAGTAGCTCGGAGGGAGGGTGGAGGGATGGAAAGGCAGAGGAGAGGAGGGTGGAGGAAGAGAGTTGCAGAGAGATCAGGAGGCGGCGGTGGAGGGAGGGTGGGCAGCGTGAATGAAAGAGTCGCCCCTCCCTTGGCTGTGGAGAGCTGCCAGACGGGGACAGAAAGGAGGCCAGGCCTGGAGGAGCAGAGTGCATGGGAAGGGGAGGAGGTGGATGCAACGGACCTCTTCAGAAAGGAAACCTCTTCAAAGAGCAGGACACCTCTTAATAGGGAGCCTGTCCTCCCCGCCACCTCCCCTCCCGTTCACGATCGCCTTATATCCCCGGCCAATGCCAGAAATCACTTGTGTGGCAAAGCAATAGTCAGGGAAATGTGGCATGTCTCTAAGGCGTCTTGTAATGCAGCTTAGCTGGGAACAGGGCAGGTCAGCAGCCAGCTCCACAGGGACCAGCTGCAGGGAAGGGGCAAGGAGAGTGAGAGCACTCACATGGAAGGAGAGCTGGAGAAAGGAGACAAGACGAGGGCCCTTGATAGGCATAACGAATGGACTTAAGGAAGGTCCATCAGGAGGACTGCTGGTTCTCTCTCACCTGGCATAGGGACGAGAGCACATATGATGAGACCAAAGGGCAGCAAATGCCAGAGTCCTAACAGGAAATGCCTCTCCACTCAGCTTGTATGTAGACTGGGGACCTCACTACTATGGGACGTCACTGGAGTTGAGAGCTTAGGACAGCTCGAGTAGGGACTGGCTGCTTTGATGCATAACGGGAACCTCATAGATGACTCCACAGAGTTTTGGAAATGGGGATAAAACCTCCTGCTTTAGCATTGAAGGCCCTCTCTCAAGCCATTACAAGTTAGGAGGAGACTTTCTTGAGACACGTTATCGTACATCCTGCAGCCTTTGCTGAAGTTCATGGGGATGGCCTGTCTCAGTCAGGCGAGGTGGATCGCAGAGTTGATTCAGCGCAGCAGGGCTGGCGCTCACCGTTCTCAGCTTGAGTCGGCTGCAGGCCCCAGTGTGAGAGCCTGCCCCAGGGACCGATGGAAAGCAGCAGGGCAGTTTTGAAAGGGGCTCATGGATAACCAGGAAACCATCAGAAGGGAGCAGATGACTTGCAATGGGAGAGTAATCTGCCCCAGACCATTTGGTGCTATGTGGAGACCAGAGAGAAGATCTTGTTCAAAAGAGTAGCCATACAAATGGGAAATGGTAGTAATCAAGGCAGAAGATGATTAAAGATCAAGTAAAGTGGCACAGAAGCTGGCTGAGGGGAAGGCGAAGTGTTGGCGGTGCTCCAAGGGGGGAGAGTAGGAAAATGGGGGTGGGAAATGAAACCCGAATAGTGCTGGGTATCAAGAATGTCCCTGGGCGTTTGGGATTTGGGAACAGAACAAGAATCTGAACTGAAGAGACACAGGAGGTAAAAAGCTGCTTTACTGAATGTAAAATATCAGAACTGATGCCCAAAATCTTCATCTGAGATTGGTTGAAGAGGGTCTGGTTTTTTTTCTGGAGGTGGACTTGAACCAAAATCCTTCATCTGGGCACTAGGATGGTTGTGATCCAGAGGTCAGTTTGGCAACATGCTCCTTATTGAATCAGGGAGTTGACCAAGAATCTAGGATCCAAGCCCCTCCAAGGTGCAAGGTATGGTTCAGATCCAGCTGGAAACATTGTGGCTGGAGTTGTTCTCCTGTTAGGATTAGCAGAGGAGAGATAGGGCATCTTGGTTCTGGCCGAATGTGCTGGGAGGTCCATGAAAACCTGCCCGTGCCGTCCTCTTGCACCACAGCCACAAAGCCCCTGGATAAAGAGCCCACCGGAGACCAGCAGAGGCCAGCAGGTGAGATTAAAACATCACCAAAAAATGCTGTGGTTGCTACAAAGGCAGGACTTTTGTTAGGGCATTATTTTCTACTGGAATCACTTGGAATCAGAGAGGTTTTAATTTTTGTGCTTTAAGGCAATTTACTGTTTCTGTTAGTGTTTGGATTTTTCTCTACCCTCTGTAGCACACCTGTTTTGAGAATATGTTAAATTAGAAAGAAGGTGACTCAGGACACACACTGCTGCCGACTCCGTGGGTGTCCAGCACTTGCTCACACTTTGCTTCGGTTTGCCCATCTCAAAAAAATGGGGGCTAAGAGCACTTTCCTTGGCCATAGGGATGTTGCTAGGGTAAAATACAGTTTGAGTCACTTAATTCTTTGTTAATGGGAGTGGCACAGTTGAGAGAGATATGATGATTTTAACCCACACACGTAGAAGTCTTAATCCTTACCTTACCCAGGCTTTGCATGGAGCAGCAAGTCCTAATAAACGGCCCATCTTCCTCCCAGACTAGCCCTTCGCATAGTGCTCCCTATGCTTATCTAAAAAAAAAACCCTTTCCCTCTACCACATCCAGAGTGCAGCTGCACAGGTTGCAGAGCAATAGAAGACGAGCGTGTTTCCCATTAATGAGATTCCTTAGGCTAATGCAATTTTGAGATAGCAGACGGGTCCAGCGCGCTGATTTTTAATCGCTGTGGTTAAAAAAAGCTGTTACAGGTTTGAGCTAAAGAAGGTTTGCACGTTTTGGGGAGAGGAAGCATTTATCCCTTCTGGATCTTATCATACAATTGCAGAACAAGGGCAACCTCAGAGTTGATGGCTCCTAATTCTTCCGAAGCAGCTGCCACCTCCCTCTTTTCCTGGTCGCACATAATTCTGGTGACTGGCTGAGTCGTGTCTAGAGGAAGAGAATGGCCAGCTCATGCATTCAGTCACCAGATTTGTTTGTCCTGATTTAGTCTGCTCCAAGATAAATATTGCTGCTCATAAAACACCTTATTTTTTTTGTATATAACACACCCCTTTCCCCAAATAATCAGTTCCCTAAACTGGGGGGCTGATTTTCTGACTGAGATAGAAGCACCCTGCTTCGATTCCTGCTTCACAGTGCAGCAGCTGTTGCATTGCTAGTCAGGCAGCTGAGAAAATCAGTTGACTTAAGGGCTCATTTGTCTTCCCATCAGAAGTGTTAATAATAATCTCTTTTTTAAATGGTTCAGTAACCAAGCTAACCTTTCTTAGAGCAATGCTGTTGTCTCCTAGCTGCTCCGGGTCTTTCTATTTCACAGCCTTGGAAGCTCTTCCACTTTTTTCCAAAATCATAGATGCACCCATGGAGACCAATCTTCAGCAGCCACCAGAGCTTCAGTTTTAGTTAAGCGGGAGAGGGAGGGTGAATCCACTGAAGAATAGGCTCTTTCTCTGCTCTATGCAGCCATAATTCTAGATTTGGAAGAAATAGATTCATAGATTCATGAATATAAGGTTTTCTTCATTCTGTCTGTGCATGTTATATTTCAGGGTGTGTAATATGTGAGAAAATATGGTAGCCCAGTCATTTCTTTGAACAGCTAATCCTCACAGTACAAGTATGTGACTGGTTAACCATTCATTGGCTGAAGGTGTTTTTTCCTGTTATTGATCTCCTCTTGATTGGGCACTAACTTGATGGAATAACTACCTGCTTCTGCATTTTGGTGGGTGATCACTGTATTCTTCAGAAATGAATATCTCTGTAATTTCCACTTAAATTTTCTCTTCCTCAGCAAATAATCCCAGTTTCTTTCTTCTTCTTTCCATCATATGACCCAAGTCATCTTCCTTTCCTGTTTCTGGACTGTGCTAGTCCTTCTGTCTCTTTCTTAAAATGAGGCAAACTAAATCCCCGTATCACTAATGAGGACATCTTACGGTTAGATACAGCATCCTCTTAACATACCCCTTCAGGTCATTTTTCTCCAGTTGCTGGAGTGTAAAATAAGAATGCCCAGTAGGTGCATCTACACATGCAATTAATTTGGAGCAATAAACTCTGGAGCAGATTAACTGGAGTAAACTACTCCTGAGCATAACATCTACACATGCACCCAAGACAGGACCAATTTGAGCCAGGGTGGAACAGTGTACATGAGGGCCGCTCAGCCCCAGCCTCTGGGTGGTGGTGGCAGAGGGGCTGGCTGGGACATAAGGGTGCTGAAAGTGAGGAGTCGCATGGCTGGGCAACAAGCAGGAGTCTGGCCCCCACCTCACCGGGCTCAATTTACACCCATAGTCAGTGTCTACACATGCTTTTAATCATTGATGACACGTAAGGGGTACATGTGGGTGCACGTGCACCCCCTGAGATTGGCTGCTGGAAGTGGGGGCTCCAGGAGAAGTGCCAATGTGCCCCACCCTGCAGCAAGAGAAGCACCGGCATGTCCCTCCTGCTCCTCAAGAAGCCCTGGTGGTGAAATCGGAAGCTGCTGGATCGCACCTCCCCAGTTGCCCATCCTTTTAAGCACAGTAAATTACCCAGGCCTAAAATAGTACTGTCCCTGACAATTTTATCTTACAGTAGTGTAAATTAGTTTACTGCGGTCTAATACCATAACACGTGTAGATGGTGATGCTTGACTCTGCAGCTAATTAGTCTACTCCTCAGTAAAGCTCTTGTGTAGGCATAGTCAGTGCATGCAGCTACATGTGCAAATGATGCTGGATGGGTTTACTTTAGATTAATTTACTCTGGAGTAAATTCACTCTGGGCAGGCATCTACATGTGCACGCATTTGGGAGCAGATTTACTCCTAATGGGAGCAGCGCAGAGAGGGCTGTTCCCACCCTGCTCTGCCCCTCTGTAGCAGCCAGGGGTCACTCTAGGCTGCCCCTGGGTGATAGCCCAGGGGCTGGAAGGGAGCATGGGATCAGGAGACAGCTGTCTTCTTGTGGGGGCTGGGAGATTGCTCCCTGCCCCTAGGGTCTGCCTGCTGTTTGGGGGGGGGCTGTATTACCACAGCCCAGATGGGGACAGTGTCCCCTGGCCCGAGCGGCAGGGAGCTCTCTGCTTCTGGGGCAGGGGGACATTATCCCCTCCTGGGCTGTGGGGGCACAGCCCACCCTGACAGCAGGCAGCCCTTGGGGCAGGGCGCAATCTCCCATCCCCTGCTCCACAATAGCAGAGCCAGGGCCAGGAGCTCCCTGCTGCCGGGGCTGGGAAGCATTGCTCCTAGTCTGCTGTCTACACATGCCGTACTGCACAGTATTTACTTGGTTGCTAATTTGCTAATGTCCAGGTAGCAAATTAACTGCCAAATAGAGCAGATTTCTGTGCAGTAAGGGTTTACACTTGTAGACGGTGATGCTTACTATACAGTAATTTGCACCACTGAGCAATAAAGCATCTTGTGTAGACGTGCCTGGTGCATATATACAATGTCATGTGTTCAAAGCACTATGTGACTGACCAGCACTTACACTTATTTCTCAAAGCTATGTGAAGAAGTAACCTATGCAAAGTACTTATGTGGCTTCTCAGTCTACCTGGCCCACCCACAGTCTATTAGTCTGAACCAGAGCAAGGAACTGAAGTCAGGTGTCTAGGACTCCAACCTACCAGTCTCACCACCGCACTGTCCTTCCTAGTTCAACAAATGTGAAACCAAAATTTATGGAGATGAAGGGACATGCCTATGGCGATATCAGTCAAAGATCAAGGAAGAAGGAGAATCGAGGCTGAGTCCCCTGCTGTCATTGGTAGAATAACCATTCCACCTATATAACAATAGGATATTGCCTTGTTCAGCACTTTCCATCCATGGATCTCAGGGCATCTATACACATGCAGTGAGGCTGCTCTGACATGCTCTGATTACAGTGCGTCAGAGCAGACTCGATTAATCAAGTCTGCTGGAGTGTGGTAATTACTGAGCTCCAGCAGACTCCAATGTCACATGTATCAGCCTCCCCACACTGAAAAATGGCAGCAGACACCCCAGTCAGTGCGACTGGCCACTGAGGACCACCCCTGGTCACTGACTGGTGTCAGAGTTGGGGGGGGCATGTGCCCCCCCCGACTCAAGAGGCACCAGTCACCCATCTTTGATGAGCCTTAGTTATAGCACCCCCACTGCCTTTTTTTCAGTGCAAGGACACTGGTACATGTGTTGCTCTGGGCATTTTAATTAGAGCAGCTCTCGCTCTTCCCCCCACTCCTGGAGCACATGTATAAACACCCTCAGAGTCTCCCATAAACAGTAAGGAATGGAGCCTCGCAACATACCTGTGACGTGGTAGGCAGGCATTGACTCATTTTATAGGGGAAATTGAGGCACAAATGTTGGGGTAACTTGTCCAAGGCAACGCTGCAAGTCATTGGTGATGCCATCCTGATGCCCACACTTCCTCACAAGCCCTTCCTTCCTCTCCCTCCAGAAAAAACAGGTTTTCAGCCTTTTGGTTCCAAATTACCTGTGTGAAACTAGTCCAGAAAACTGTATGATTGTTCACATGAACCCAGCGAGAGAGGAAATGCAAACGAGTGAGTCCCCTCAATGGACTGGCTGGATTGACAAAGCAGAGTCAAACTGCTACTCTGGTTACAGTGACCAAGGGTATTTATCTCCTGTCTGCCTGACTGCAGGTTAGGGTGTGAATTGTCCCAGAAGCAGTTGCACCAGGTGTAAAATAATGAAATAAAAGAAAGCTATTTGGGCTGCTCCTGTCTCTGTTGACTGGACACTAGAAGTCGTTGGCAGCATCTCAGCACAAAGGCCTCTCATCACGGCGAGGGCTTGGGTGAGAAGCTATGGTTCTGTTAAGCAGCTGATTGTCTTTCGGTTTTTACGCTTGCCTTGGCTTTGCCCGTTATCTCATCAATGGAGGAGTTTTTCAATAAGTTAGTTGGGAACAGCCGAGCCACGGTGATAAGAGCCGCCTTCTGCACAGTGAGACTCATTACCCGCTCACATGTATGGCAGGAAAGGGATGGGGCTGCTTTTTTGATTATTATTATTATTTTGAATAAAAACGCTACATTGGGACATCTGAAATCAAATTAATGCACAGAGGAGCTTGAGCAATGGTTGGGGCTACAGGCTAGTGCGGGAGTAAAATGGATTCATTAAAATACAAATTATTTAAGAGAACAAACTGGAATGCCATTATGCGGAGTGTCAGTGACTCATTTTCATTTCACTGAGGCTGGGCTGCAGCTTGGCTGCACATGATAAATGAGCACTTTTTACCTTTTTTTTTTTTAAATGTGGAAAGAAATATGCAATTACTGCCTTAGTGCCTTTCAACCTGTTGAAAAATCAGGCCCTCGAGGAGCAATCAGAGTGAAGTCTTCAGGGAACATCTCACACGGACTACAAAGTTAAGCAGAGTGAAGCTGGAAGGAACTGCAGTCTAGCTGCCCCTGCCTGCTCAGTCCTTCACTGTAGTGTGCCTAGCTGCTGTAGTACATCGCCATCCTGCTCAAAAGATGTGCTTCCTCCAGCTCTGTTGTTCCCAGTGTTTCTAGACTCAAGGCAGTCCTCATTAGGCTCAAGGCACCCCTCATTAGGCTCAAAGTCCCCCTCCAGAGACTCGAGGCACCCCTTGGAAAATGCCAGCTCTTCTTTTTCACTCATTTTTTGACTATGGAAAAATAATACACATTTTTTTTCTTTCACAAAAAACTCAGAAAGACCTGAGGTCAGCAGGTCAGAATTTGATTTAACACTGTGTATTCCTAACTGAAATAAGTGGGTTTATCTTGTGAAGCACATTTGTGTACCCAACAGTATCGACATTGCATAGCACCCCACTGTACTCCTGAAAGGATGTCATGGCACCCTAGGGTGCTGCAGCACCTTGTTGAGAATCACTGCTCTAGATACAGGTCAGCTCTGCAGATTTGTGAACTACACTTTGCAGACCAAGTTTTGCCCTCACTGGGCGCATATACACATGCAATTAATGTGAAGCATTAAACTCTGGCACATATTGCAGTGGAGTTTATTGCTCCTGAACGTGCTGTTTGCACATGTGCCTGGGACCTCAACATGTTGAGCTGGGTCGGGTGAACCCTGGGAGCCAGCCTACCAGCTCAGGGCTGCTGTGACATGGCTCAGTGTATTGCAGAGGAGCTGGCTGGGGCACAAGGGTGCTCTAGCACGAGGCTAGCCATCAGGCAGCCCCTGCAATGAAGCATCCTTGTGCCTCAGCTGGCTGGGGCAGGGTCTACACATGTGCTGTTGTGGAGCAAAAAACTCTACAGCAGGATAGTACTTGTATTTATGAGTACTAAACTGATGTGCAGTTAATTACTTTACTCCATCCTAATAGCACTGCAGTGCACATGTAGAGGCTGAGATGTTTAATGCAGAGCTAATTAGGTACCCATAGTAAACGTCTCGTGTAGACATGCCCGCTGGCTACCGTTCAAGCCCCGCCATGCCACTGAAGCAAACGGCTTTGCTCCACACCTTAGGACCCAGTTCCAAGCATTTAGACCTGTGCCTAATTTTAAGGACCTGAAATCCTACTTGTATGCTTCAGAGGCAGGCACCTTCTAATGATCTATGCTGTGCTTCAGGCAGATCCAAGTTATTTGGCTAAAGCGACCCTGAATGATCTCACATTTCCTTCTGCCCCTGAAGTCTAAGAGCATGCCTTGCTGACTTGGGGCATTACCAAGTCTCGCTCTGCTGAAGCACCTTCCCCATTACCGCGCATTTTGCCCGATAAAGGGCTGTAAGGCACGGGGACCTCGCCCCCTATGAGTGCTTTTCTTTTCACTATGCAGTTCTCTCTTGTTCTGGAGTTCAGGCCTCCTCCAGGTGAAAACCTTCTGTCCCCTAAAGCGTTAAGTGCAGCTGAACCAAGTCACAGCTGGCTCCCCTGTAACCTGGGTGGGTTCGGAGAGCAAAGTTTTAGCTGTGTGAAAATGTGTAGGAGAGGCTAAGAAAAACATTCCAGCCTTAGCTGGGCGATCGGGGTGGGGGCGTCGGGAAAGGGAGGAAGAAGGGAGTTGAGGTAATATCTTTTTTGGAGAGACCAAGTGTTTGCAGTTACATCACATTCCTAATTCTGTCTTCTCATGAAGTCGGCTAAGGGGGCTGGCAGAGAAAAAAGAGGTGGGGTGAGCCAGTCAAAACTGGCCTGGCAGCAAAAGGGGTGTTTTCCTGGCCTGGCTTTCGCCACAAGCCCTGGCACTGTAACCCACGGAGAACCTCATAGAAAGCATCGGCATTTAAAGAGACACCATCATGTCCACTGCAGCCAAGAATCAGAGTTTGGTTAAAGAAAACCTGAACGTCAGTTTTAAAAAAAAAGCCCACCTGTTTTTATTCTTTTTTTACATAGCGAGAAAAACAACTTCTTCTGATAGTTCGCATGTGCAGTGTTTGCAGACATCCTTGCCTGGATCACTGCACGAGAACCAACCAGATGGGAAACAAAAGAGGGAAATGGCTGGCTTATGTTTCTTGAAAGAAAGGCACTTCATTAAGGACAGAACATGGCTTGGATTTTTAGCCTGATTTGGGGGTCACAGAATCACTTTTCATCAAGACTTCTCAGCCGGCTAAAGTCTGCGTCCGCAGCTCCCCTTGGATAGAGCCTCCCTAGCTCCATGAATTGTCCTGTTGGAGTCTAAGACACAGCAGATGAAATACAATTTGATGCAGCATGAGTAGAGATATTGCACCTGGTCTCAAGTGCTGCACTGGGATTGGAAAACATAATTACTGGCTCTCTGGATGGGGAAAAGGAAGCTGGTTAAGGCCAACGTGTCCATAACAGGCTAGTAATTTTTGGTGCATCCAACTCAGTATGTAGGTATGCAAAGTGGGGCGGGGGGAGCGGATGGCCCAAGACAAGAGGCAGTCAAAAGCAGTGGCCACTTTTGAGGACCTGAGCTTTTGTGGCTGGCCAGATAACAAGCCAGAACCAGAGAAGCAAATAGAAGCCAGATCTTCGGGTTCCCCATGCACCGCCCTGGCCTGTGGCCTACCTTGCCTTTCCAGGACCATCAGGAGACCAGTGGAGACAGCCCACTAAGGCAGGCAGAATGGACTGTCCTGAAGAAGTCTCCACCTTCCACTAGAGACAAGGTGACCTAACAGGTGTGGCAGGACTTGGCCGAGTGGAGTTGACCTGACTTCTTTTCTTCGAGGATGCAATTGATTTTTATAGCATCTTAGTGTTAGATAAGACTTTGATTTAATGCCTTATTTCCTGGATTCACCTTCAGCAGTAATGATGCATTCTGACGCTGTGCTCAGGTGTTGATGGATGGGCCTGGTGCAGGTGAAACATCTGGGACCTGCAGTGTTGACCCTCCTTTGTCCCTGAAGCAAAAGCACTTGAAGGAGCCCTTGGGCAATGTTGTGAGCAGAGAGTTTTCCGTCATTGCTTAGTAGCAAAGTCAAATGTAAATGGGAGGCAAAGAGAGTGTGATGTTATTAGCCAGAGTTCATATCCAGAGCATCAGTAAGTCACGACAGGCTCTGGGTGAACTCACAAGCTTGAGGATGCAGCTCAGGGAACACATGCCATTCTGTGTGGCCCTTTCAAAATGCCAGCCGATGAATAATACAGCGGAGGCCAGATACATCCCTGATGTTCACTTCATGGGTCTCAGTAGATGAATTTGAATGATGAACGAGCAGAAGATTAATTAATTCTTGCATTTCTGTGGAGTTTTTTTTTTCTCTGAGGCTATTAGTAGCCTTAACTAATTAAGTGGCACAGCTTGAGTTGGGCAAACTCTGCAGGATTCAGTTCAAGAAGGGGTCACGAAACAAGCTTTACCGGTCACTCTGCAAGGGTGGGAAGTGAATCCGCAGCACAGATTCCACCAACTCAGGCCATCACAGGAACACTCCACCCCCTTTATGCCCTGACTAATTTCTAGGACTATAGCCCCTCTCACTGGGGCTGATAACTCCTTTTGTAAGTTGTTGAGGGTACCCAGACACACACACACACACACACACACACACACACACACACACACCTGCCACAGAATCCTTCTTCTCCTGGTGCACTAGCACTGCACCAGGCACTGGGGAAGATAGGCTCCCCAAGGCCTAATGAGGTTCCACCCCAGGTTTCCTTGCCTTGTGTACTTACAAGTACAGCCCACAGGTGGAAGGGGTCTTTTGTAGGCACACTAGGTACTGTACTTGGCCTTATGTAATCACAGAATCATAGAAAATGAGGGTTAGAAAGCACCTCAGGATGTCACATCTAGTCCAACGCCCTGCTTAAAGCAGGACCATCCCCAGCTATCTCATCCCAGCCAAAGTTTTGTCCAGCCAGGTCTTAAAAACCTCCAAGGATGGAGATTGCACCAAGGAAGCAGATTGTACCTGGGTAGCCTGTTCCAGCATTTTACTACCCTCTTATAGTGGGCATATGTACGCGTGCATTTATGCCAGCTTAAATTTACTGTGCGGTAAATGGGAATAGGCTGGCATTTACACATGCAGGCATTAAAGCGCATTAACACTTTGTGTGGATTGACTTGGAACTAAAGTTAGACCCAAGTCAATCCACACACACAGTCTTACTGAACAGTAAGGCACCTACACATGCTTACTGCACAGTAACTAATAGGGTGTAAGTCTCAAGTTGGCATATGTTGCCATATTTACTGTGCAGTACAGGCTTGCAAGTGTAGATGCACACCCATAGTGTGCAGTAACTGTACAGTGAATGTGCACATGTAAATGCACCCAGTGAGAAAGCTTTTCCTAATATCTACCCTAAACATCCCATGCTGCAACTTGAAACCATTGCTCCTTGTTCTGTCATCTGCCATCACTGAGAACAGCCCAGCTCCATCCTCTTTCAAACTCTGCTTCAGGTAGTTGAAGGCTGCTATTGAATCGCCTCTCAGTCTTCTCTTCAACAGTTTTATGGGGTGTTGTAGCCCACTTCTGAGTGCAGCAGCCCAGAAGGGAGCCACAGAGGAAGGAGGATGGCTATGCTACTGCGGAAGCAGGATTAGCATTGCTATTGTCGTCAGAGCTGGAGTCTTTACCTTTTAGGGCTGGTCACACACTTTCACTCTTAGCCTTATTTTGCTGACAACATTCTGAAAATCATCTTTCCAGCCCTGGTGTTAATATAAACTGACTAGACCTCCTGGTCCGTAATGTTTTAATTGTGAGAATAAATAGAGGTCCCAGCTCAGCTGTATGAGTGAAGAGGAAGTCAAAATCAATGCAATATAGTGGCCCACTATGACTTGAAAAAGAGTCAGCTCTGGGGGGGACCATATGTCTTATTCAGATAGGTTGTACTAATCTGTCCTTGTGCTAGGCTCCCATAGGTATGTTTGCCCAATATTGGGATTGCTCTCAGGCTTTCCCTCTAGCTTGCTTCTTTGGCTAGGGGCAAGCGACACTAGGAGGCACCCGAAAGCCAAGGCCTCCAGGCTTGGGGCTTGCATGTAGGACCCTGCTATGGATTTGGGAGTACCTGAAGCCCCAGTATGAAGAGTCTGGGAGGTAGGAGACTTGCTGGTGGTAGTGCCACACATACTTGAAGTTTTCTTTGTATACAGATGTAAGCTGAGGGCCTTCCTCCCCACCAGGCTGATCAGAGAAAAAACCCCTCATCTTGTATTTGAGTAAATATGGTACTTTTATCCTGCCCCTCTTATATCTCTCTTCTGGAAGGCCATTTGATGAAGAATGCTTCACATTTTAAAGCTTATCGTAGTCTAGCCCAACCATGCAGTCGATCCAATAAAAGATATCACCCGTAACATTCCTTGCCTCTCATACAAAAGTCTTAGCATTTTACATCTATGCAAAGTTACCTTTGGCAGCCAAGCTTGTAACCTCCTCAAAAACTGAAATCAAGGTCTGTTTCCTATAAAATCTATCTTAATTGGTGTTACTGGTAACTTTAGTCTCTTAATTCTTTATAAGCTTACTTCTATATCAGGTTTTCCATTATTTTGCTCACTTTGGATGTCACGCTTACCAGCCCATTACCAGGTCATTCTGTTTGCCCTTTCGGGATACTGGCATAGTGTTGGCATTCTTCGAGTGTTCTGGAATTTCCCTGATATTGCAATATTTATTAGAAACTAACTTGAGTGGGCCAGAAATCTCTTCAGCAGCTGGCCTAAAATTCTCGGGTGCAAGCTCTCTAGGCCTGCTGATTTAAAATTGTTTATGCCTTGTAGATGTTGTTTAACAACCTCCTTAGTTACTAATGGACTGGAAAGTACTTCATCCTCCTCATGTGATACAAGCGTATCATCCTGCTTCTTTCCAAGTACAGAACAGAAATATTTATTGAACACTTCTGCCTTTTCCCGCATCATTACTCTTCTCACCAGCTGAGACCACGCCACTGATTTATAGAAAGCCAAGATAACATTTCTAATATTATTCTCAACCCCATTCCTTATGCATCCTAACATCTTGTTAGCTTCCGTGACCGGAGCTGTATGCAGAGGCAGAGGTCTTCACTGCGTTGTCTCCAGTGACGTTCAGGTCCCTTTCCCAGGCTGACACTGCAAGGTGCAAGAGCAGTTTAAATTGTTCTCACCGTGCATTGCTTTGCATTTATTAATATGGAATTTAATTTGCTAATCTCTTACCAATTCATTCAGCCTGTTTTGCAACAGTGCCAATCTCAAAGAGATCAAGAATCAGTAGACAGACCCAGGGCTCCAAACTCATGAGATATTAAAAAGACATCATTTTCTTTTTTTTAGTTTGCCTTTTGACTTTTTACCTCCCTTTGACTCTTCCGCTTGTGTGTGTGTGTGTGTGTGTGATAATTTCAGGTTGAGAAATCAAACATTAATGTGCATTTGTTATATTCTGCTCCCTGGCTGCTTAGATAGAGACTTTGCTCACCTGTCAGGAGCACTGCCCTACCTTCCCTGTTACTATCTTGATCCTCTATCCTTCCCCACAGCCCTCTCCTGTACAAGGGTAATAAAATAGAGTTGGAAAGTGAACAAAGAGCATCTTAAAGACACAAAACGTGGACCCCAAGCCAAAGAGAAGCCACAAGGGAGCAGAAGGCATGTGAGTTTTGCTGCTGGGTCCAAGCTTGAGCTATGGCATGGAGTCCTGCCCAAGTGTCCAAGCTCTGCTACCTGCAGAAATGGAGGAGATTCTCCTGCAGGCAACAAATGCTGCACCTAACTATCAGCTCATGAGTGCTGACTATCCTGCCTTCCACCTGTCTGCCCGGAGGGGATGTGCTCTCCTTCCACTACACCGGGGAGGGAGATGCTATCCAGTCCCCATTGTTTCTCATCCATCACTGTTCTCTTTATTGTCTGCGCCCCACCTCTCTTGCCTCTCATTTCCCTTCATCCCTAAATCTGCTAGGGTCCTGCACACCTCATTCTCCAGGTGCACTTTTCATAGGGTCTCTGCCGCTTCTCACAATCCTCATGATCTAATAATTCGCTGACTGAAGCCCCTGAATCGTTTTGACTTGGGGTGCAGTTTCAGTTTGACAACGTGTGATTTCCAGACTCATTTATTAAGGGCAACTTCACCTCCATATAGCGTGTAGGAAAATGGCTGGCCTCAATTCCACTGACAGCAATAGGAAGGCATTTTGAATAAGGCAATATTGATGACATGCCAGCCTTTGGTAACGTTTCTTTGAGGCAAGAAAACACCCCAAAATCACTGGTCATGATAATATTGTAAGAGTCTGGCTCCGTCTCTTCAAGTGCCTCCAAGCCTGCCGTGCTCCTCTCCATGGCCTGCTTCCAAAACCAGAAGTAATAAAACTGTGTCCACATGATGCTGCCGGGGGTCTAATTGGTCAAAAGCAGTCACCCAGTAGTACCCGTTGGCATGCCCAAAGTGCTGGATAGGCATAGCCCTTGTAACTTTGGCCTGTTGATTTTAGTGGGAGTTAGACACCTAAATACCTTTGAGGAACTGTGCCTCTGTGTTATCTGCAAATGCTACCACCTCGCTGCTCCCCCTCCTCATTTGATACCATTCGCAGAGGTATGAAACAGCACAAGGTCTTGTGCAGAGCCTTGAGGCCTCGCTGTTATCCTTTGCCAAGATGAAAATTGGCCATTTAATCCTACATAATGATTTCTGCCCTCTAGCTAGTTTATGATCCAAGATTACTCTTTGCCTCTCACCCAGTGAGTGCTTAACATATTTAATATAACCCCTCATGGGGATGTTGTTGAAGGTTGGAAACCTAAGTAAATGATGCCCACTGCTTCTCTTTCACTTCGTGCTTCCCAACATGTCAAACTATCCCAACAGAGTGGGGAAATGCAATTTTCCTTCAACAGGAACTATGCTGGTCAAACCTTATCAGATTGTGATTTTGCAATTCTGTGTTTAATTATCGATTCAACCATTTGCCAGGTACAGATTGTAAGGCATAATCCAGGGCTATAATTCCTTGGATCACTTCCTGAGTACATCATTTGCTGCTTTCCAGTCTTCTGGAACAGTGGCTGATTTTAATTTGGGATTACCCATTTTTGTTAGCAGCTAAGCTGTTTGCACACTCAGGTTCCTTCACTGCTCTTGGAGATAGCACCAGGGCCAGGTGACTTCCTGCTTTTCAAAAATCAGTTTGCTCAGCTTCTCCTCTTCTGTCCAGTCAATCGCTGAGACTGCCTCGACTTCAGTACCAACTCCGGGGGAGGATCTTGCTGGATTCCTCACTGGTGGAGAGTGATGCAAAGAAATCATTTTCTTTCTTAGCAATGTCCTTATCTTCTGGTCATCCAGCAGACCTACCAGCTCTTTCACACTCCTGCAAACATCCTGCTTCTGATATGTACAAAGACTACCTTGTTTGCTTTTATACCTTTTCCTGTTTGCTCTCTGAGAACCCACGTTGGTCCGTGTAAGTCTGGCCTTCCCTAAGTTGTGCTCCTCTATGCCTATCCAGTAAATGCTAGTCTACTGCCTAAACCATAAGACCAAACATGCCAGTTTTCATGTCATTATTATTAAAGCAGTTAGCACCTAAACGCTTTCTGCATGCTTGTGGTTCGTTTAAAGTGTTATTCCAAATACATTCCATTTAAGCACGGCTGATGTTTTAATACTAGCACACCCCACGCTGAGCCTTTGTTGGGAAGGGCAACCTATAAAATGAATAAATAAATAAATAGACCTGCATAGTGTTTTTGGAGGATTTGGGTGGGTTTACTTTTGATTTGTTGAATTTGGTGGCAAATAAAGTCTATTGAATGTGTACAAAAAAAAGTGCACCAGCATGTACTCTTTCCACATGCAACCCTCATCATGGGCTTCAGTCTTGCCCTGGCTAAAGATTGTGAGAGAGGAGGTTGGTTTCCAGGACCCATTCGGTTCTCAGCCTTGGTGCTGAAAATCTCTGGAAATCTTTAAGAGGAGACTGGGCAGTCACCTTGCTGGGGTCACTTGACCCCCGTTGTCTTTCCTGCTTGGTGCAGGGGGCTGGACCCGAGGATCTTCAAGGTCCCTTCCGGCCTTACAAGCTATGAATCTATGGCATGGACACCATTTCTAGTGGTGGCTTTGGTGTGGTGGACCTTTACCCAGTCCTCTGTGCTTCAGGGGAGCAGGGACAATGGGCCCAGCAGGGTGTCTCTGGAATTTAAAGTTAAGTATCTATTCCAGCTAGTAGGCTAGTAGGCATCTAAGTGCAATCCTTTTCCATCTTGCTCCTATTCCTGAAAAAAATATTAATGCAAAAGGTGGGTCCTCTTTCTCTTTGCTGCTGTTTGTGACTTAGTTATAAGGCTCGGGTGGCGGCACATGACAAAAGTTTTGGGGTCTTTTTAGATTTAAATAAAATGGAATTGGCCTGCACTTAGGTGCCACTTAGGCACCTAATAGGACAACATAGATGGAATAGGATTAGGCCCTTAATGCCCTACAGACTACAGTGATTGATGCACTCAGCCTACACACCTACCTCATAGGGACAGCATGAAATAGATGCATACACTGTTCACCCAAATGGTTGGAAATGGGAACATCCAGGCCATGGGAGAGTCATGAACAGCCAGAAGCCTTGACCCTATCTTCTGTCTCAAGTATCTGAGCTCTTGACACACTGTAAACTCTCTGGACATCTCATTGTCTCTCTCCCCAATTCAGCTTCTATGTTCCCTTCCCACCCTTGCAAAGAGAGATACTGTGGCCTAAGGCAGGAAAGGAACGATGGCAGCACCCTTCCTGGCATGGCTTGCTGCTTTCATGATGTGCTGATGAGTTGACTTGTGTCCCAGGAGCTCCCCGTGTGATTGGGAGAAAAAGACTTTTGTGGATACATGCAAATTGGGGGATTGAGGGAATTCGGTCCATGTGAGGAATGAGTGGGATGGATATTTTTTTTCACCACAAGCCTCCATCCACCCACTGGATGATTCTTCCATTGACAAACCTTCATATTCTTTTCCAGATCTCTGGATTCAAATTAGCAGGCAACATACCTGGTTTTTACTGAGTGCGTCTACACGTGATGCTATGTCGCCGTAGCAATGCACTATGGTGATGTAGCGTCCATGGGTACAAACCGTCCTGCTGCAGCTATGTCCTTTTGGAAGTACTAAATGATGGTGCAGTAACAATGGTGCCATAGGGGCATGAGTAGATGTGCCCACTGATTTTCAACTGTCTCAAGTTGTCTGTATGGAACAAAATGACACAGTCCATGTATAATGTCTGTGAAGCTCCATGCTTATGTTTGGTACTGTAGAAATAATAAAAGAATAAAATCTTAATGATAATAGGGTGCATAACCTAACAGAGCAGACTGCAAGGCCTTGTGTATGGTCTTGTCTGAAAGACTTTTGCAATCATTTGCCTGGTAAAAGACAACCCATGTTAGGAAGCTGAATGTCCCAGTCAAGCCAGCTGAGGTTGGCAGGGGAAACAGGAGTCACCAGAATGAATCTTGGGTATCTAATCACCTTTAATCCAGGGATTAAAGAAAAAACCTGTTTACCCCTGCACATCTATAGCCCCCACTCCTCAAGGCTGCTTCATCGTAGTATAAAATCTCCATAAAGTGAATGGAAATCAGTGCTGTTTTTTCAGGTCTGAAGAGAAGGGAGTCTCAGTAACTATATTTGAAATTCCCCTTAAAATACTCAATTAGCCAAACTCAGCACAGTGAGCTACATACAGCTGTGCTATTTAAGAAGTGATGTGTTTGGGTCAGGGAGAGGGGGCAGGAGAGGGAGGGGTTGAATCCCTAAACAAATGAAATTACCTTGCCTTGTCTTCTCTGTATGACCCCAACTAGCATCCATTTAACACTATCAGAGCAGCCATTTCATTTCTGTTAGGCTTTGCATAGCCCTGTGCATTAGCTGAGCAACTGAGGCTCAGGATTTTTGGTGCCAGTGCTGTAGGCATCCAACGCAGTCCAAGTCGTGCTGGTTATATTTTGATCCCCACTGGTAGGAATCCAAGAAAGCCCAGATTCTTGTCCCTTTGAGCCCTCAATGTGCATTTTCACAAGGAAGAAAGGGCTAAGTTTTAGGGACAAAGTAAGTCTATAGAAGATTGAATTCTTCTTTCCTTCTAGGGAGCCCTGGGCCAGAGACCCACCCCAAAGCCTAACTTTATAAAAGAATAAAGGACAGATAATCATCAAGTAAAAGGATGTGGTCATGATATTTTCAGGAAACCAGAAAGTAACTGCCAAGGCTTTGAACTGTTCCCAAGAGCCTTTAGAACAGGAGAGAATTTTCTCCAGGAGGCAAGTTGGACTTTCAATGGCATTTTGACATTGCAGCTTGCTCAGTGGTTCCCACCCATCCCAGGAAGGCTAAGCTGGAGAAGGACTGGAGATAGAGCGTGAATGATATCAGACAAAAGCCTGCCGACTGTTTAGACTGTCCCTTTAAATTATGAGCTCTCCAAATCTCACCAAATCTGAACAAAGATAACATGAAGTGTTTGAAACATGGTGCGGCCTGGGAAGCCTACAGGAAACAATATTCCATGGCTCCTTCTGCACCCAAGGGGAAAGATCAAATAAATGATCTGTTATAAATAATTTACACTTTACACATATTGTGCTGGCATGACACATCCAAACGTTATTCCCACATTTCCGTCCATTGTCAAACCATGGTGGAAGGAACGTTAAGAGTTACAGGGACTTTGTTAGAAACTCTTTATAATGCATTAGAGCAAAATGCTCCAGACCTGGAGTCTAAAGAAGCTCGGTTTACTGCATGTATCCAAGAGGACTTATCACAGTCTACAAGTACGTACATGGGAAAAGCTCTTTCTCAAAGTAGGCAGATTTTTAATCCCACAGAAAGAGGTGCTGTGAGATCCACATGGTTGGAAGCCAAAGGGAGGTGGATTCAGACTAGCTATAAGGAGGAAATGTTGAACAATGACTACAGTTTAACATTAAAAAAAGCTCGCCTCACCTAGGAGCATGGTGGACTTTCCAGCATTTCAAGTCTTTAAATCAAGACTAGGTGAAATGACATGCTATAGATGCAACCCATATTATGAGCTTGATGCAGAAATTATGAGTGAGGTTCTTTGGCCAGGGTTATTCAGGAGAACAGACTAGATAATCATAATCATTGCTTATGACTTTACAATCTGAGCCATATACTGAACTAGCCAAAAATAGACCTTAAACATTTAAAATACTAAATAATAGGGAGGGGGATACGAAGCAGTATAGACAAGGGAGGAAAGATAATTCCAGGTGAAATTTGGAGATACAGAGGAGTCGTGGAGCAGGGGAAGACTGAAAATGTTCAGAAGGATGCCTTCACACTGGTAGAAGAAAACAACAGAGCAACTGTAGCTATTTGGTATATTTGACTGTTGTATACTGTTCAGCTATCCCTATTGCATAATGCTGTTCTTGTTTGAAAAAAGAGCAAATAAAAGTCTGGATCTTTCTATGGGAAAAAATGAGCTAATAAGTCTGTTTCAACCAAAAGGACAGACGGGTTCAAAGTTTTCTTTTTTCAGTCCATATCATGGTGTAGGAGTTTGCTGGGCAGGGCAGCAAGAAGATAATGTATCTGCAGAAATGGTCTTATTGGTATAGCAGAGACCTTTCTAGCTAAGATCCTTGTGAGCTTTTCCATACGAAAGGCCATTTTTTGGTGTGCGGATGGGGCAACGTTTCATGTGGAAAGTCAGTCCAATTCTCAACCTGGGAGCACTTTTTAAACACGATATTGGGAAGGCAATCAGGTCAACTACATTTGTTGTGATTTCATAGACTTTCATAGATTTCATAGACATTAGGGCTGGAAGGGACCTCGGGAGATCATCGAGTCCAGCCCCCTGCCCAAAGGGCAGGAAGTCAGCTGGGGTCATAGGATCCCAGCAAGATAAGCATCCAATTTACTCTTGAAGGTGTTCAATGCAGGTGCTTGAACCACCTCCGCTGGCAGACTGTTCCAGACCTTGGGGGCTCGGACAGGAAAGAAATTCTTCCTTATGTCCAGCCTGAAACGGTCTTGCAGGAGTTTGTGACCGTTCGACCTCGTCATCCCTTGGGGCGCTCTGGTGAACAGACGTTCCCCCAGATCCTGGTGGTCACCCCTGATAAACTTATAGGTGGCCATCAGATCACCCCTGAGCCTGCGCTTTTCCAGCCTAAAGAGTCCCATGGCTCTCAGCCTGTCATCGTAAGATCGTGAGGGAGAAATAAAATGATATATTTGTCTCTAAGTATTAATAGGAAATTCTGCAACGATTCAGGGCTCTATCCAAAGCCCATGGAAATCAATAGAAGAGTTTCCATTTACAACGGTGAGATTTGGATTGGGTTCTTATTGTTTGGTCCTCAATAGCTGCTTGTGTTGCAGAGGCACAGTCTAGTGCCCTGGGTATCAGAGTAGGATCCAGGACTTTCTAGGTGCTGAGGTGGGCCCTCTCTGTAGACTTGGGCTAGCTAATTAAAAGCAGGTGCCCTTTGGGGTGGGAGGGATGGAGCCAAGGGTCCTTGACTTCATGGATAGGTCAGGGATAAGTTGCTGTCCTGTGCCCCCAGGGAACTTGTGCTCTGTGCACCATGCTGCCTTCAGAGTCTACACTGGGTGTTTCACTGAGCAATGGGGAGGGTTCAGGACACTTATGGGAGCTGTCATGGGGTTGGAGGATTGTATAGTCCACTGGGAGGCAGATAATTTTGTGGCTAAATTGTCAACCTGGGATTTGGGAGACTGAGGCCTAGAGCCTGGATCCACCCCAGATTTCCTGCATGATCTTGGGCAAGTCGTTTAGCCTCTGTGCTCATCAGCCCCCAACCTGAAGAGTAATACTCCTTTCTTCTACCCCTTGTCAGTCCACCTCATTTAGGGCTTGGACTCCTTGGGCAGGAACCCTGTCTCCTGCAATAGGTGTGGTCAGTTCCCAATGCAATAAGAGCTTGATAATGGCTGATGCCCCAAAGGTCTTGTCCAAACCATGGTGATGGTGAGTCCCAGGAACCAAGGGCTCACGTCAGCCCTACCACCTGCACCTGCAGAAGGCCCCCAAACCCAGATGTATGATGGTGAGGCTGCTCTGAAACTCTCCTTAAGTCCCTGATTTCCAGTTCACTTACACCAGCCACTGGGCATGAGCCCAGAACAGCCTCACTGGTGTAGCTGAATATGTCAAGAAACACGTGTGGGTAAATAGTGGACGAGCATGCTTGAGATACCCGGTGTGGTGCCAGAGGACTGGAAAAGGGCCAATGTGGTTCCCATTTTCAAAAAAGGGAGGAAGGAGGACCCAAAAAACTATAGGCCAGTCAGTCTTACCTCGGTCCTTGATAAGCTCTTTGAGAGAGTTATCCTGGCGCATGTCCATGAGGGGCCTGCGGGGGAGATTATGCTTAGGGGCAACCAACACAGGTTCATTAGAGGCAGGTCCTGTCAGACCAACCCGGTGGCCTTCTACGACCAGGTCACCAAATCATTAGATGCAGGGGTAGCAGTGGACATAGTCTTCCTGGACTTTTGGAAGCCCTTCGACACGGTCTCTCACCCTGTTCTCATTAAGAAACTGGGGGACTGTGGTGTCGACACCCACACAGTCAATTGGGTCACCAACTGGCCGGAGGGCCGCACCCAGAGAGTGGTGGTGGACGGGTCATCTTCTACCTGGAGGGATGTGGGCAGTGGGGTCCCCCAGGGCTTGGTCCTCAGGCCCGCACTGTTCAACATCTTCATCAGCGACTTGGACGAGGGGGTAAAAAGCACCCTTTTCAAATTTGCTGATGACACTAAGACATGGGGGGATGTGGGCACGCTAGAAGGGAGGAACAGGCTGCAATCAGACCTAGACAGGTTACAGGGGTGGGTGGATGAGAACAGGATGGGATTCAACACTGAGAAGTGCAAAGTGATGCATCTGGGGAGGAAGAACCAGCACCATACCTACAGGTTGCTGAACTCCCTTCTTGTCAGTGCAGAGGCAGAAAAGGATCTTGGAGTCATCAGCGATGCCAAGATGAACATGGGCCGGCAGTGTGGGGATGCAGTCAGGAAGGCCAACCGCACCTTGTCATGCATCCACAGAGCAGGTCCAGGGAGGTGATCCTCCCCCTCTGTGCGGCACTGGTCAGGCCGCAGCTGGAGTCCTGCGTCCAGTTCTGGGCACCGCACTTCTGGAGGGATGTGGACAGCATGGAGAGGGTCCAAAGGAGGCCACTCGCATGATCGGGGGGCAGCAGGGCAGGCCCTATGGGGACAGGCTGCGGGACCTGAACCTGTTCAGCCTCCACAAGAGAAGGCTGAGGGGGGATCTAGTGGCCCGTTACAAACTAGTCAGGGGGGACCAGCAGGCATTGGGGAAGTCCCTGTTCCCCCAAGCACCGCCAGGAGTGACCAGGAATACCAGTCACAAGCTGGCAGAGGGTAGATTCAGACTAGACATCAGGAGGTGCTACTTCACTGTCAGGACGGCTAGGGTCTGGAACCAACTTCCAAGCAAAGTGGCGCTGGCACCTACCCTGGGGGTCTTTAAGAGGAGGCTGGATGAACACCTTTCTGGGTCGTTTGACCCCAGTGCTCTTTCCTGCCATGGCAGGGGGTCGGACTTGATGATCTGCTCAGGTCCCTTCCAACCGGACCAACTATGAAACTATGTATCGGGACTTGTCCCTATTGTTGGGTAGTCCAACCCTAACCCCTGCTACACCGTAAATGATAAACAACAGTAGTTACGTGTGCTCTCATTTATGGTTAGAGACTTGATGGCAGGGCAGTCAGAGCACTGGAGGCATGAGTTCAGGCCCTGCTCTGGAGTCATGTCAAAAGCTACCCCCACATTGACTTGACTGTAAGTGGAACTTGGTCATATAAGTTGCGGTACCAAAAGTGGTGAGATATAGTGTTGACCACATCTCTTCCTCGTGTGTGATAGGCTATAAAGCTGCTGTGCCTTATCTACACTAGCCTGGTGGCAGGGTAGGCTCAAGTGGACCTTTGACCTTGACCTCATGTAAGATTAATTCATTCTTGGGAGGACCCACATGGTCCTGTCACTGAAGCATGCTCTCTGCTTTGAAGACCTCTGAAAATAAAAGGATATTTAAGCAGTAGAAATCAGTAAGGCGAACTGTCTACTTCTTTAAAGAGTATATAATCTAGCTGGGTCATAAAGTGTTTATGTCAGCAGTCATTCATGCCTTTCTTTGATTTATAACGTAGGCCTCTAGGAGCAGGCACCGATACCACTTGTGTGTCAAACACAGCCCACGCACTGTTTAGGGGCCAAATGCTCCCTGCACTCAAGCCACAATTCACTGCAATGAAATGAGCACAGCTTTCAGTGCCATAACCTCAACTCTGCTGGGGAGTTGATGTGCTGGGATGCAAGAATAAATGCACCCCAACACAGGAGGAAGGGAAGTGCAATTATGCTTCTTTTAGAGTTTGGGAACTGAGGGGCTAGGTGGCTTCCCCAAGGGTCACACAAGAAGCCAGGGGCAGAGGTGGAAATTGAACCTAAGTCTGCCAGTGCCTCAGCGAGTGCCCAACGTATTAGCAATCTTCCTGTACAACTGGGCAGGGGATCCTTCAGAGGGAGGTTGTATCCTGCTTCAGCTACTTGCATTTGGATCAGAACTAGGAGCAAATGGAAAGTCACCTAAACATTTGCCCCGTCGCTGTAAGGTTCAGCTCATGGGCTGAGCGCAGGTTCTGCTCTGCTCTTACTCTCCAAAGCCTTTCACTCAGGTCTCTTTAAAACCCGTTTAATGTGTAAATGGTGATTCTCGTCCCCAGTGCAGTAGGTCGTCCTGCTCAACGGAGGTGTGGGCTGTGGGCTTGTTTCCCTGTCTGGAGTTCAAACTGGGTATTAAGTGGCAGATGCTCGGCTAATATGCAGTTCGGCTGAAGACACTGGGACCTCATTTATGTACACCAGCTGCAGATCTGGCAGTAAATAAACAATTTGAGATCCCTCAGGGTAACTCTGGATTGCAACCATTATCATTTCAAATAATGTGCACCAGAAAATCATTTGGACTCCAGTAACATTATTTTAAATAAAGACTTAATTGACATTGATTTTAGTTGGCTTTTTTAAAAACCTGATTTTTTTGGCTGTGAATATTTTGGCAGCAAGTAGCTGATGCTTTGAATCTGTTTCTGTATGTAAACATGATCTGGATGCTACAGATAGTCGTTCTCTGTGACTTGGAATAGATAACTTCTAATTTTAGCTCTAGCTGGACAGATCTCTGGATACTGTGAAACCTATCATTATTACAAAGGAAATTCATCCATAAGATTTGCCTTATCCCCAGTGTCGACAAGGAAGGGTTCAATATTAATAATATTGATTTATAGAAGAAAAATAGCATTTTTCAATGGACCCGCCAGTGTGGGGACATTTTAAATAGTGAGCTAGCACAAATTTAGAAAGTGGGGTAAAACCCATGCTTTCAAGATGAGAAATGGCAAAACAAAATTAAAAAGAGTTTTCCTGAAATGTTTTGTTCCAAAAATTTAAAGAAACAAAACATGCATCAATACAATTTTCCCCCAAGACAAAGTTCAATCTGATGAAACTCTATTTTATAATTTTGAAGGGGAAAAAAATTCCTTGAAAAGAGGTCACTTGGCTACTGTCTGTAGCTGAAGTTCTTGTAGGTACGAATAAACTTCAAATCCAGGATTTATAGGACTAGTACGTCCCATACCTGTGCCAGGGATTAGACTGGTGACCACCAAGGTCTTTTCCAACTCTAGGACTCTGTGACTTTTGAGGACTGTACTGATGTAACTGAGAAGCAGACATAACAGTTTTGTATTAATTCATTATTTTTAGTAGACTATAGGCAAACTGAGTAGGTGCAGTGTCTTATTGCAACCAGTAACCTACAAGAGGTCAAATTAACAATGCACTTCTCTCTTTTCCTGCTGCTACTCTTGTCTCCTGCCATGTTAGAAGTATGCTGTCTTTATCCTTGGCAGATGAGAAGCCGTGTTTGTCCTCAGTAGCTCTTGCCAAACACTCAAGAAATCAATGTTATGAAGAATGTAGTAATTGCTTTTGCAGGGTCTGGAATGGACCCATTTTCCACTAAAGGTTGCCTGATTTTTTCATCACAATGATTTTTGATATGTCTTTGTCGTTCACTGAAAACTGCATTTTTGGTAAGAACAGGTGGGTTTAGGTATACAGAAAATTAGAACTTGGGTTGGCTAAAAACATTGGTCAAATTCCCATTAAAAATCAGAATGGAACATTTCAGGCAGTGCAGGAAATGGTGGCAACTAGAGTATTTATTTTACTAACAGATTTGTTTGTGAGAGTCATTTTTTTCACAAAAAAGGGTGCTTTTTTTTTGCAAGAAACATTGACCAGCTCTAGTTCAGGCCTTCCTCTGTGGTGCCTCTTACTCTGAGTCTTCCTCAGGCCTCCCTCTTGCTCAGTTTTGTCCAGTAAATGCCACATCCCTTTGGCTGCTGCTATGAGAAAGTTGAGGGCTGTTCGCCTCTTGTTAAGACCGTAACAAGTACCAGCACGGGTCAGAGCAGTGGTCCATCTAGACAGCTGTGTTGTCTCAGACAGTGGCAGGAGTGGATGCTTTAGAGGACGAGCACTGAACCAGATCCATCTCGAGTGATCTCTCCCCTATTCATCACCCTTCCCACTATCCACCATTGTTGGTTCAGAGATGCCAGAGGAAATCTCTCTGACTCTTCTGTCCAACAGCTGTTAATAGAGCTCTTCTCCGTGAATTCGCCTAGTCCTTTTCGGAGCCTGCCGTCACCGCCTCCTGTGGCAATGAGTTCCACAGGTTAACAATGAAAAGTGTTAAAAAAAAAAAAGTACTTGCTCCTATTAGTTTTAAACTTTCCTCCTACTCATTTCTATTCCAGTATTCTGGGACTTGGTGACTAACAGTTCACTGTTAACTGGGTCCACACCCTTCATGATTGTATAAACCTCTATCAATCACATCCTGCCTTAGGGATCCCCCCTGCTACCTCCTCCTCCTTTCCAAACTGAGGAGTCCTAGCCTTTTTGTCTCCCCTAGTCTGGCAACTGCTTCATACCCCGATCCTTGTGGCCGCCCTTCTCTGTCCCTGTTCAAATTCTGCTACGTCCTTTTTGATGTTGCTTTGTTCTGCCCCAAGAAGACCTGAGAACACTGCTCACCAAGGCATGCTGCTCCTAAAGCCTCATCTGCTTCTCTGGAGCAGGGCCGACAGGAGCGTTGATTGTGTGCACTGGATCCTGCATTCCTTGCACACTGCTCACTTCTGTTTGAAATCAGTAGGGGCATGGGGCGTGCAAGGGAGTGGGCTCTATCGCAGTAACGGGAAAAGCAGTGGGTGGCCATTTGTGTTGCTCCCCGTTGCAGGAGCAGCCTGGCATTTACTGGAGAAAGCCCAAGTTTTGCTTTTGCCTTATCTGGGGCCAGGCGTATTGTTTGCACCGACTTGGCTTGCTGATTTACCCAGACACTCCTTAGAAACCCAGTAGTCAAGAGAAGCTGCAGATAGCGAGTTGGGTGTGGGAATGGAAGCAGCCTTGGGTTTTTGGCCAACTGAAGAGGGCCTGAAGGGAGTGTTTCAAAACAGATCTGACCTCCTCATATCTTCATATGGGAGCCCTGTGCTGCCGTCAGGGTATTTTTGCACTCCTGTGCTAGAAACCTCTCCCTGAATAACATATTTAATGAGGCTAAGGCTGTGATTTGGCTTTTAAAAAAATATAATTTTATAGCATAGACCAGCAATCAGAAGCCTGGAGTATATACCGGTGCCAAACCAGTTTCTTTTGCTGTACTGTATCTTTATTTTTTTTAATCTCTCTTTCTGTCTTTGTCATCATAATTCCTCAGAGCAGAAAGCAAATAATGTTAGATTATCAGTGTTTGCAGTCTTCCTCTTGATATATTGAGACTTAACTTCGAATTGCATGTAGCGGAAGAATGATAGGAACCGGAGCTAAAGGGTGAAGCTGTGTAAATACCCGTGTCTTTGAAAAGGTTGCTGTCCTGCACAGCATTGTTTAGGTGAGCACCTTTGTATTGGGCGAGTGTTTCCCCTGTGGTCGGGGTGGCAGCGTGTCTGGCAGTTCGGTCCCCAGGTCTGCCACGGATCCGTTCCACGACCACATGCAAGTCGCTGCATCTCCCCCGTGCCCTTATTTGCCTCTTCACCTCTGTTTGTCTTGTGCATTTGGACTGTAAGCCAGCCAGTACAGAGCCCGTCTCTGCTGTCTTCACAGTGCCAAAGACAACGTAGTCACCACTCCAACGTCTCTGCATGCTATTGCAATACAAGTAAAAGTGGACCTGGTTCGCCTTTCGCGCTGGTGGAGCTGAACAGTAACCCTGGCGCGCGGGGAGGCAGGGCAGAAATAAGTTTTCCTCCCCTGAGTAAGACCCTGGTGGACTGGGCATAAGACCTCTGCACAAAAATGACTCTAATACAGAGGTGGCTTTAAAAGCCTGGACAAAAGCCTGGATCTCTGGTGGGCTGTCAGCCGTGTCATTCCTTGTCCATAATGCCCTGTACATGTGCAAGCTAATTTCTCTCTCTCTCTCTCTCTACTTTACTATATACAAATTGTGTTAAAGGCTCTGAGGAACTTCAGGCTGTGCATTTGGAAGGGATTATTGTACCCATTTAAGCTTAAAGGCTCTTTGCCTTGTGCCTTCCCCACCACCTAAGGTGTGATATAATTGCCCAGACCAGGACTGCCGGTTGGGTCTTATTTTCTAAAATAAAGCTGCATTTACAGGCTTTTTACCTTCATTTTCTTTTCTTCTCCATGGATTAATGCACAGTAGCTGTGTTTTAAGGCACACATGCACACTAAAACATCATCTGTGTCTTTAAAGGTGTAAATCAGCATAACTCCATTGACTCCAAAAAAAACCTATGCCAGTTGAGAAGCTCTGGCTTTAAGGGAATGGTCAGAAGTCTAAATACTTGATTTGCTTTTTTTTTCCCTCTTAAACAAAAAAGTCTTTCCAAGGAAAGTCATTTGCTTGGGTGAAAAGGAATCATGAAAGCTGCTGGGAAAATCGGTGCATGTCCCACGTGCTGTTTAGCCCTTAATAGTACAGGTGGACAGCAAGGGCTCGGAGCCAAATACTTTTGGTTCAGAGGGAGTGGTGGGAGTGAGCTCGCAGAACCGCTCCTAGAAAGGCTTAACTTTCCTCACACAAATCAATGACAATCTTCCCTCTGCTGCAGACGCCCAAGGAGCAGCCTTTGCCAGCTGCCCATTAAAACAAAGCAGCAAGTTTTATGATAGGCAACGCAGCGAGGGAGAGAAAGGGGCCAGACCGCTGGAGAAAAGGTGGGTCGGATGCTGCACTTTTCCACGTTGCGCCTGCGGTCCTTTCCTTGCCGTGCTTCTTGCAAGGTATTTAACCAAGGGGGACCAGCCTGAATTTTGAGCTCAGAGGCTATTTCCAATGGCTCTCCAGTGCGCTCGGAGCTGCGCGGCTCTCCTGTTATCATCTCTCATAACGTGCGCACATTTTTAATTGCTGTTCCAACTGGAACCTTTGATGCTGTCTTTCTGATTCATTTGCTGGATGACTCGAATCCTTCCCGAGCATGGAGATCTTGGCTGCCTGTCATCATCTGGACAATACGGTATCTCGATTTGTGTGGGGTTTTTGCAGGTTTGGTTCAAATTTTATTTATTTTTTTTACCTGGGAGATGATGAGGCTTAAAGGCACCTCCTCATTTCCTGTGTTGCTGAGGCAGCCTGATTCTGAGCAAAGGCAAAACTTGTAAAAATGATGAACATCCTTATATTTTTTAATATTTTAGTTTCAATATCTGTATGTCTGAAACTTTCAAGCCTTGATGTCGCAGCTGCCCTAATGCTCACCGAATCATTTGGATCTTGTGCTGCTCTAGAGCATAATCCTTCTTGCTGCACTGGCTGGGGTGTTTCAAGTGCAGTTCAGATGGATTTGCTTTCTGCTGTCTATGCAGAAAGCAGTAATTGTGTGCGGGAAACAAGAAGGAGTTTATCTTGAAGCCTTGGGTCATCCTCATTTGGAGTTCAGGTTTGAATCCCTGGGAGCGGCTCTGCGGATGTTTTGTCTTCTTTTTCAGCTAACGGGATGCCGAGACGCTTCCAGTGTAGTGTTACACCTTTAGGTGCAGTTAATTTTCCACCTGGAAATCTGAGTGCTATTTTGGTAGTAGAAAAGCCCTCCTAAATTCTGGTAACAGGATAGCTGCACAAGATAGGAGGGGGTAATTCCCATAGCTGTGTTGCTGATACTGCACTAACTGTCCCCACGATTCCTTGCTTAGGGAGTTCGAGTCGTTCTTATTTACAGCAGGACTTGGCTGTTTTAAGGTTTTGCAGCAGGAAAGGAATAACTAGTGCTCAACCGTCTTTGAGTCACTGCTTTCTTCTGAGCTGTGTTTGTACAGCCACAAATCAGCCCACACGTTTCTAAGTTATATGGTTGTGAGGAGAAGTAGAATTTGCCCTGTCCTTGTGTAAGCTATGGCGACAGGGGAATGCAAGCAGTTGCAGTACATCCTTTTTTCTCTTTATTGGATTATGGGGCTGTTAATGAGCTAAAGCCTGGACAGGGCCTATGGAAAGTCATGACAAATCCATGACAGGGCCTTGTCCTAGCAGAGCAAGCTGTATGGTGATTCTGCAAAGTGAATGAATGCCTACTAGGGGATAGTTGGAGAACATCAAAGTCACAGTCACCCATGTCCCAGTCCAGTTTGAATGTGGGGCCCTGGACATGAACGTTGTTGGTGTAGCCTGGCTGATGAAATTCAGTGCTGGAAAAACCCAGTTTCCTGAGTCCTAATCCCAGACTTGTCATCCCATGGGGGAAATGTCCTCCGTTGAGTTCCCTGAGATTTCTCTGACACATTTACCAGCTAAGGGCTCTGCCTCAAGCCAGTCATTTAACTTCTCTGTGTATCTGTTACCCCCAGTGGGAAAGGCAGATTATAAACCCTGACGTGTTGCACAAGGGTGTCACGAGAGCTGGTTCTGGTTTGTATTGTGTAGTGCTCCTAGAAATCTGGGGCCTTTGTGACATGCAGCCCCCTCTGCACTGAGGAGTGGCTCTCAGATTGAATTTGGAAAGATGCAGAGCGGTCTCATGAGATTGTACTATTCCTCCCCAATCCACTCAGTGCAAGTTCCCTTGCTGCAAGACACTGGGCCCATTAGAGCCCAGTCTGTGCCAGTCAGTGTTTCAACACGAGGTGGTGTTTGCATATGAGATCAGGCTGTCCAGATGGAGCAGATCCCCCAGTAGTCCACACATGTTCACCAACACAGACCAGTTTCACCTGAAATAACGCAAAGCATAGTGCTCAAGGCCCGACCTTGCAAACACTGCCTCGTGCCAGTGGTTCTTTGCCATGCATGTGGGTTCATGCGTGTCCATGGAGCTACTCACGTAAGAGATGGTTCTTGCCGTTTCCCAGATCGGTCCTTAATCTCCCACTTCACATCCTAGTTTCCTTCCTCCCTTTGTACCAGCGCAAAATATGTGAAAAAAAAGTTGCCGTTCTCACTGGGCAGCAGCTACAGCCACTTGGCACTTCCTTTGCACAGGTGTAGATGACTAATCCAGCACTACAAGTTTAAAAATCTTACTAACATTAACCCTGTGAGGGTGGGATTTTCCAAGGAGCTTCTGTGGGTTTTAGGCACCTCTGTCCCTTAATGCTCCTCCAAATCCCCCCACCCCTCCCACCCTTAAAGGTTTCATGCTTGTTTTTTAAATGAATAAATGGCAGATTTCAGAAATGTAAATGTCTTTTTTTTTTAGGTAGAGGGAGGTGTTAAAATATGTTCAAAACAAAGAAGAGTCTTTTCCCCTGGTTTTTGTAGTCACTCCAGTAATTCCAATAATATGTCACCGAGCGCAGGTTTCTTTAAACTGGATTGTAGGAACAGTCATTAAAATGCCAAAGGATCATAAATGAGATTGCATCTGAATGCAGCAGCACAGGTGATGATTTTAGCAAGCACTCTCCAGGCTGCTGTACTGATGGCAACTGGTATTTTAACTCATCTCAGTTCTAGCAAAGGGATCTTTGATTTGAAAAAAGAACGCCAGCAGTAACGTCTGAGGGCCGTTTGGCCTGATCATCTTCCCCTAGAACAACACAGTGGTGTCAGTGTTCCTCTGCATTGGCAGGAGGCAAAGGGTCGATCTCAGCTTTAATTTGAAGGATCTGGTTGTACTTAGGTGACTCAGAGCTTCAGGTGGGGGCCCTCTGTCCTTGCCGACAGTGCTACACACAGTCTTCGTTTTTTGTGAGCGAGTTAACTCCTAGTAAGTATGAGGACAGTTTTACCTAGCACATTTGAAGTCAGGTTGCACTTACTTTTAAACCCAACGACGGACAGAGCATTTTCTTTCCTTGTCTTTTTAGGCTAAGGAGCAATCCAGGGATAAGGTGAAGCAGTGCGTGGCGGGGTCCAGTCTGTGTTTACAGTAATTACACAGGTGTATAATTGTACAGAAGTGTTTGCAGTGTTTTCCGTGAGCTACGCAACAGTACAGGTTTGGTCAGTGAGATAGAGCTGCGCGGCTTATTTTCTTTTGGCTGTGAGCTTTAGAGCTGAATAGAGGGAGGGGATCTGGGGCTGGGATATTTCTGCCAAGAGCAATTTGGAGACTCCTATTAGTCAGAACTCTTTTATTTCTTACTGGAACAGGGTGCCTGAGAGTATCTTTCACATGTCTGCTCTCTTTTAATTTCACTCAAATGAACAACCGCCCCTTCTCCCCCCAGGAAGAAAAGGGCTTTGCTTCTTGTCTCTAAAGATGCAAGCAGCTCCGAACAAATTGGTACAGGTCAGGCGTAGGCTGTTTTCCAGGGCAAATCCCTTTGTGTCTCTGGCACTCAAGAGGAGAGTGGCCTCGTGGCCTCAGCTCCATGCTGTGATCCCGGGGCTGGGAGGGTGTAAGCCCCTCCAAGTTTCCGTTCTTCCTGTTGTTTGTGGGTCGTTCCTGTTTTTAGGGCCCCGGAGCACTGCCAGAGCTGTGAGCACAGTCAGACCCCAAGACTTGTACACCATTTCTGTCTCTGGGCTTAGTATAATGGGCAGCTTCTGAAGAGGAAGAGGGAATATTTGCCCTCATGGCTGCTCTTGCACGTGTGTGTGCATGCATGCGTGTACTTGTGTGTGCCTGTGCGGAGGTGGAAGGTCAGGCTACTTTTTGGATGACTCAGAAGAGTCAGTGGACCTACTTGATGCTCCACCTCACTCCCCAAATATATAGGTTTGGGGAGAGGCCCAGTCATAACCCCGGGGGAGGAGACCATTGTGCACAGAGATATTGGAGCTTACTGGGTGGAGGGATGGAGGTTGGCCGGCTTCCCGGCTATGTAAGCAGCACACGCCCATGTTCACTGTATATCCCCACTGAGCCTGCCACCGAGGTATCTGGGCACCTGTGACCAAGGTATATCAAGTTGCACAGCGGAGCCCCTGCCTGACTTGAATGGGCCAATGGAAACTTCTGGCTTTGCTTGATGCTCTCAAGCTCTGTCGCTGGCTTTGCCACTCACTCCCCTTCTGGCAAAGAAGTCATCCCCCCACCCTGCCCTCAAACCCAGGCTGTGGTTCAGCTGGTTGGTGCACAGTGCCTCCTGCTTATTAGGCTAATCCTGCACTCCCCTGATGCTCCCGCTGCAGTTTATTGAATCCCCATGTTTCCTTTTGTCCTACACGGCTGTCCAACTTCTGAGAGGTTGGGGGCCACAGGTCCTAGCGTGAGCTGTGGGTCCCCAGGGTGGCTGCCACCGCATGGTCTCCCACCCTCTACACTGCCCCAGCACGTGTGTGGGCAGCCCTCCTCTACTGCACAGGTGGACAGCCCCCACTCTCAGCTCAACATGGCCTGCCTCGTGCTGCAGACTGTCCCAGCACTGCCCCCGGGGCCGCACAGAAAAAAGCACCTGGTGCAGCTGGAGTGATAAGGGGAGCAGCATCTGGGTGGGAGCCCCGGGGCCACAGATTAACCCACTCATGGACCACGTGTGGCCCATGGGCCACCAGCTGGATGGGCCTGCCTTAGGTCATAAGCTTTTGAAGCAGGAATCATCCTTTTGTTATGTGTTTGTACGATGCCTAGTGCATGGGAAACCTTCTTCCTAGCTGCCACCTGAGTAAAAATCAAAACCCAAAAAGCTAAAGTCTCACCCTAGCCGAAGAGTCTGTCAAGCGAAGGATGTTAAAGCAGGCCAGCTTCTGTATCTGGGGGCACATCCTGCATGATGTAGCTAGAAGGCAGCCTGCTTTAACTGCCTAGGCTGAATGACCTTGTGCCCATTTACAACTGAGTTGACTATGGGCAGCTTCCAAAGCTGGTCTTGAACTCGTGCCACTGCATAGGTCACGCAATACCTTAACCCTTCTGACACCCTCTGCATCATAAATAATGAATAATTAAAACCTTCATGAGGATGCTGGGAGGAAAAGTGCTTTAGAGAGAGAAAGCACCAGAAATGCCAGGTATTATTACCAATAAGTGAACTTGTGGCAGGAGCCCAGCAATGTACTGTACATTAAATGCCAACATCCGTACTGATGCAAGCTTATGGCGAACAATGGCCTCTCCTCGTTCATATGGCTTGGTTGATTGAGCATGTCATCTGACTGGTTACTGGTGAGGGCCAGGAAATGCAGCCGAGTGACACTACTAGCACCTCCAAGGACGCAGGAGGTGCTGTGCCTGATAATCCATGGGATGATGCTGTTCATTTATACAACAGGGAATCTTGTCTTCTCAGTCTTCACCTTTCTGTCCAGACAGTCTCGGAAGAGAGCGGTGATTGAAGGCCTTGCAGACTGAAGGCCCTCCTTAGTAACCTTGGACAAGTCGCTTAACCTGCAAGCTCTCTGTGCACAGACCTCATTGAAGACAAACTGTTCCCCATAACCCATTTGCTGCAGCTGGTGCTCTGTGAGGGATGGCTCTGTGGTTAAGGTATTAGCCTAAGACTTGAGAGCAGTGTGTGAGTTCCTGCTCTGTTCTTTAAGGTGACTTGGTTGAACCTCTTTCTACCTCAGTTCTCCATCTGTAAAATGGGGATAACGGCTCTTCTCTTGTTCAGAGAATGTGTGGAGCATCTGTACCTGGAAGAGACCTTGTAACAGGCCGGTTCTGAGGGCAGAAGCAGCACCTGATGCAGACAGCGTTTGAGGCTTATTGCCAGACTGGTGCTGATTTCTGGGAACGTGCGTGTTGTGCATAGGTAGGCTTTGCCTGAGCTTTTTCTTTTTTCCAGCTGTTTGCATTGGTAGTGAATAGTGTTGATCAAAAATACAGGACCCTTTCTTAGAAGAAATATTTGGAAAAATGGATCCCTTTTTTCATCAAATCCTGTTTAAAGACGACATTTTCCCAATAGCTTTAATTTGCAAACAACGTGTCTCATCTGTTGGCTCCTCCATATTCATGCCATGTGATCGGTTAAGTTGGTCACACGCTTTTGTTTCTGCTTCCTGACTGTGTTGTCATTCCCAAACTTTCTGTACACCCTGCTAGCACTCAATGGATTTATAGCGCAGCTGTGTTTTGAGCACAGGAATAATCATTGTTTATTAAAGCCTCTGAGTAGGGGTGGAAATAGGTACATTTCTGCCTTCCAATGAGAGTGAGACCAGGTGATGAAACTCTAAGCAGCCTGAGATAAATTTGGCACTTCTCATTTTCTAATGAATGCCCCACAATTGTGCGAGAGCTGTTTTCATAGCCTGTTCTGAAAGATTAAAACATATAAGACCCTTGAAAGTCCATTTGAGCAAGGATTAGTGCCTGAAAGGCTTAGGTAGGTGTAGGAACTGAAATGCTAGAAGGGGATGCCTTGCAAGGAAATAGGTTGGCTTTGCTTTCCTTTATAATAATCAGTTATTCTTTGCACTGAGCAGGGCTGGGGCCTTGTTCTCTGATGATGAGGTATGTATTGCTTACTGCTTTTATTTTTATTTTCGTGTGAAGCCACCAAAATGGGCCTGCCTGTTGTAGCATGTGGGACACCTGCTATCAGACTAGGCTCACAGAGCATGGAGGAAAAAGGAGATTCGGAGGCTGTAAACGGCCATAGTAGGGAAAAGGGAAATTTCTTTCAGGAGTGGGAGTCATCCAAAGAAGTCAGTGTATTAAGTAATATAATACTTAACGTATTCTAGGCCAGCAGTGGGAATCCATTAGGAAGCCAGAGTGCTCTACAGCTGTTAGCATCTCATTGCTGGCAATAGCCTGTTACAATCCCGTTCCCTGTGGACAAGTGGCCTCATGATGAAACCACCATGATGTGTGGCATGAACTGGCCGTCACATTAGGAAGACTGAGGATGGGTTGACATAAAGGCTGACCTATCCACTCACCCTTCAAGGTGGTCCATCCCTGCAAGATGGGGTCCTAGAAAGACCTGAGAGTATGCCGGCTGCAGGAATCGGCTCTAAGCACACACATTCGTGTCAGAAACCTCTTGTGCTGGTAGGGCAGTTTCCCCTCTCTCCTTCCATGGAGCTTATGGAGTCTCTTGCTAGTGGGAGTTTTTAAATGTAGGTTAGGCACAAATTTATCTGGGATGGGTTGGACAGAGCTGATCTTGCCTCAAACAGAGGGTTGGAGCAGGTGACTTCTTGAAGCCCCTTCCCGTCCCATTTTCCTGTGATTCTGACATCCTCAGTCCTGGTTGAGTCATCGCAGTATCATCTAGGGAGGAGTCCTTCCCATCTCTGCCACTGGCTCACTTCATATGTGTGAAGGCCAGAAAGGGACCATTATGACAAGCTCATCCAGCATTTTGCACAGCACAGAAATCCAGCCCATGAATCCTGCATGACCTCCATCACTTCTGGCTGAGCTCAGCACCTCTTTTAGAAAGACATCCAGCCTCAACAGAAATGCTTGCAGTGACAGAGAATCCAGCAGGCCCTTTGCTAATGAGTTCCCATGGCTAATTACTCTCACAGAAGTCTGACCTCATTCTAGACTGAAATTGCCTAACCTTAACTTCCAGCCAACAGATCTTGCTAACCCTCCATTTACTCCTTTTAAGAGCCCCCTATTAGATTAATCTCTCTGTGCCTCAATTTACCTTTCTGCCAAGTAAGTTGATTAGGTCTCTTGCAAGGAAGGGCTGTCTGAAAGGGGACATTGAGATCTTTGTGATGAGGGTGGCTAAAGCAAATGGCTAAAAAGGCCGTCACACTGAAAAAAAGCCATAAATTTCCTGTAGGTATTTGCTTTACATTCACGGTGGCAGAGAAGCAGGATCCTTGCAATATCCTAGCCTTTCAGCTGTTCACAGGCACTTTCAAAACAGTTTTGTTGCAATTAATTATAGTGCAATTAAAGCCGAGTGATGATGCTAACTAAGGGCTAAATCTTGTGAAATAAAATAGTGTTTGGGTTGATTTTGTAATTGCTCCAGGTTCCCCAGATACAAATTATATTGTCAGGATGTGTAATTCATTGGGGAAACATCCACACAAATAGCTTGGGGCAAGAATGCTGCTTGCCAGCTGTGCAGGAAGCAGTGGCGTATCTGGCTCCTCCTCTACCCCTCATGTGAGCTCCCCTCCTTCTGCGCAAGTCAGCGCGGGGTGGGTGGGCCCAGGCGTAGCAGGGGCCAGGTTGGGGTCCACCCACTCTGGACCTCATTGCAGCATCACAGCCGAGTCAGCCCAGAGCGGGAAGTCATCTGCTTCTGTGTTGAAAGGGTTGCTCCAGATGTTCCCACCTCCCAAGGCAAGAAGACCGGGTCCAATCTGTGGCTCTCGCTTGTGGGTTTCTGACCTGCTCCTAGAGCGATGCAGCTCTACCCTACCCTTATACCAGGCAGATTTTACAGCTGCAATTTAGCCCTTCGAAAACAGCATTCACAGTGTTCCCATGTGATCCCTCAGCTGAGGTGCTGCTGCTGCATCTCAGGTGGATTACTGTACTTAATTCTTATCAAGCTATCCAGCCGACCAGTGATCAGTAGAGCTGCAGCACACTGATTCATCTGTTAAAGGTGACCTGCAAAGGGAATAAAAAGGAGTACTGACTTTCTGAGCGTCCTTAAAGACTGAGTGGTTTATGCTAAAGGTTCTCTCCTTCCATTTTTTATCTCCAGTCTACCAGGAGCAGCACGTCTTGTCTTCCCTGTTGGTGCAACAGGTCTCTTTGGAGGAGGTGATAAATAGAGTGGGGGATTTTTCAGCTGTAATTGAAAGGCTGTCTCTCTTTAGGCAGGGGATCTTTCCTCTCAGTCATTGGAAGCATTTAAAGCAAACCAACCACAAAAGGCTTCCAGTGTTGCCAACAGTAAGTATTTCACAGGAATGAGCCCTAAAAATCCTGATCTCGAGTCATGAGATTCAACAGATTCTGCCTTTTTATTTAAATGAGTGTGTTAGAGCACTTGGGGGTTCACATTTTCAAACTCTTTTCCCTACCCACAAAGGCTGGAAATGGCCTTTTCTAATGAAAGCTGAGATTATGGACTTGTAAGGCGGTTCCAGCAACTGGAGCTAAGGGAGAAGCATCAAATACTGTGAGAACCTGAATTAAATTAAGAACTCCAGTAATGCTGATTAGAAACCGGTCTAAATAAAAATCATGTCTGGTATCAGGAGCTCAAGTTCCCCTGCTTGGTACCAGCAAGATCATAACTCCAGTGGTGCTCCAGTCATCTGTAGTCTCGTAGGGGGAAAAAATCATTCTCAGCTTTTGATTACACAAAGAGACCTAAGTCTTTTCCCTTTGGAAGACAAAATCTTGTACCAGCTACAAGGAAGATGATCTAAACTCAGTTGATAAAAGTCTCCAAACCTAAGGAGATAGACCAGTGGTGCTCAGCCCATGGGTCCCAATCTAGCTTGTGGAGTTCGCCAAGGGTCTGGAAATCTGGCAGCAGGGGAGTGCTGCCAGCATTAATTGATGCTGCTTTATTGCCAAGTTTACGGACCTGGAGGAAGACCTGAGGGCCAGATAATGTGGGCCTGCCCTGGCACTTGGCGTCACTCCACATCGGGTGCAGCCGGCTCCTGGGGTCAGGCCAGCGTGGCTAAATTCAGCTTACGTGGTGAGGATGGCACGTGGGATCCCCCTGTGGACCAACCACATGCCACTCATCCAGCCTGTGGGGCTGGAAGTTCAGGCACTGCTAGCGTAGACAGATGCAGCAATTGTACCACTATCAAATGATAGGGGTACAAGTGGAACTGTTACACTGGAGTGACACAGATGCAGCAAAACCAGTTACAGCCATTGAGCTAATTTATACCACTCCAAGAGTGTGCAAATGAGTTACTTCATAACAGAAAGGGGACGCTCCCCCTCTATTTTAAATTGATTCTACTTTTCCTTTGCTCATAGCTGCAGTCACCAATACCAGCATCAGCCATGTCAACCATGACAAAAAGCAACTGCCATCATGTAGCTGGAAGACGTTAGGGGTTTGGGGCCAGTCCAAGGGGGCCACAATCGGGAAGCTGCTATTGGGGTTAAAGCTTTGTTGTAGAGTCGGCAGGGCAAAGAGCCCAAGGACTGAAGGCAGCGTGGATACCGCACTATCCCTTGAGCTCTAGAGGTGGTTGCAGTGATGCTTTTAGTGTCTGTGCCTGTGTTTTGCCCATTTGGTGTGCAAATGGAGACCCTGAGCCTCCGGGCCGACAACCTGGCACCTGTTATGAATGCTAAATCTACTGCAGGGATGCAAAGAGAGAGCGCCCTCGCACTGATTAATTTGAGCCCAGGATGCTCTTATCCTGGGTTCCAAGTAATTGTCTCTCTTGTCCACAATTTTCTCTCCTTCCATTTCACTGCATATTTATTAGGTTTCAGGAGGCTATCTGCAGCCACATTAAACCAATTTACTCCTTGAAATGTTTGACCTTTGATCTGCGAGCCGTATCCTTTCTGAGACAGAGAAAGAGCCTCTAATAATGTGCCACATGAAAGGCTGGAGTCTGTCACTTTCAAAATCTGGTCTGGTTTGCGAAAGTATTGGATGAATCAATTATTGCCTAATAATCATTGCCGTTATTGCTGGGCTGTGCTGGTAGGGCATTTTCCCCTCTCTTCTTGGCCACTTAAAGCATCTTATAATCTTACATCACATGAAATCAGTTATCAGAGCAATAATGCCAGGATGCCTGTGCCTACATAACTGATGAACTTTGAGCAGTCTCGTCAACTGTTTAGAAAGCTCTAGTCCTAAAACAAATGTACCCTCAATCAGGAAGAAGAATAGTGAGGTGCATTTCTCCTTTAGGGCTAAAGATTTGGACTGTTCATGCTATATTTGAAGCCCCGCCCCCAACGTTTTGTTGCAATTATAGTGCAATTAAAGCGGAGTGATGATGCTAAATAAGGGCTAAATCAGCATCGAGGTCCTAGGTCTTGAAAGTGAGGTGCCCTTCCCTTTGCACCCGGCAGCATGTTGTCCCTTCTGAGGCTGCCTGACTCTACTTGGAAGTGCAGCAGAGGTGTGAGGCCGTGGCAAACACTGAGAGCATCATCATCGTCATCATCATCATCTGCGGCTCTTCAAGGGTTTGCCTGATTCTTGCTTTGGGCATAGGAGGCCTTGATTCCAATCCCAGATAGATCTTTTGCTTGGGGTTTGGCCTTGGTGCCCCTCGGGGTCCCTTCCAACCTTATGATTTTACAAAGAGGAGGTAAGTGCTACTATTCCCATTTTACAGACAGGGAAACTGAGGCAGAGACCCATGTGACTTGTCCACAGTCTTGCATCAAGCAAAGAATAGCATTGTGGACTCCAGGGTGCCAGTCCAATGCTCTGTTCACCGAACTGCACTGATTGCCCATGACTTGCCCTAGTCCTGGTGCTCTCTGACTGATGGACTGTGTTTAACCCCTTTATAGGGAGCATTTTTACACAGGGTGCCACACAAACACCTAGTGATGGAGAGTCTGGATTTCAGCCAGGAGTGAGCTGTCTCACCACAGCCCCGGCTCTCTGAATAGGTTTTACTCATGTGAGTAACTGTGGCAGGACCCCTTTTCGGTCTTCTCGTGAGTGGCTGACAGTGATGCTCTCATGTCCGGGGTGCTCATTTTCTCCATTTTTTACAGTCAACTCCGTCCTGTCCTGTTTGTGAAACAGCTGGTGCACAGTGCAGTATGCCATTGCTGTATGTGCACAGATCCATGGTATTGTCTGGTGTTTAGCTGGGGGTTACAGATCCCCTGCTCTGACAAACCTACAGCCTAACCACAGGCAAGGGGCCAGGTCCTGACCCCCAAAAGTCAGTGTAGCTTCTTTGACCTCCATGGAGCTACACCATTTTCCCCAGCTGGGGATTTGGCCTCCACTCTTCTAGGCAGATGCTCTGGGCACTGATCACTGTTGCCCTGAACCTTGTATGGCCATTTCCATTTATTCATACTGACTGTAAAAACACCATACTAGCAGAAGTATGGCCCAGCTTGTCCTGGTTTGAATGGCCACCCAAGGTCCATGGGAGCAGAGGATCAGGCTTCCTGTCTCGTGTTTGTACAGCACCTACCGCAGAGGGAGACAGAGGCTGAAGGGATTCTTGGGGGCAGTCATATGACAAATAAAAGATAAATGATAATAATAAAAGAAGGACAGGGCAACCCAGTAAGGACGGGAAGAGGGGAAGGATCACCCATCACGCTGCCAGGCTGTTGCATTCACCATGGAGCCTGCAATCATTTTAGAGGTTTAGGCTTAAGGGTGAGATGCTAAGATGTGCCAAGCAGGGCTCCTTTCTATGCTCCCAGCCCCAGGGGCAGCAGGAGTTTAGCTCCAGGCACCAGTTGCCCCAGAGCCTAAAGCTTGTACCGGCTGCAGAGGAGTCCTCCGAGGAGCTGTTCTGCAGCCAGGAAGGTGTCTCAGATCTGGTTTACTGTCTTGATTTAATTGGAGCTACCGGTTTGGGTATTGGTTTCGCCATGTCAAAGGTTCTTCCAACTGCTTCAGTGCCACCTGTGACCGCTGTCTCCATTAACGGGACGTGGCTCCACGTACGTGTGCTTATAAAGGCATCCTTGAGTTTTCATTGCAGAGGGATGCGTGGAGCAGATGGAGGTCATGCCCACACGCTCCATCTGGTGTGACTGTGCTTGTAGGTGGAGACACCTCAAGCCTTTTCCTTTGCAATGTGCAGGGGTTGCAGGCGGCACCTGAACTCAGCATGGGACAGGCAAGGTGTTGTTCACATGCTGAAACATATGGATCACGGTGACATACACACATGAATGAGTTGGCTGCTGCATCTGAGTTTGTTCTTCATACACCCTCAGCTTCCAGCTCCCGTGACTGGAAAACCCCTTTGTTTTGTCAATCCACCTGTCCTCATCACCACTTCCTCAGCTCGGGGCTGGAGGGCTATGTCCATCACAGGCAGGTGCTGTGGGACTTTGATGGTGGATCCACCGCATGTTTCCCGGAGGTGTTGTCCATGATGATGTCTCCACGGCTCTCCCAGGTTGTTACCGAACATCTGGATCAATCCCACTCCTGTGGCAGTCAGCCACACCAGCTGTGTTGCGCAGCAACTGTGTTTCTCTTGGTGTGGTGCATCGGGCAATGCAGCCGAGCTGGGGACAGCGGGGCAGTGAATTTCATCTCCAAGGCGGCCTTGGCCTGCCTTTGGAGCTCTGTTTCCACAGTGATTTCGTCCCTGTCACTTGCCATCTACACAGCCCCGCAATTATAACTGGCTCTTACCAAGGGACAGCCAGGCTCTGAAAAATGCAAAATGGAGTGGATGGCTGGAGCCTCCTCCAGTTCCTGCAATCATCTGGTGATGAAGCCTCACGTGCCATATGGGGAGGGACGCAGAGCCGACCTCCCCGGCTTGCGGAGTGCAGCCGCGTTGAGCAGTCGTGAATTATGCCATTTCGGCGGAAGGCGAGCCATCTGCACACCTCTTCTGCACATCTGTGCTCGCCTGATTTAGCTCTGCAAGGACTTGATTGCTCAGTCTCTAGGATTCATCCTAAGACATTATGATAATATTTGCAATCAAACTGGCCAGCGTGAAGGGGAGGCAGGGGGAAGACAAACAAGGAAGCTTGTAAAGGGGCTGATAAATATTTCCCTCACTCACTCTTGCTTTTCAACGTTATAAACACCGATCATTAAAATGGGTAGCATAGTGGGGAGAGTCCCAGGCTTTCCTTTCAGTAATCAGCTAGAAAATGAAGAAAATGTGGCTGGTGGGCTACTGAAGAAAGACTGGGATATAAATAAGCAAGCACATGCAGGGGAGGGGGCTGCAGCCAGACAAGAGGGGGGCCGAAGATGCGAAATCCTGATCAGGATTTTTATTCGGCCTTTCAACATCCAGATGTTCAGGACTGTTTGGATGCTGAGCTCTCATTCAGGACCATCATGCCTTAGGATTATTATCTTTTTTTTTCAGCCTGCCCAGGAGCCAGGAGGTTATTTGGGGCTGAAAGTGCTGCAAAGACATATGGTTGACATGCTAGTAGCTGTGGCCTCTGGACAGTTCCACGTGGGACATGCAAGCCTGCAGGCAGGCTGTAATGTCATATTCTCCAGGAGAGCAAACCCTGTATCCCGCCTGGGACAGCACCATAGGGCAGGAATTCAGCTCCTCTTGGCAATTTCCTCCATCAGCTGCTCATTTCTGAGGCTTTTGCCATGAGAAGGAGATAATTTGGATGAGGGAAATCACTCTGGATTCTCAGAAGCCTAGCTGAGAGCAGAGTCTGGCCCAGATCACTGACAGCATAAAAGGCCTGACCATCTCCAGGGAAGCTCAGATATTTGGAAGTCCAGCTCTCCAGAGCTCTGACACCTGAAATTCCCTCCCGATCTGTAACCTTAGTATGAAAAGAGCATTCATTTTCCTGGAACCTCGGTTTTGGACAAGGCCCCTAGACGACCCTGGAGACCTGCAAACCAAGGCTTACCTTCCCCTAAAAAATGACCAAACCAGATCTCCTTTCCCCTGTTCCTGACAGCATCTCAGACACAACAGCCTAATCTCCTTTCCAGCTTTAATACTGACTGTGCGTCTCGCGCATCGTCTCAGCCGGGCCAATGGAAACAGGCCGGTGCGCGTCACTTGCGATTCGGTTTAGTTGCAGGTCAATTTCCCTCGCAGCTTCCTGGGCTCAGAGACCCGCAGGCCAGGAGGGACCATTCGATCATCTTCTCTGTATATCACAGGCCATGAAATTCCCTTCCCAAGCCCCCTCTCCCCCGCCTTGGTCACCCCTGATTGAGCCCAGGAATTTGCTCAGGCTTCTCATGTTTGAATGCAATGCTTTGGTTGCAAACACAGCAGCCTGGAACTGTTTAGCTCTAAACAACAGTGGTTTGTACTGAATCTTACAAATCCACCGCGATGATCTGGGTCTCCGGTGTAAGTCAGTTTGTACAGGACCAGGGGCTTGCCTCTTCCTGGGCAATAAGTGCACTTGTTTCAATCTAGCCAGTCTTGGACAGGCACTCTTGCCTCTGTCCTTTTCTTTCCTATTTGAAGGGCACATGGGCCTGAACCAAAACCCTGGGTCTGAACTCCAGTCTCATCCTCCACTTGGTTGCTGTGCCGTGAATCAGGAGGGATACCAGTGTGACCAATGGACCCAGTACTCTCCTGTCTTACAGCCAGGGCTGGACACAGGCATGGGTGAACCGGGTGGCTGCCTGGGGCTCAGACAGAAAGGGGGCCTGAGAATGGTAATTTTATGATTATTATTGTCATTATACAATTGGGGCAAAGCATCCACACCTGAAGACAGGCGGGTGATCCGGGCTGACCTGGACAGGCTCATGAAATGGGCGGACGAGAACCTGATGGTGTTTAACACCGAAAAATGCAAGGTTCTCCACCCTGGGAGGAAAACCCTGCAGCACCCTTGTAGGCTCGGCAGTGCTACGCTGGCTAGCACTGTGGACGAAAGGGACTTGGGGGTCATCATTGACCACAAGATGAAGATGAGCCTTCAACGCGATGCTGCGGCTAGTAAAGCGAGCAAAACGCTGGCTTGCATCCATAGATGCTTCTCAAGCAAATCCTGGGACGTCATTCTCCCCTTGTACTCGGCCTTGGTGAGGCCACAGCTGGAGTACTGCGTCCAGTTTTGGGCTCCACAATTCAAAAAGGATGTGGAGAAGCTTGAGAGAGTCCAGAGGAGAGCCACGCGCATGATCGGAGTTCAGGAAAGCAGACCTTATGACAACAGGCTGAGAGCCATGGGACTCTTTAGCCTGGAAAAGTGCAGGCTCAGGGGTGATCTGATGGCCACCTATAAGTTTATGAGGGGTGACCACCAGGATCTGGGGGAACATTTGTTCACCACAGCGCCCCAAGGGATGACGAGGTCAAACGGTCACAAACTCCTGCAAGACTGTTTCGGTGAGACTGTTTCAGGCTGGACATAAGGAAGAATTTCTTTACTGTCCGAGCCCCCAAGGTCTGGAACAGTCTGCCAGCGGAGGTGGTTCAAGCACCTGCATCGAACACCTTCAAGAGCAAATTGGATGCTTATCTTGCTGGGATCCTATGACCCCAGCTGACTTCCTGCCCTTTGGGCGGGGGGCTGGACTCGATGATCTCCCGAGGTCCCTTCCAGCCCTGATGTCTATGAAATCTATAAAATTATCTCTAGCAAAGGGGAGCCCAATACTTGAAGTTCTCCCTGGGGCCACCAGGAATCTAGGTACAGTTCTGCTTACACCTGAGGAAAGGGGTGACAAATCCCACCACACTAGAGGTCTCCATTCATGTGGAGGAGGAGTGCTTTTACTCCCAGGTTGCAGAGGCAGATCATGCAAGGCAGACAGACTCCATAGTACTATATATATAATCCAGGTAATGAGATAAGAAACCCTAGTCCCCATTTAAACCATACTTAACACAGTCCAGTCAGTAGATGATTTTTTGTTTTGCAATTTCCCATTCAAACTGGTTTTTACATTTTTTCTGCCTGAGACCATCCACCCTGAGGTCAGCAATGGAGCGTCCAGGGAGCTTGAAGAGTTTTGCCACAGGCTCTTGTGTCTTTCTGCACCTACATCAGATCAGTGCTCATTCATTCTTACACAGAGAGATTGCCCTGTCTGTCTGAAGCAGACAGCAAAAGGGCACTGTCAGCAGGTGCTGGTGTATACGACACTGGTAGAGTTGCACGCGAATGAACCTTGGATGTTATACTCCTTGCTGTTAGGTCCAGTGATGATGTGGTTTGTACTGATGTGAGGACACATCAGGCATTTGGGTCCAGTGCAAGGCCTGGTGCTCTGATGAGGATGGGAGTTTGTTAGCTTGTTGTATGTAGCATAGGCACTGACTTTGTATTTTTGCAGGGGGGCTAAGATGATGGACGTGGGGAAAGTTTTACACATGTCAGGCTGGTGCCTCATTCGCCCACCCCTAGTTATGCAGTTGTTCCATTGAATTTCAGCAGGCCCTTCTGCAATCCCAATTTGACAGAGCAGATTGCAGTCAGGACTTCAGTTTGCTCCCAGCCTGTGCTCCCTGCCAAGGGGACGGGACTGGCCGTGGCTGCTCCTTTCCGCTGCACGGAGCAGAGGGTTTTGCAAGGGCAGCACAGCTGGTTCCCCGGTGCTGCGGGTACTAAATCACGGCGCCTCGGTGGAGGTGAGCATCTGGGGAGACCGCATAATTCCAAGCCTTGTGTTGCTGTCTCTGCAAAGGTAGATTGGGTTTCTATTAATAAGAGGATAATAGCACAGGGAAACCTGACTGCAAGATGGCCCGCAACCAATTACAGCCGTGTCTGGGTCACAGCAGCTGTCGCCATACAATTATCTCACCACACACGCAGTTATGACAGGGCTGCGCATGCCAGAGCTTTATTCTTAGTAACTGAGCGCAGGGCCGGGTCAAGGGGCTTCCTGCGACCGGCCCCGCTGTGGCGTAAGTACAAGGGAGCCTAAACAACTGGCTCGCCTCAAAACAGGGTCTCCTTTGCGCATGGCCAAGAGGGACTGGCGGGCCCAGAGGACTGCTGAGTTGATCACTCCCTCGCCTTCACCTGCCCAGGTGGCAGGTGCCCCTGTGGTCGAGCCAGCTGATGCTGGGGGGGAGCCGAGGGGCTGTCTCTTGCTGTGGAGTACTGGCCTAGCTGCAAAATTGCCATGGGAAGTAATCCATTAGCTTCCCCACCTGAGTGCCTCTGAGTGCACCTGCTGGCAGGGGAGGGTGCAGGGCGCGAGGGGAGGATGCAGGCCTAATGGAGGGAACTCGTGGCAGCATTGATTCATGCTGCATGGAGGGCAATACAGCCTCAGGAGCTTAGTGTAGCCTTGAAGGCCAAATTCCCCTTGTCTCCTCACCTGTGCAGTAACAGACACAAATCCCACCCTTCCTCCACGGCACCGTGCAGGAGCCGCTGTCCGTAGCGGGGAGCTTCCCTGCAGCCTTGTATTCCTTAAGCTGCTTGAAAGTGCAAGGACTGGGTACGCTAGGATGGGCCAAAGCTCATGTGATCCCCCTCTCTGTCACCTCCACACAGGACCTGCTCCATTCACAGCTCCCTAATGTAGCCCCCAGCCTCTGGGGACTGTGTAAGGTAGACACAGGCCTAAAGTACAATCTCCTGATGCAAACTCCATCCAGACTTTGAAAAAACTTTGATCTGGTCCAGACTTTGCACTTGGCCCCTGTCTCTCCTGCAGGCTTGGTTCAGAGCAACCTCCGGCACCACACTTCGGTGGAAACTTGGTTCCAGAAATTGGCTGTTGCGGGCAAACGGCACACTGTGCAGTATTCCCGAGGGCTGCCGTGTGAATTTGTTTGATCTTTTGCTGAAAAGCACTTTTAACAAACCGCTGCTTTGTGCTCATCCCTTGTGGACTGGCATTTTACATAGATGCAGTTGGTGCGAGCAGGTAGGCTGGCTGGCTGAGAGATTTCCCCTTCCAACAAGCAGCAAGGGACAAGGAATCGCTTTGGTACGGCTCAGAAACAGCGGGATATCAAACAACGGGAACGGGAATTGCATCCGTTTACCTCAGGGCTGAATTTGGCCCTTAGGATCTTTTCCTGCGGAAGTCCCTGTTTTCGGCCTGCTGGAAGGCAGAAGGGACATGCCTTCTGCACACCCAGGTCTTGGGAGGGATGCTCGGTCTTTCTTCTCGAGCAGCAGTTGGTGAAAACAGCACAGAGCTACTCAGATGTTGCCTGCCTGTATCAAATGGTGCACCTAGGAAGGAGAGAGGGAGAGGCCGAGACATATTCACAACACCCACACATGCATGCACACACAAGAGGAGACCTTTGTGGTGTTTCAAGGTGGGGGTTAGATTTTATGGTACCTAAGCTGGTTTGGACTGTGGCTCAGGAGATGGTGCCGCACACTGCCCGCGAGGAGGGAGGGTTGTGCTTCCACAGCATAGCACCCCCTTTTTCCTGTCGATGGAAAGCTGTCCACAGGTCTGAAGATCTGCAGCTAGGGAAGGGCCAGCTGGAACCAAAAGGGCCTGTGGGGAAAGGTTTATAGCCATCCTGCTCCCAACAGCTTCACAGGGAGTAGTCAGCAAAACTAACACAGCGTGACGTTGGACAGGCCCAGCCCGGTGATGGGAATGAGAGGGAACCTTGTATCTCTGGCTGCCATCTCTAGTCCTTAAGGCCTCTAGCAGATGCCTGGGATTTGAGGGAGCCCTCAAAAGTATTTTTAAGGAATTCCCCAGAAGGAGTTGTAAATTGCAGCCTCTTGAAGTTAGAGGTTGTCTCTTCATGGGTGTATGTACAATGCCTCCTGCATCCCAGACCAGGCTTTCTAGGTGCCACCGACATTCAGACATGTAACCGTTGTAAACGGGTGTCATTTGGGAGCCCCTGGCTGGAAGGGAGTTTTCAGGCCTCCCAGAATAATGGGGGACTCACCTGAAGCCCAGGGGGTTGGCGGGAAGCGTGATGAAGGGCTATAATCAAGCATTTGTTTCAGGCAGGCTGCTGGCAGGTGGACATGACAGTCGGCTGTCAACTGCCCCCCCAGCTGCTGCTGTCCCTTGGGGATGGGGGTGAGGATAGGCTCCAGGACCGCTGGGGACAGGTGGATCCCTTCTCGGTCCAACTCCAGTGGTCCCTGCCAGCCTGGGAGCGGGCTTGGGGGTGGGGAACACACCTGCCACTGCTGCTGTCTCTAGCTGAGCATGGCTGTACGTGCAGCCTGGCTGGGCCGGGCCAAGAGCAACTCTGGAGCCTCCTTCTACCCACATTGGGGTCAGCTGGGGACAGCGGTAGGGGAGGACGGGAGGGGGAGGGGACGGGCAGCTGAGCCTGGAGGGGGAGGAAGGAGGGAGGGAAGAGTCGCACCTGATTTAGGCTCTTCAAAAAAGTCTTGGCTGCTGCTTCTACAGCACAGTCTGGTTATCTCAATGGCAGGGAGGGCTGGGAGCAGGGGTATTGCTTCCCCTGCAGCGCCAGTCACTGTTCCTGCCTCCCCATTTTCCAAAATCCTGGATCTACCGACATGCTCACCCTTTGGAGTACTAGGTATTCTGCCATAAATCCTGAGCCACTGGGCCAGGCGTCTCTAAGCTCCTTTGGGCACAAGCCGAAGCAATGAGCTTGTCCCATGGACATGTGCTGTCCACCTGGCGCACCTAAGGATGCTCTGTGCTTCCAGCATATGCCGGGAGAGGCACTGCCCAGACATCTGGTGCATGGGGATGAAGTCAAGAGTGGAAGTGATGTAAATCAGCACTGGGGTATTGATTCGAGAAACAGCCACGGAGGGAGCACAGCAAAGGGGATCGGTCGGCTACTGCAGGACCCTGCTTCCCACGCAGAACACAGCATCCAAGCAGCGCTGGAGCCATGCTACAACATGGTTGCACCAGTGGTGTGGGTTGCACTTCCCTTTGCATCCTGGCTCTACTATGATCGGTGTCTTTTACTGCGCCTAGCCACTAGGCCAGTGCCTTCAAGCGTTCCTCTACGATACCCCTCCATTCTTTTCTGGACATTATCTAATCTGACCATCGTTCAATGCAGGCCAAAGTCAGGGGCAATGTGTCTGGTGCTGTAATCTAACTAGTTAAGTGAAACAGCCCCAGGCCACCATTTCATTGCCATCAAGTTAGGAGGTGGATGTCCAAGTGACAACAGCAGCTGTTCTCTAGTCCACAATCGTATGTAGTACCCAACTGTGTAGGACAGAAAGACCAGCTGAATCCCAGGTGGATTTAGGGAGGGAGAACATCATTTCTTGGACTGAGATATGGCCAGAACCCTGAAGCCAATTGCCAATATGAGATGTCTTGTATTATCCTTCGTGCTGATCATTGCCCAGACCCTTCAGTGACACAGATCAGCTTAGTTCCTCAGAGGTGAATGAAGCCCACCTTATACTTGCTGGGGTTTGGTTCAGTAGGCGTCAAGATCCCCAGCTACAGCAATTGTTATTTACCTCTGTTAGTCCAAGCAAGAGATAATGGTCCTGGCATTAGGACTTGGGACATTCAGTTCCTTGCTCCTCTGCAGGCCTCCCACACGACCTTGGGCAAGTCTCTTAGCCTCTCTGTGCCTCAGTTTTATATCTGTAAAATGGGAATTACAGGTTTCCCTGTCTCCCAGGGATGCTGTGGAACTAACTACACGACAGATTATGACGTGCACAGACTCTGGCAAAGAGACCAATACAAGTACCTTAGAAAAAGAGAAAACTTTTCTTATCTCAGTGCTGATCTCCTATAACTAAATTATGGTTTTCAAAATACCAGGTTCCACAGAATTGACTGTAAACTTCACTGAGCTTTAAAAGCTAGTTAGTTTTTGCAGGCCTTTGTAGTTGTAATCCATCCCCTCACAGTGCTCCGGGCTTTACCCTTTTCTTTGTAAAGCATGTATGTTTATTTTAATTTCCATGGTGGTTTATCTGCATCGTGGTGAAGACAGAATAGAATAAATCAGTAGGAAGAGAAAGCACATTTCCAGGATGGATTGTCAGTTTAACTAAATAACCGTAGCGAAGGACTTAAGCAATAAGTATGTGCTTAGCTTTAAGGGTGTGAGTAGACAGGTTGAGTTCATATTTTAATTTGCTTCAGTGGAACCTCTCACGTGCAAAATTAAGTTCACATACTTACACCCTTTGCCAAACCGGCGCTTTAATGTGCACTTGCAAAAGGCTGCAGAGGATTGGTGGGATAAGAAAAGGAACTATTTAGGGCCTGGCTTTAAATACATGAAGTATGCAGATTTATGAATGGAAACGTGGTCTGGACGACAGCATACCCTACTGGGAATGGCTGCACACACATCTGGCCAGTTAGCCACACTGCTCACATATGAATGTAAACTGCAGATCACATCCACCCCCTGGGCTAGCATATGTGTGTACTAGGCCTGCAGATACACTTGCCTTTTGGCACCCCTAAACCTTTGAACATAATGCCCTCCTTCCTGGACTGCGTACCGTGACCCTCCATCAGAGTCAGTATTCCTGGTGATCAACCATTTGTAGGTGCAATAAAAGAAAAATATATGGCAAGGATTAAAAAAAAAAGATACTTGAAGGACAGAAATAAACTTGTACAAGGAGAGCTCAGATTCGGCCTGTGATGTTTCATGCGAAGTCTTAGGAATTTGAGAAGCAGCAAACAAAGCTTTGCTCAGTCCTGCTCTCATTACAACTGGGGTAGGATGTCTGAATCCACTATTTAGTTTTTCCTTAAGAGCAGCTAATCTTTTTACAGCCATTTCTGTTGCTATCTGCACACTAGCCTTAGCCTTCTCCAGCGGGCAGTGAAATACAATTCCTGTCTCAAACAGCCCTGAGCCCCCTTCATCTTCTGCAAACCCAGAAGGAAAATCACTACTTAACAAATCTGCCAGGGCTGAATTGCCCCATCTCCAAGTCCCTTCTATCATTTTTAGTGCGTCTCTTTCCCTTCCCGCACCCACCGACTGCAGGGAGATTGCAAGAGGCCTTTATTGTTTGCTGAACGATGCTCTGCTATTTGCTCTTTGCCATTTCTTTTGGGCTCCTTTAATCCTCTTCACTTGCTGTCGCTTATTTTTAGCTTTCTCTCCTTCACCCATCTTTCCCCGCTATTTATTTTTTGAAAGCCCACAGTTGCTTGTGCTGCTGCTTGTGGTGCGTTCCTGCTGACCGCAGTAACCTTCCTTCCTGGGGTTGGGCTTAAAAGGAGCTGGGCTTCAGGGACGAGCCTCTCCGACTTCTCTCTCTTTCCACTTCCCCAAAGCAGGTGGGGGTTCCAGACCCCTCCTTAAAAAACAGGTTTCCAATGCCCGAGTTATTTGAATTGGCTTCCTGCAAATCTGAAACATCAGCATCCTCTTACAAGTGCAGTGCAAACAAAACTCCCCTTGTTATTAGCAGACTGAAGCCTGAAGTCTCTACTCAATTTTGTCTTAATTCAGGTGAAACTCCCTTGATTTCACTGAATTCCCAAATGTGGTTAGTGAAAGGCCTGGAGAATTGGGCCACTGGGCTTTGATCTATTGTTGTCTGCTCACTGCAGTGCAAATCCAGGCCTGGGCACGAGGCCAGTGGAAGGCTGATCTTATGGTTAAGCTGCTGGATTGTGACTCAGATTGCTTCAGATCTTGGCCCTACCACAAGCTTCCTGTGTAGCCTTGGGCAAATCGCTGAGTATCTCTATTTCTCATCTGTACAAACAAGGGTTTTCTTTTCTCCCAGAGTGGAAGCTTCTAGGTAAAGATTGCTGCTTACTCGCTGTTGCTGGTACAGTGCCTGCCACCCCGATTATTGGCCTTAGGTGCTACGGCACTATAGACGCTTTGGAATAACAACAATGCCTGGCACAATGAAGACCCAGTCTCATCTGGCAATTCTATGGCCTGCCATGGTCCAAACACTAATAGCACCAGTCACTTCTATTATCCTACCACTAGAAACGCTACAAAGGTTGTGCCCAGGCCCTCTTTTCCGAATCACTATCTCCCCGGCCCTAATCAAGATGCTGCAGTTCTTGCAGAACTCTCTTATCTGCGCAAACATTTCCCGATCTACTTGTGTCGACTGCCCTAAAGGCAAATAGCAACCTCCAGGAATCCTCTGACTAACGCTTTTGTACCCAAACGAACCCTGCTGTGTCAGCCAGAAACACGTCTTTAATTTCTCCCTCCAGACTCCATCTCCTCCCTCAGCAGCATTACAGCAGGCATGCCTCCTGTTTCACGTTGCCTATCCATTTGGTAGGCTTCGACTCTCCATGGTTTTGGCCGTCTGTCATGTCCTGGTTCCAGCAAGGATATTCTTAGCCTTGAAAACATATTGTTGCAGTTCTGCAGCCCTGCGTTACCTGGCTGTGCTGGCTGGGACGTGTACACCATCCTGCCCAGCTCAGAAGGCTTTGCCCCTGCTCAGAAGGCTTGTAATATCATGCCCACACCTTTCTACTGTGTCAAAGTGGAAGTTTGAGAGATCCCTTCTCAGATCCTCTTCTTCCTCGTCATCACTGCTCGCTGTTTGCATATGAGCAGGTGAGCTGACACTTGAGTAGCATATTTCTCTCCCCACCCTGCTCGTGCTGAGGAGTCTTAGACCAGAAAGTACTTGCCTAATCTCTCTATTGCTGTAGGCATCACCCTGATGCCGCAGGTTTAATTAGTGTTTTCATGAGCAACCGTGCATGTGCATGATGTTTTAGGTCTTTCTTAATAAGAATCTGATTCTTCACCCATTGTCTCACAATAACAAAAGGGGGGTCTCCTTTTTCCCATAATAACAAACTCGTGCTCCTATTACAACCAAATGGGAATTTATCACTTCTTAGTAACAAATTGATTATTTTTTCTGTTACCTCTTAATATTAATGAGGGTCATGTTATTTCTTAATAACAAATTCTGCCCCCACTGATTTGCAATTAAGATGTATGAGGTTGGGACTTGACTCTTTCTGTCTGACTGTCTGTATGGTTGGTCCCATGCATAGCTCTGGGGCTGGAAAATTAAACCGAATGAAACCAGTTACCACTTTGGATTTTTCTATCATCTTTGTTTTAGTTTTGCAAGCAGGGAGGATGAAAACAGGGGCTGTCAGATTCATGCTCAAAGATTCATTTTTTCCCCTTAAAAACAATTCTGGTTAAATTAAACATGGCTCTTTCCATGGAGAGAAAATAAACGTGATAATGAAATCATTTAAATTTGCCAAAAAGTCTTGTTCAAATTAAGACACATCTGCAGGGCTGGACTGTAATTGTAGCAGGAGATTCTGGGTGTGGACTGATCATTGTATGATGCCCACACCCTTACGGTGTCTTGAGGTGTGTCAGTGTCTTTTGCTTCACAAAGCAGCATTTTGGGTGTGCTCTTGCACAAAGTGACACACCCTGCCATGCTTCACTGCTTCTATTAGAAAAGAGTCTGAACTAAAATCCCAGGTCCAAACACCCTTAAACTTTGGATGAATCCGGATCTGGATCCAAGTTTAGCAGCTTAGGCACATCTCTGCTTCTTATATAGTCTTACTATACAGTAAATCACATGTAAAAGCATCAGATACTTTATCTGCTACTTTATGATGGAGGGACATCAATTCAGTCTCGTAGTGGAGAGCTTGAGTACCTTAGCATGTGGGCGACAGCACTCAGAAACTTTCAGGGAAGGCCAGCAATTCATAAGTAAACTTAGAAGTCCACTAGGGATTTTGCAACTGCTGTTGATTTTATGTGGAGTCAGTATGTGAAAGGTGCTCAGATCCTGGAGTGATGGGCAACAGGAGGACATAGAAGGATGGATGATGGATGGAGGTTTTGAATTTCATCCAGCAAATCTTTACCCTTTCTCAAAAGAATATTTCTGCTGAGAGGCAGCATGGTCTACTCTAGAGGATTAAGCCCAACCATTTGTACATAGCTAGTGCAACAGGCCTTGTTTCAAGGACTTGAATGATACAGTGTTGGTCTTCAGTGTGGTGTTGAATTTCAAAATACAGTGGCTCTGGCACTGACTCATGTGGCCTTAAATAAGTTGCTTAGCCTGTCTGCATCACTTTTCCCTAGAGGATGGTAATACTTGCCTACTGTTCTGTATTCTCAGTTTTTACCAATTTTCACTGATAAATTCCCTGATGTTTTAAAATCATTCAGTTTTTACTGATTTACACCCGTTTTTCAGTTCAAATCCCTGTTAACTGGCATGAGTGAGGAACAGTCCACTCCCGACTTGTGCTGGTTAATAGGGATTTGAATTGAAAAATGGGTGCTGCTGGTAAGCTAAAAGTGCCACTCTGCCGGTTACCTGAGGCACAGGTTTCTGGCCAGACATGGGGTAGGTTGTGGCGATGGCCAGATGTGGAGCAGGCAGGGGTGGCGGTGGCCACAGAGGCTGGAGCCACTGTGTGGTGGTGTGGGGGTCTCAGCTCTGATCCCAGGTGGGGTGAGACGGGTCATGGGGATCGCTCCTGGGGCAGGCGGGTCCGAGCTGCAACCCAGAGACTCCAGCTTCGGCGCTGCCCTGGGCGCTGGGAGCTGCTGCCTGGGGGTGAGCGGCTCCCAGCTCTGACCCCGGATGGGGTGGGAGGTGCTGGTGCTGGGGTCAGGTCACCCACCCTCCACATCTAGATGCGCACCACTCTCTCCCCCCCCAAACACTAGGGCAGCCCGGCAGCAGGATGCTGCAGCAGGGGCAAATGCAGCCAGAGAAGAAAGGCAGGGCACGGCACCACGTGCTTACTGCCTCAGATCCGGGGGCATGTGGCCCCCAGGAAGAACCTGGCACAGGCCCTGCAGCCTGCAGCCCTCCCAGGGGACATGTAGCAGCAAATGCCATGCCCCCTGCCCCTCACCCTGCTCCCACTGACAGTTCTCCCTGTTTTGATCCCTGCTGCAGCCTTGGGAGCAGCCAGCGGGCTGTGCCACACACCTCCTCCCACCCCTTCCCTAGTCCCAGCCATACTCCCTCCTTCCCTCACCACTTATTTTTCCCCAATTTAAACTGATTTTTTTATTTGCTTCCTTTTATCCTGATTTCATCTCAGTTTTTATGTTTTGAAGATAAATCCTGAAAAATTCCCGGATCCTTTTTTAAAAAAAATAAAAACAGAGAATGAGGAACACTATATTTACCTAACTGTCTTAGAGATATTGCTGGGATTGATTCCTTAAGGAATCACATGGCTTCAAATCAGTTGATTCCTTAAGGAATCAAAGGGCTCCGAACATCTTGAAGCACCATACAAATGCTTCAGATTTTTACCAAAGTCAAGGATGGTCCCACTGAACGAGGACTGCTCACGCAGACCGTGCAGAGCCGTGTCCTTAGATGCTTAAGTAAGAGCTGTTCTGAAAGCAGGGCAAGGAGAGAGCACTTAGATCATCCACTGTAACCTCTTGCATCGACTACACAATGCCTGACTTCATATCTATTGTAGTCTCAAAGAACTTCCATGATGGGGCCTCAACTATCTCCTTTGCGGGTCTCTTCCTGTGCCTTGTTGTTCTCGCAGAAATACTCTTCAGTGACTAGATTCTTTCTTCTTTGCCTCTGGATCATTGTTCCTTGTCCTGCCACCCAATTCCTCTTCTACAGTTGATTTTATTAAGCTACCTTTTTTCTGAGGTGGTGATGGCAGGGGGAAGTATTTAAATGAAACACATCCAAGGCAAGTTTATGGAAAAGATCTCACTTTCTTTGTGCCGTATGATTGAATAGGGGGGCAAGAGATGTAACCCCCGTTATTAAAGTAATATAATTTTCTTTCTCAAATAAAACCCAGGGATGTTTTAATGATTGGGCTCATTAGATGGACTTACCACTTAAAGTGTCTGTCTGGCAATTAAGGCCGAAAAAAGCATGACTGATGGCCACACCTTCTGTGGCTTAATGGGGAATCTGAAGGCTGATCTTATTATCACACTGATACAGTCTGTGATAAAAAAGAATTTGAGATACTCTCCTGAGATTTATTTGCCCATTAGGAAGCTGCCAGTAGAAGGTTAAGAGTACTCATAAGGTCAAAGCTGAACAGAGTAAAATAATAAATGCCCAGAGGCAGTGAGGTCTGTTGGGTGGGGGACTGGACTCAGAGTCATGAAACCGGGGTTCGGTTCTTCTGTTCCCTGCTCTGCTACTGACCTGGTCTGTGACCTTAGGCAAGTCCCTTCACCACTGGTTTTCTTCTTAACATTAATTTGCCTTGTCATTATAAACCCTTCAGGGCGAGGTCTGTATTTTAGCCTGTGTCTGTGCAGTGCTGAACATAGTGGAGTGTCACTCGCCATTGTAATACGTATCATTGCAGTCATTTTCTGTGGAGTGACATGTCTGGAACTCAACATCCTGGGTATATGGGGCTCCAGGTGCAGGATTTCTAACATGCACCTGTTGCACAGCTGGAAGGTGATGGAAATGGCCACGCAGGGTAAACAGAAAGGGTCAGAGCCTCAGCTGGCATAGAGCAGCGTAGCTCTCTCAACATCCACGAAGCAACACCAAGCTGGCCCAAGAGCTGTATTTTGCCCAGTGTACAAAGCAGTCCCTGGAACAGTCTAACTCACTGTGAATTATAGCAGGCTTTGTTGTGCTGATAATGATGGATGTGAAAGTATTGCAATTCAAGGGATTAAAATAGACACAAGGAGATACTAACTTTAGCAAGGGTGCGGGAGGGCAAAGCCTGTTTTGTTGTTACCCTTACATTTTCTGACGGATCTTTTTCTCCCTTTAGAAATGAGTGAAGTTTTTACTCGTTTTAAAATGCTGTTAAGTTCTTTCATGTGCTGCATAAAATAACCGCATTCTGTTCACTAGAGTTTGGGATTTAATTACCCAAAAACCTATTTACTTGCATTAAAAGAACAAAAAAGAGTTTGACCTGAGAGAAACATAAATAATCGAGTGTCTTCATCTACAGAAGATTCCTGGGCTAGGGACAGAAGTTACACATAAACCAGTTTAAGTGATCAGAAACTAGTTTAAACCTGTGACAGAACGGAAGTTCAGTGCACATAAGCCTGTTTCAAAATGGCTGAAACTGGTTTAAGATAAACCTGGTTGAATGTAGTATCAGACTTAACTGATTTAGGTCAAACCAGTTTATGAAACTTCTGTCTCAGACCCCTTCCTGGTTCAAGTTAAATCAGAGTCCCCCATCATGCTTTGCAGCCCTGGACTGGGCTGGGCTGCCTGCTCCAGAGAGGTTGGCTGGCCCCACCGCTTTGCTCCCTAGGTAGAGCAGTGAGGGCTAGCTCTCTGGCCTTCCCAGGCAAACCCTGGCTGGGGTCTGGGGCCAGGGAGGGGAAGTTAAACTTCCCTTCCCCTGAGTACAGAGCTGCCCAGCCCTGCTGGCTGTGACTGTGAACTACAAATCCCAGAGGTACCTGGAAGCAGGAAGAGGAAGTGATGAGCAACCCTGCAGAGTCTTTCTCCTGTGAGTCTGGGCTGCAAGCTCCAAAGACCTCAGGGGCAGCAGGAAGAGGAAGCAAATACACAGTCCATGCTGGCTACATGCCAGAGAGCCATGCTTTGGTGCCCCCGGCTTCTGGCTCGAGCCACTGCAGGCTCATGGCTGCATTTCCGGAATCACAAGTGAATGTGTCTGTTCATTTGCAGCGTAGACTGACCTGCAAAGACTAAATCAGTTCAGCCTCAGGCTTTCTGACTGTCTGTACTTAGCCTTAATGATCAGAAGCGAGAAGTAGCTGGAATTCAAATGAGGGCAGTTCTCAGGGAAAGAAAAGGATCGTGGGATCATAGGAGAGTAAGGCTGGAAGGGACCTCACAAGGTCGTCTTGTCCAGCTCCCTGCTTAAGGTAGGATCATCCCTGACTAAACCATCCCAGTCAAGAGTCTGTCCAACCTGCTCTTGAAAATTTCAAGGATGGAGACACCACAATTTCTCTAGGCATCCTGATCCAATGCTTTACCGTCCTCGTAGCCAGAAAGTTCACCTAATATCCAACCGAGCCCACTCCCCTACAGCCAAAGGGAAAAGCCCAGCTCCATCCTCTTTGTTCTTCAGGTATTTGAAGACTGTTATCAAATCCCTTTCCCATAGTCTTCTCTTCTCCAAACTAAAAAGCCTTATTTTTTCAGCCTTTCAGCCTTCATGTCTTCCTCTTTGATGTCACCTTGGAAAATCAACCATTCCCCCATCAGCCCCATCTTCTGGGAAACCTGCCAGCTCTTCTCCATCCAAGACCCCTAGCAACTGTGACAATGTTGGTGTAGGCTCTGGGGATCTGATACCCTCTTGTGATCAGACTCACCTGTCCGCAGTCCCCAGCCTCCCTCCCCTCTTGTCTTCCACCTGCCATGCCTTGATCTTAAGATATTTACCTGGGGAGGCTGCCTCCAGAGGCTGGGGAAGCCTCTTCCTTGGTGTCTTTTTCATTTTGCCTAACCCTCGGAGCCTCTCTGCCTCCCCACCCAAATCTGCAGGAGTCCTCTGCCTCTACGGTTGTGCCTTGTGGGCTACAATCATGGCCTCCAGCTGCCCCCATAGCCATGCACATGCTGTGCAGATATCTCTCAGTTGCCACTTGAAGGGGACCTCCTAACCCAAATCAACACTGCGCCCCTCAGAGCCTTGTCTGCGCTTCAGCCTTCCTGGCTTTGGTCCTTTTCCTCTGGTTGAGCGCCTCAGCCCAAGTGTGTTGCCTCAAACCCTGGATTCCTGGGCCTCACCCCCATGAGTCCCTGATCAAAGCAGATCTTGAAACACAGAGCATCCCTAGTACGCTGCTCCACGGCCTCCAGACCTCCTCTGTAGCCACCACCTGATCCTCTGATGTTAAATTTAAATGCACAAAAAACGTGTTAACCATCTGATTGCAACTCATCCAAATCCCCTCAAGGCCATGACAGTTGCCACGGCCATAAGGAGCTGACTTGATACCCCAGCCCCCGGGGTACCTTTTTGTCCTCAGATCCTTCCCCTGCAGCTTGCAGGCATAGGCTGCCAGCCGCAGCCCAGACACCAGGTTTATGTACAGCCAAGCCCTATGCCTTCTGGTCGCCTGACTGCCACCTTTGAAGATGGGCCCAGGGTTGTTTTTTCAGCCTACCAAGCTGTTTGGATTCCCCTGCCCTGCAGCCCTCCTGAGCTGCCTAGCAGTCCCAGGCCTCGAGCTTTGGGTTTTGGCTGGTGCTGTAGTCTGCCCCTGCAGGCCACGAAGGTCTTGTTCCCCTGGAGATCTCACACTTCCCTCCTGCCCCCCATCCCCATGCAGTTAACAGGGTTGGGGTCTTTTCTGGAATCTTTGAAGTTTCTCTTATCAACCTCAAGGCCTTGCATCATTTCTCCTCTGTGCACTCCTCCTCTTGGTTGGGCCGTGTCCTCTTCTAATTTTGTCTTTTCATAGCTCCTCCCTCCCTGCCCTGGGTCTTCATTTATGGCATCCCCCATGTCTGAAATCATCCGTCCTTTTGTGTCCACCAAACATCTTCTCTCTCACCCCTGCAATCCTACCGTAGCACTCATCTCTTTTGGAAATACTTCCCACCTGGTTTTCATCGCCTGCCTCATTACCTGAACCCCTCCTACTTTGTATGTCTCCATACCTGAATTGTAGTCTCCTGCCCTCCTTTGGCTCTTCTTGTTTCTCACATTGGCAGGTCTCCAGAGCAGGGAATGGATATTACTCCATGCTTGGTGAAGTATCACATAGGCACCTACAAAGCAACATGTAGGTTGGATTCTCTTCCCACCCCTGGCAGTGATAATAGCAGCAGCGATAATAATAATGTAAGAATAACTCTGTTAAGTACCTGCAATTAATGTTGTTAATGATGGGGCTTAAGAACAATCTATGTGGCCTGTCTGCCCAATCTCACAGCAGAGTCCCCAAGCCTGATGGTTTTTTCCTCTTAGATAGTAATCTGTTTGGAGTAGGTACCATTTTCATTAGGACTTTACAGTTCCTACTGCACAACAGGGCCTTGATTCCTGGTTGGGAGAAACCCCTGAAGTGCAAATAAATAAATCATCATCATCGTTACCATCATCATCATCATGGTAGCTAGGTAGATATTTCAATCATGTTTAGGACAGTGGTGGTCTCCCTTACTTAGTATGTATAAAGTTCTCAAAGGTCTAAGGTTTACCATCCAGTGGTTTTTCTGAGTGACTGACAGTATTAAGAAGTGTACAGTTTACAAGAAATCTGTGGGTTAACACTAAGGGTGATGTCCTGGCTCTCTTGAAGTCAATGGCAATGTTCCTATTGACATCAGAGAGAGAGCAGGATTTCCTGCCACAGGCTGGGAGTTACATTTTGGTCCAAAATGAGGGAGATACACGCAGATGCAAGTGCCATTTCTTAGTTGCAAGCATGCCAGTCAAAAAGAAGCCAAAGAGCCTAGGCATCCAAGGGACTTGCGTGCTTTAAACGTGCCAGTTTCTTTAGTCCATGGCATGTGAACGAGTGATATGGTTAGCATCACGCCTGGCCCCTTCTGACTCCCCAACAAGAATAGCCAGGAGCCATTTACAGCTTCAATAACCTTCAACCCAAGTCCAGAGTGGTGCTCAAATGCCTCTGGTGTGATGGCAGGGCATTTTAACCACTTTGCAGCATGCCACACAGGTACCAGTATCCTTGGGATTTCAGTACGTCAAGTCCTATGGAAGCAAAATGTAACCAGTAACTATGCAGAGCTCTATTCGTCCATTTATTTGTGCAAGGAAAGAAAGAGAATCCTATCCATCCTTTCCCCTGCTGTGATTTTGATCCTTATCATATGGAACAAATGAATTTGCTCCTTATACAGGTAGTTAAATATTCTTGATGATTTTACAAAGCTGCTCAGAGGTCCCGGCTCTGACACCACGGATTGTTAAAAATCACAGCGCTAAAATGTGTGTTAATTTTGTGAAAAGCTGCTTACCTTTCATCTGGCCTTGCTGGAGCCCAAACCAATTCATTTTCCACTGACACGCCTCTGACAGACACCCAAGCAGTGCACTGAATGGTGACCAGTTGATTCTGTTGTCTTGGCAAAAGCCAGTGAAAGGTGCACAAGATTTGAGTCTCAATAGTTCAGAGGAGTGGAGGAAATGGGCAAAAGCTAGGCTTGGCTAATGGTGACGTAAAGGTGGACCATTGGGTGGCTTATGTGAAACAGGGTGATGGAAAAGGTTCCCAAGAGGTTCCACATCCCCCCATCACAAAACCCAGCATTACCACTGACCACCTAGTTGATAAATAAGAGCTGCTGAATTGACAATGAAGGCAACAAAGCCACATGAGTTGTAGCATAGAGATCTTCCATCTGCTGGGGAAAGAAGAGGAGCAGGAGACCCCTGGAAGCCCACTAGAGACCTCGTTGTGACACAGTAATCCAGCTTACTTGGGAAGGTTTAAATACCACAAGAAAGGGAGACAATGCAGAGGGCAGTAGACTGGCACTCAAGAGGCATTGGTTCAGTTCCTGGCTCAGTCACAGTCTTTTTGTAGGACCTTGGCCATATCGTTCAATCTTTCCTGCTGCTCAGTTCCTCTCCCTGCAAAATGAGGTAATATTTCATAGGGGGCTGCAAGGATGAAATTTATTAATGAACGAGGAATGATGAGGCCATGTGGATAGATGGGTCCTATCACGAGCCATAAAAAAGTGGAGCATTCTCTTCCCCCCAAAGTCACCCCTGCGCAAGAAGGATGCAGCCTTGTGATCACTGCTATTGCTCACATTGTACCTTCTCTGTGAATATAAATAGAAGATTCCTGTCTCCAGGGCTGCCAATCCATCACCTTTCACAAGCACTAGACACAAAAGGAGGAAGAAAAGGCGTAACAAAGAAATAAAGAAACACTGTAGCCCAGGAAGCCATTCCCTGTATTTCACAATTACATAAATTATACCCTTCCCTTACCCTTTAATTGCTGGGCACATAAAGTGCGCTTGCAGAAGAATCATATCCTTCCCATTAAAGTTTCAGAGCAGATCTGCCTGTTTAGCAAGCGGGCAGTGCACTGGTTTTTACCCCTCAAAAACTGCTTTTCGGCAAGATTTTTCTTATTTGGAACTGGCTGGTCATTTTATTTTTTCTTCAAGAAGAAGAAAAAAAAATCCCTGTATTTCCACAATCAACCTGAATTTTATTACAGCCGCCATTTTTGCAAAGCTTTGCCTGGTAGCTTCAAACCTGAAGAGAAGGTCCACCGTGCTCATGTGCGCTAGCAAGGCGGTCAAATAAGAGATGGTGATGCATGGCTAGGCCCTGCTGTGGTTCCTGGAGGCAGATCTCTGCTCACTACCTGTGCAGGTGGTGGCTGGCAAGAATGTATTATTGTTATTTGTTTGTGTCCCAAACACCTTGGAGCCCACGGATACTCACCCGTACACCATCAGTCCAGTCTGTAAGAAACATTTATGGGTCCTAGGACCTCCCAGAGAGGCCTTTTCCCACCTTTTCGTGTGATCTTCGCCTGTCTGTAATTGCAGAGGCTTTGGGATTGGGATGTGCCTATTCAGTGCCGTAGAAACGAAGTTTGGTGCCTGGGACAAAGTCCACGGTGGCAGCCCTCCCCTGTCCCTGCGCCTCCCCAGATGAACTGCTCGTGGCTCTGTCCCGCGCCCTGCCCTGGCTGAGCAGTGCCTCTTAGTGCCCTTTTGCTTCGGTGCCCAGGACTGTCACCTCCCTTGCCAGCCCCTTGCTACGGCACTGCACCTATCCCTATTGTGTGTGCTGTTGTCACCTTACATGTAACGGCAGCTGTGAGGGCTGTTTTTACTGCTGCTGCCTCTGATCATTGTAACCCACTAGCAGGGGTTCATTAGGGACCCTGATGCTCTCCTGTCTTTGCTGATCTGGTGGGGCCCCAGCTGGGGAGCTGTGGCTCTTGAGTTCAAACCAAGATCCCCCCTCCAGATCCTGATGTTTCAGCCAAGGGGGTGGCCATCACACAATAAATAAGAGTTCTGCTGCAGCACTGCAGATTATAGGGTGTCTCGTATCATTCACAAAGAGGCATTCACGTTTGTTTTAAGGAACTCAAGCGCTGAAGTTTACAGGAATTTCTTGTGGGGCCTTCCAGGGGTTGGGCAGTGAGATGTAAAGGGCCAGCATGAATGCACACATAGGTGCACCCATGCTTGTGTGTCTGATCCTTGAGCCGGTGCAGGAAGATTGTACACCCATTTATATACCCACGGAGCCAATCGGATGGGCAATAATTCTGATTGTGTGTAGTCATGTGAATGCACATTTGGAGGTAGGGATACACTCTCATTTTCTCCCCTGTAAGATGGCCTTCACTTTTTCAAGTTTAGCCCAACAGGCCTTTTCTGGTCCTTTTTTCTATAGTTCTGCACATTGTGAAATGGCATCAGGTGTGTGCAAATGACTGATTATTTTGAGTCCTGGCCCTCTAAAACTGTCTCGTAACCTGCAGAAAAGACACGTTTCCCTCGTTGTAGAATAGGAACTCATTCTTATTCTATGGCATTCAAAGCAGAAGGGGTTTAAAGGGCCAGCATGGGATGTTTTTATCTCCGCAGGCAAAGATTTACACATGCACTCCCAATGCCGTTAAAGTTGCCTGGCTGCAAGTGTAAATCAGGATGCACTATATTAGACACATTATACATTCCAGAGGACTCGTGTGAGACATCAAAAGGACACACGGCAGATTCCACTTTGGCTTTTAAAGGCTGAATTGGGCTGTATGTTTTCTGTCAAATACAGGGTTTAAATAACTCTCCTGATGCTCACACTGAAGCAAAGGGTTTTTTTTTTTTTGGTTTTTTTTTACCACCTTGGGCAAGAAGTTATTTGGCTTGATGTAGATTCAAATTTTATTTTTAAGCGTTGTATGGAAAATGCAGCTGAGGAAACCACACTTGGTGCTTTAAAATAAACAGCAGAAAATACAGTGCTGTAAAAATATTCAAAGGGAGTGTGTAGCTCACCCGCACCCCACACAAAAGTACCTCCCCTGGCATATGTGGCATCAAGGAAGTCATGTGCAGTTAACTAGAGCCTCTGTTTTCATATAAAGGTGCTTTTATAGGACCCAAGGAAGGTCTTCAGCTTCTAAAAGTGTGTAGCAGAGACACACAGATGACATGCCAGGAGCTCTGTGCTCAGCTCCTGCCCAGCAGTGTCACCTAGGAGGAGAAGGGGGAACCAAGCTAAGTTGACAGCCAAATAGACTTTACCTAAATAAACCTTCCAAAGTTCCTGCTGCTTCAGGAAAGGGCAGGGACAGGATATGCCACCACATCTTTCCCAGAAAATCATAGAAAATGAGGGTTGGAAGGGACCTCAGGAGGTCACATGTAGTCCAACCCCCTGCTCAAAGCAGGACCGTCCCCAACTAGATTATCCCAGCCAGGGCTTTGTCCAGCTGGGCCTTAAACACCTCCAAGGATGGAGCTTCCACCACCTTTCTGAGTAGCCTGTTCCAGTGCTTTACTACCCTCCTTGTGAGAAAGCTGTTCCTAATATTTAACCTCAACTTCCCTTGCTGCACCTTGAGACCATTGCTCCTTGTTTTGTCATCTGCCACCACTGAGAACAGTTTAGCTATCTCCATCCTCATTTGAGCCCTGCTTCAGGTAGTTGAAGGCTGCTTGTGACAGGGGGCCATCAGGAGCCTGGTCCAATTGGTGGCCTGCCCACCTGTCTAGGGCAGCCCACCCACCTGGAAGTTGCACATTTATTGCCCAATGCCAAGGGCATAATACATGGCTCCATACCGTCCCTACACCGGGCCCCATGCCTCGCAGATGGCATCACTATATGGCTGTGGCCCCACACTGGGCCCCACTATATTGCAGACTGACATTTGGATCCTATGCTAGTTCCCTCCTACTCAGGCAGCCTAACCTCTGCCCTCAAACTGGGCTGAAAGCCCCCCCCTAGACTCCTTTCCCTCTTGGCAGTGCCTCCTTCCAGGACCTTTGGCCTTACAGGCCCTAGCCTAACCCTACGGGGCCAATACTCCACTCATCACTAGGGCCAATACTCCGCCCCTTTCACTGGGACTTCTGGGCCTTATACCCCATGAGCCTTGGACCGGTGCTTTTCTGTTGGGGTGTGCTCCCCTAGCCTTCCCCCTCCACAGGGTCACCCCAAGGCAGAAGGGGCTGAGGCTTTCTGGCACCCCATACTTGCCATCTACTAGAGAGGTGATGGTGTGGCATTTCCTGGAGACTGCCCCACCACTGGCAGCCCCACCACACCACCCAGCCCCAGCCCCAGCCCCAGCAGCATGTAGTTTCAGGTCATGCCCCAGTTCCAGGAACCTCCTCCATCCGCATAGCGCCTATCCTGACCTCCAGGTGTTCTGGGAGCAGCAGATCTCCAGCTGCGCAGTGTTGTCTCTCTGGCTCTCTGCAGCGACTGCCAGCTCTACTCCTAGGGACTGAGCTTATACTGAGGCTACCCAAGCCTTCCTCCAATCCAGGAGCCCTCTTGAGGTCATGTGACCACCTCGTTAGGCCTCACTGCACCTGTGGGCTGCTCCACAGCCTGCTCAAGCCTCTTGAACTGGCAGGCACTGAAGGATGTGAAAACCCGTCTCAGTCTCTTCCTCTTCAGACTAAATAAGCCTGGTTCCCTTATCCCCTCCTGAGAAGTCCTGTGTCCTAGCCCCCTCATCATTTATCTCTTGCTACTGGATAGCTGCCTCTCCCAGCATCTCCAAAAAGCCTGCAGGAGTGAGAGATCCTTGCCTCAAGGTCTGGTCAAGTGGTTATTGCTCTGTGACCAATGCACCGGGCCTTAAATTCCTACTTCGGTGATCTTAAAGGGTCGAGGCACAGGTTTTGCCTGCCCCTAATCCCTGCAGCAGCTCCTCAGGAAATTGCCAGATGTCCTGTTCCTACAGACCGAGGGCCGAGTACTGTTCTCAGACCCACCTGTCCAGCTTCAGTAGGGCAATAAGCATGCGCAGATGTATGCCAGAGAAGAACTTTGCTAGTCATGTAGGTACGAGATTCTTCTGTCCCATTAACCTCTACTGCGTGAGGTAAGGGCCTAACTAGGCGCTTATCCTGAGGGACATTGCATTTAATCTTGTTCCACTGGCTTTCGTGGGAGTAGGAACAAAGCCTGCAAGGTTGTTCAGGATGGCTAAATATTGAACAGGGGGCAGGGAGCAAGTGAAGCCATGAAGGCACATGATAAATAGCTGTTGCACGTATATGCCTCTATAACGTGTCATGTGATTCCACGGTGGATCATGCGTGTCTGTGGTTTGTCATGTGAATAGCAAGCTTACATATGTGGTGCATATGTTTGGGTCTCATAGTTTAGGTCTGGCTCAATTTTGCATGCACACTCACAAACACACACGCACGTTCATATACAACACATAGAGAAATATGAAATGCACAAATATATTGTATGCGTCCACAGCCCAACTGTCTTATAATTAAGTCACTTTTTCCCCAACTGCAAGAACTTTGCCATAAATAAGGGTTCTCTCTGACCATAATTGCACTCTGCACATGGGGAAGCACTGAAATGTTTCAGGCTTTTGTTCTGTATTCAGTGAGTGAGTCCCACTGCTGAGTGCATATATTTGGTGAGCTAGCGCCTGTCCTCCAGTACTTGAACAATGCAAACAACGCCCATTGCCCTAATGTGAATCTGAAATGAAAGCAAAGGCAGGATTTGCAGATCTATAAATATAGATGATTATTTAAAATATATCTATATACTTTAAATGAAACACACAAAGCCAGTGTATTTAGGCTGCTTGTCTGGGTAACTTCACAAACAAACAAGGGAAATGTTTTAAAGGTGAAAGGAAAAGGTGTATTAGCCACACCCTCAATGGGTGGGTGAAGGGGTAGATAGATCTGTCTTCTTCTATGATGGGTGACTAGCTAAGGAATTTCCCCCGTCAGGAGATAATTCCTCATACTATATTTAACCCAAAGACAGAAGTAATAGGAAATTCACACTATGGGGAGTAACACATCATAGAAAACAGAGGTAGAAGGGTTGTTGTCTCCCCCTCCCCACACCAACCAAAAGCCAAGATCAACTTATACCATTCCAGTCAGATCACTGTCACATAGTTTTTAAGGGGAATCACCGATGCTCTCACACCCAAGGTAAAGAACACACCCATGAATAACATGAGAAATTTCACATTTGCAAGGGTGCTGCTCAGTGCAAGACACTTGCACAGCTCAAAGCATACAGCAACGTGGGTATAGTTTGCACACATATCCAATGGATAGAGGTTGAGATTTCATTAACTTATGCTTCTGATGTTCTTTTATTGGAGTCACTGAGAAGCAGACAGGTCCTTGGCTATGTCAATATTAGGTGTTGAATGTCAAATGGTTTGTAAAGGGGTATATGTCACACTGCACAATGATGAGTTGATCTAGGAAGTCTAATAAGTCTTCTTTATATGCATAAATTGTACTCCTTTAACCATAGAGTTCACATGGCACAATCCCTGTGGTGTAGGTACATATATGTTGGCAATGATAATATTTCCTATTGGCAAGTGATTGTAACAAATGGCATCATCATCTCCACCAGGGCGTCAAAGCCCATGACAGAAATTGGCTCCAACAGCTTGAAGAAAAAAGATCCCACCCAATCATGACATATACATTTATAACCACTGCCACAGATCAAAAAAGGATCGCAGAGCGGGTACTAGTCCTGCTTGGCAATGTGTGCAGTAGTGAGGAATCAGATCCTTGAGCGGCTTCCCAACTCGGGGAGTTTAAAATAAGCCAAGATGAGAGAGAAAGGGAGGATAAGTGCCGGGAGAATCTGGGGAACCAAAAGAGGCAATGTCATTTTCTTTTAGTTTCCTTTGCTGTGAGCAGTGGGTAGAGGGGCCAAGAAAGTCTCCAAATGAAGCATCTGCTTTCTTTCGAACACTGAAAAGAGGCATGGCTGTGACATGCACTAAAGCAGCTGCAGAAGCCTTGGCCAGGGCCTTCAGTGGGGCTGTGCTGGGAGATGTGGGATGGGGGTGTAAGTCGGTGTAATTGCCTTGCTCTCAAATCCGCTGTTGTAAATGTGGGGCATTCAAGCTCTTGGGATCATTGCACATTTAGACCAGGTTAATTAGAAGTAACTCTGGCCTAACAAAGTGCCAGGGACATCAGGCTAGATCCCTTAATGGTTGCCTGGTCAGCTCTGATCACACTTGGAGTAAACTTGGAGTGACTCCATTGATTTCAAGAAGTGCTTGTCACTTCTGACTCTGGCCTTAAGACACAGAAGGAGTTTCCATTCCCTCTCAACCCCTTCCTTATTGACCCCCTGTACAGCTTTCTGTTATGGTTATCACGTGTAATTCAGTGTGACACTAATGACTGCATGGTGAGTTCAAAATGTAGCTGTTAATGTAGTTGCTAGAGCAAAAAAAAAAAAAAAGGAAAGAAATAAACCCCTCCCATTATCCTGAATGTCTCTTCATGTCATGGGATGGAACAAGACAAAATCCAAACACCATCAGCACTTCTGGGTTCCAGTTGGAAACAGCCTGGAGTTCAATATAAGCCAAAATAAATGCCGGTCTCTGCTTTGCAGTCAGGCAGCACTTTTTTCTGAAGTACCAAGAACAGGGAGGGCTTTTTTTCCTGTTTGCTTGGGCTGCTTTCTTACACTTAGAAACTCTAGCATGCAGCATCCAGGGTCCCCTGCTCAGTCCCAGCAGTGTAGATTGAAAGGACTGGGAGTTGAATCCCAGCGTGAACCATGGAGGTTTTTTTCTATGCCATCGGTGCAATGCCGTATTGAAGGGTCAGCTGCCAGTTCCATTATAAGCCTCATTTACAGCTCAGCTGTTTTAAATTGAATGAGGCTGGAAGTTGGCATATGCTAGGTGTCAGCTGGGAGGCAGACTTGTTTTCCCTTAAAAAAGGCATGGATTGCTTATAAGGGGCCCGAGCTTACAACCAGTCCTTAGTCATGCGAGCTGTCCCACTAATTTCTGCTTTTCCCAGTTTCTTGCATGAGTTTGGGATGCAAGATCAGGGCCTTAGATTTTTTTTCTTGGTTTCAGATCATCTAAAAATCATTCCACGGGACATTCCGAATGCTTTTTTGTTTGGAACCTTACAGTGTTTCCAGCCCCACCTCACTTGAGTAATCCTTATTCAGAGGAAGCATCTCACTGGGTCCATCTACATGTGCAATTAATGCAGAAAATTCAGGCACATTAAACTGGGGCCCTGCATGCTTCTGAACATTTGCTCATTGGGAGCAAATTTGCTTTCAATGGGAGCAGTTCAGTCCCGGGCTGCTCCTGCCAATGCTCCACCTACCTGCAGCAGCATTAAGCTCCCTCAGGTGCCAGCCCTAGGTTGGCAGGGGGCACAGGCACTGGATCTCCACAGGGCTGGGGAGAGCTGTCCCAGCTGCCCGGCAGTTGCCTTCCAGCCACATGGATATCAGATCCCCTCCTGCTCTCCACATGGCTGGAAGGCAGCATCCCACTGAGCTGGGACAGCTCTCCTTACCCCTGTGGCTCTCTTCTGCCTAGGCTGACCGGGAGCAATTTGCTCCTGGTCGGCATCTACACATGCACTTTGCCCCATTGGTTTAATGTGCTTATTTCTAGTAACTGTACCTAGACTAAACTACTGTGAAGACTAATCTACTGCATTAGAATAATCTACTGAACAGTAATTGCTGCACCTGTGTAGACAGTGATTCTTTACTGTGCATTAGATTAGTTTACTGTGCAGTAAAGCATCTTGTGTAGATGCACCCAGTTAGTCCAAAGAACTACTACACCAAGGAAGGGCTTTCAAGTTCATAGAATAATAGAAAATTAGAGTTGGGAGGGACGTCAGGAGGCCATCTAGTCCAACCCCCTGCTCAAAGAAGGACCAGCCCCAACTAGATCATCCCAGCCAAGGCTTTGTCTAGCTGGGCCTTAAAAACCTCCAATGATGGAGATTACACCACCTCTCTGGGTAACCTGTTCCAGTGCTTTACTACCCTCCTAGTGAGAAAGGTTTTCCTAATATCTAACCTAAACTTCCCTGGCTGCAACTTGAGCCCATTGCTCCTTGTTCTGTCATCTGCCACCACTGAGACCAGTCCAGCTCCATCCCCTTTTGAACCCCACTTCAGGGAGTTGAAGGCTGCTATTAAATGCCCTCTCATTCTTCTCTTTTCTCGACTTAATAAACCCAGTTCCCTCAGCCTCTCTGCATAAGTCATGTGCCCCAGCCCCCTCACCAATTTTGTTGTCCTCTGCTGGACTCTCTCCAATTTGTTCATATCCTTTCTGTAGTGGGGGGCCAAAACTGAACACAGTACTTTAGCCATGGCCTCACCAGTATTAAATAGAGGGGAAGAATCACTCCTCTTAACCTACTGGCAGAACACCTACCAATGCAGTCCAGGCTGCCATTAGCCCTCTTGGCAACAAGGACACGCTGCTGGCTCATATTCAGCTTATTGTCCAGGTCCTTTTCTGCAGAGCTGCTGCCCAGCCCATCATCCCCCCAATCTGCACTCGTTCATGGGATTTTTTTTGTCCTAAATGCAGAACTTTGCACTTGTCCTTGTTGAACCTCATGAGATTTTTTTTGGCCCAGTCCTCCAGTTTGTCTCAGTAACTGTAAATCCTAGCCTCATCCTACAGTGTATCTACTGCTCCTGCCAGCTTGGTGTCATCTGCAAACCTGCTGAGGGTGCACTCTATGCCATCTTTCTGGAGTTAAAGAGCAATTTAGGGGTGGATGTGGAAACTTACTGAGATCAGGAACTGACCTGTGCTAAATCACACTGTAAGCTTGGGAGTTGAATTGAATTGCCCCCTTAAGACTGGGAGTTTTCTGTTGCCCTTTAATAATTTTGGAGTGCTCATTAGTTGGCCTGTTTACATAAAAATAGTGATTAAAGCCTTGATGCTATTCCTAGGCTTTCCTTTGCTGAAGATTTCATCAGCTTGTCCATAAGAAACACTCCCATCCAACAGGGTTATAAAATATGAAATTGGACATGGGACTATTGCAGGAGAATAGCCTGAGTCCTAGTTCAAGAGTGGGGAGATGGCTGTTGGCTAATGTTTCACTGAACTGTTTTGCTGGAGTTATGCACCAATCCTACAAAGGCTACAAAGGAGGTGTAAATGAGAAAACTTGGTTGTGGAAGCATCGTCTTGGGAGTGAAAGCTTGTAGGATCAAGCACAGTGGCTGTGTCTACACAAGATGCTACTGTGTAGTAGCAATGAGCTATTGTATAGTATCTTGTTGCTACTGTGCAGTAACATTGGGGGACACTAACTGTGATGCGATGCTGCTGTGCAGTAATTATGAACTATGGTGCAGTAGTTCATTGGTATTGTGCAGTAGCATCAGAAAAAATTGTGCGGGGACTCTGTAGCGCAGTTTCTCCGGTTACTGCACAGTCATTTAGTACTTGGTTATGGAAGTACTAAATGACTGCACCGTAACAACTGTGTAGTCCATTACTCATGTAAATGGGGCCAGTATGTACCCACTCTTCTGGCCCTGAGTCATTCCCATTGGTTTAATTCCTTTGGGATTTGGAAATCAAGAATAAGGAAAGCATCTATGACTATGAGGTTTTAACGCTGGTCTTGGTAGGATGTCATAATGGGAGAGGAGTCTGCTGGAAACCCTATTTTCCTGCAGCCCTGAGTAGTGTCAGTGGATCCAGTGGGTTGTTGCATATCTGTCTGTAGGAGCCAACAGGCCTGCTCCTACCCTGAACTGTGCACCTAGTTCCATCTTGATCATGAGCCATAACAAAATACAGGATTCAGTCATCATGTCTGACCATTCAGATCTGGATGCAAAATGTATGGCTCAGACCCCTTCCCAAATTTGTCAGATGTACTGTTCTCTTGTGTGCTGGACCACGAGGAGCTGCTGTTGTAGTCTATAGTTGTTAGTTCATATACTCTGAGGAGCTCTCCAGAAACATACACACAAGCACCTCATTATTCTCCTCCAGATTGCTCATTACAACTCCCCATGGTTGTGGTCCCTACAAACCACTCTTGGTAATAGTTAGGCTGTTGCTATGTGGTAGCTGCAGCCTCTCCTATTGATCATTATTGTCCCATTGTTTACTTAGGCTCTTCTATCTGTCGGTATTCCTTTCATGTCTTTTGTCTTATACTTGGATTGTAAGCTCTCTGGGGCTAGGGACAGAAATGACACATAAACCGGTATAAGTGATCAGAAACCGGTTCAGATCCGTAACACAACAGAAGTTCAGTGCGCATAAACCACACTCAAAATGGCCAAAAGTGCTTTAAGATAAATCTGGATAGATGTAGTATCAGACTTAACTGATATAGGTTAAATCAGTTTATTGAACTTCTGTCCCAGATTCCATCCAGATTAAAGTTAATGCACAGACCCCCCACCCCAGCACCCCAGGATGCTTTGTAGGGTGGGTGGGCCAGCCTTGGTCCAAGCTGTCTGCCCCAGCTGAGCGGGGAGGCATGCTGTAGCGCCCCCCAGCTGCTGGCCTGGGCCACTGCAGGCAGGTGGCTGCATTTATGGAATCAAAAGTAAATGTCTGTTCACTTGCTTATCAATTCAATCTACGCCGTTTAGACTAACCTGAGAAAATTGCATTGATTCAGTCTCGGCCTTGATGACTGTCTGTACTTAGCCTGGGAGAGGGGCTATCTTGTTGGTCTGTGTATGTACAGTGCCTAGCACAATGGGGCCTTGCATCACTACTGTAACTCTTGGACACTGTTGTAATACCACTACTAACAATAGTACAATACTAGTAACTTTGGCAGGCCTTATCTCTGATGGGAAATGAAGTATAATGACCATAGCAGAATAAGTTGTTTTGATATAGTTGTTCTGGATGAGCTCCTCATGTGAACTCTCCAGGCCTAAGCAGTAATTATTACTTTTCCAGAGTAATTACTTCATGTGGAAATAATCTATTCCAGAATCAAGTTGCTTTGATTCTGGAGCCTAGTGCCCACTTGGGAGCTATTCTGGATTAGTTGTAACAGTATAGTTTATTCTACTATAACTATGTGGGGCAATTTCCCTGTGTGAAAACAGCCTGAGATAGCAATTAAAAAAAATAAATTATGCCTTGGAAGATACAAAGGGAATCAAGCAGAAAAATAATATCATCTGGTGACAGTAGGGAGAAAGGCTGCAGTCAGCAAGTGATGAGAGGGGAGCTCCATGATCCTTATTAATACCCGGAAGCCTAAAAAACCCTGAAACTGAAAATGTTGTGAAGTCTTAAAAGCAAGGAGCATAGAGTAGGAGATGAAAGCTGATGTTGGGCTTACGGTGGGATATTACAGCCAAATCTCACCTTGGATCTTTCACCCTGACTGTGAGTTTCCTTGCTTGTGTGAATTTCAATCACATCTTCCTCACTGATTTTCCCCTCTGCAGTCACACCACGGCAGCGTCGAACTCTCTGTGGCTGCCACGACTGCAGTAGCTGAGTGTCTTTATTCTCTGAACAACCCTGGGAGGTAGGTGAGTGCTGTCATCTCCACACATAAGAAAGCCGAGTAGCTTGGCCAAGGTCACCCCCTCACCCAGCAGTGAAAGGTCACCCTGTCACCTACCTGCCTCATGGTGACTCTGTCTTTTGGCTGTGGACGAGCTGGAAGTCAGACCCTGGCCTCCTGAGTCTAGGATCAGCCTTTTTCTGATCTTGGCCTCTAAGCCATTTTGCATTTGGTTTATTTGTGATGTTAATTTTTGGGGGAATGACTGTGATTGGACTTGGCAACTTCCTGCGGTTCTCACAGCTGGAAGAAAGGCCCTACAACCAGCAATCTTAAAACATGAACTGTGCTGATAAATATTAAGTCTAACTCCTCCTCTTTAAAGTAGGTTGATCTCGCTGGGCCCAACCCCGGGAGATGCGAAGCACCCTGCGGTCCCTACAAAGATGCTTGACCCAGTCAAGCTGTCCTCATCTGGAAGAGGGGTGAACTGTAGAATAAGGAAAGGAGGTGGCACTGAAAGCACCAGCCACAGCACTGAAGACAAAACCCCTGAATTGCCTCCCTGTAAGCTTATGGAAACAGAACACATGGGCCCAGGGGAAGGAAGGGGGAAAGGGGAGTTTATTGTCTTCCCTACAGGAGAAAGAGGTTATGGCTCTGCACCTCCTATGCGCTCTTTTTGGGCAACCCCCTACACGATGGCAAGTGAACAGCCTGCGAGCTCTTCTAAGGCCGATGGCACTGGAGCATCGTTGAGGAGGTCCAGGGGGACGTGTATGCAAAGGGGAAGGATGTGAATCTGTTGTTATTCAATGCACCCCATTTACTCCATCAGTAGAGATTCATGGTCTGTGGAGGGCCCTGGCCTGGGTCCATGCTGCCACCCATAGTCGTGCCAGTCACACCTGCGTAGAAACAGTGCCACTTTGGCAAACATGGGACCTCAGCCTGGCCTCCTGTACACCGGCTCAGCTTGGGAGTCGCTCTGCTAAGCTTGTGCGGGGGACTCACTGGACGATCTCAGGCACGCTACATTACAGGATGAAGGCAGTGTCTAGAAAGAGTAACCAGGAGACATCTGATAAAAGCAAGCAAGCATGTGGGCAGGACAGCGGGAAATCCCCCAGCAAGGTCAATAAGACTTTCCTTTTGAGAGAAGCAGGAGGATCTCTGCAGCTGGAGCTGTTCAGATTTATGCTTAAAATGGACCCGGGGAAGGTCCACAGGGACCTGCCTCCGCAGGGGGTGGGGTGGCTGCATCTCTGAATCCCATGATTAAGGAGCTGCATTTCACACTCTTGCCTTTCCGGAGCCTGCCTGTACCTGCTCCTAAGCTGACAGTAAGCCTGCTCAAACAGCACACAGCTTTCTTGTTTGCATTGTTCCCTGAACCCCACGCCCAGCACCAAAATAGAGATAACCCCCACCCCCGCCTATCCTCCCCGCGGTGACTCAGTCGGACAGACTGCGAGCAGCCACCGCGACGCAGATACATCTGGTTCTGATTTACCGTGCTAATGCTCTGACCCTTTTTCTTTTTCCTGCCCGAGACCTTTGCTTGGGGTTTTTCTCTTTACAAAAAAAAAGTTAAAAAATACAAAGCGCGTTCACCTTTCCCGCGGCACAAAGCTGATTTTTGAGCCAGGTCGTTATGAACAGTGGTGTCCATCAGACCCAGAAATCTGCAGATTTCCTCCGCCCTGTCCACTCTTGCAGGATTCCAGCCAAACCAGCTTTCCATGGTTGAACTGGGCACATTTTCCATCATGTTTTCTTCTGTCAGGGAGTAAACCCACCCAGTGCACACTGTTACAGAGGATCTGGTTTTGTTCCTTTTTTAAAAATGTCTTTTCCTCTTTTTGGTTATGAAGAAAGATGGGGAGAAAGAGCCTGAGAGTGAGCAAGCCTTCCTTTCGTACAGCTTTAGACTCGAACTGAACTTTGAAGGGAAAGGAACGAACAAAGCAATTCTCCAAAGTTTTAAGTAAAGCCCAGATTTTGCAAGGACTGGGAGGGTTCACAGGGAAATGGGACTTCAGGCCTTTCTGAGGGAGACAGCCCTGATGGACTGCTTGCTGGAGGTGGTAAAGTACAACCAGGCGATCAGGGGTGTTGCATTTCTGCCCCATCCAGCGAGGAGACGAACCTGGGGCTTCTTCCAGCCAGAGCCTGGGGCTAAGGACAGAGTCAAAAAGCCCAAGGCTGAATCAGTTCAGTCATCACAGGTTTCCTAAGCTGCATTGATTGAACTGATAATAAAGTCATCTGATGTTAACTAAATCAATTAAGTTGGATACTCCTTTCAACCAGGTTGATCTTAAACTGGTGTCGGCCATTTTGAAACCGGTTTGCGTGCACTGAACTTCTGTTCTGTTACAGGTGTAAACTGGTTTCCAATCACGTAAACTGGTTTATGTGTAATGTCTCTCCCCGGCCTGGATGTTTGGATCAAGCTGCAATTACTTTTCTAATTGTAGAGGTCCCTGATTCACATGGGAGGTGGTGGCTCACATGCTTTCTCTCTTTCACACGCATGCATTCACACACACACACATATGATTGGGGCATTTGTAGGCCACACAGTAGCACTCTGCAGCCCTGCTGCATTGGTCTCAATGCAGGGGAACCAACTTAGCTTGGTTGCCCTAGCGGTCACCCGTGGGGGAAGTTTTAGGCTTGGCCAGGGTAGCATGCACTGAGGCTGTGGTGGGATCCAACCTCGACCCAGAGCAACTTTCTTCACAGAAAGAGAAAGGAAGTGGGATTCATGACTGCTTGACTGCGCTGTCCCCAAACTCTGCACCTCGGCTCTGTGGGCATCTTGTGATTCACCTTGGTTCTGCCCATTGCAGTTGGGTTGGGGTAAAAATCTATGGATAAAAATCTATGAGATCCTACCAAGGTCAGCTACCTCCATCTTCTCCTGTTCATCTTTCTGCACTGCCCGGCTCCTACTGTGCCTAGAGGAGAGGTCTATGGGATTCATAGCTTTACAGATCTTAAGTCCCAAAGGGGCCGTTGGCCAATCTAGTCTGACCCAGTCTCCAACTCATGTGGGCATGCACTTCTCCTGCTGGGATTCCCAGCCCAGTGTTTCAAGCCCCACAAAGCTGAGATACTGGAAGAAACTTCTCAGGTCATGGACCACTTGGATCCTTTGGAGTTTGCCTGGCTCTCTCATAGGATATACCTTGACATGATCTTGGTGATCCTAAGAGCTATGCCCAGGTAACAGGCCTCTGGCTCTGGGCAGTACCTGGGGTCTGGGAGGGGGAACCAGAGCCCCACCTCCACCTGCCCTGCCAGAAAGACCAGGGGAACATGTAGAGTAGCAGCAAGAGCCACCCTGCATGCTCGATGCACCTTCCTCTGTATACCAGTCCAGCGGTCCTCATCTTGCTATGGGCCTTGTGGTGTGGCCCGTCCATTGACCGGCCCCTGGACAGCGACGGGAGCCCCTTTCTGCTGGGCTTGGGACTGTGGGAACTTACCTGATCCTGATTCCAACTGCACCCTCACAAAGGAGGGGTAGCTCTCCTGTAGTCAAAGGTGTTACACCCTGGTCGATAAGATCAGGATGAGGCCCAGTCCATCTTCTGAGTGACAACCACAGCAATCAGTTCTGTAGGGCACAGCAATATGAAAAGCCACCTCCTGTCACTTAAGCCCCCTACCTTGGGATTTTGTGCATTTTCTGGAGTCCAGTAAGACCGAGTCCAGGATAAGTGTTCCTCTCTCGGTCCAATTGCTGAGGATTTTCCCATTGTTTTTGGCAAGCTGTGGTGTGGGAGGGAGCGTGCGTCACAGTGCAAGTGAGTTTCCCTGAAAGGGGGTGGCTTGCAAAGGAGGAATGGAAACTCAGGGATACCCGCTCCCCCAGGATATGATGTATAGCAGAATCCGATATAAAATAATCTACAAGGGAAAGGGAGATCTTCAGAGACTGGGCTGAAGTCTGATCCCAGGCACACCTGGTATGAATGCAGCTGCCCACGCTGGAGTCTTGCCAGGAGAGTATTAGGGTTAACAGGCAGGGGGGATGAGAAGGGAGCGCCTTAGGCTTGGATTCAGGAGACCCGAGTCCTGTTCCTGGCTCTGCCACTAACTAACCCGCTGAAGTGGAGCAAGTCACTTCACCTGTCTGTGCCTCAGTTTCCTCATCAATACATTGACAATGGTAATAGTGGCCTTCTTTCTAAAGCTCCTGGAGATCTCCAGATAAGGCAGTCTAGAGGTGAGTTAGATATTACCATCTCCAAGTCAGAAAAATAGGGCTGGAAGGGACGTCAGGAGGTGCAGGCCTCTCCTCAAACCCAGCACCATACCTAGACTCCTGGCAGCCCTGGGCACTTCTAATACCGGGCCCCCCTTCACCAGAGATAATGATAATAATAATTTTTAAATTATCATTTTCAGGCCCCCTTTCTGTCTGGGGCCCCCCCACTTCATCCATGTCTGTGTCCAGCCCTGTTCAAACCAGGATCATCCCTGGTTGCTCCAACCCAGCCAGGTGTTTGTTTAACCTGCTCCTAAAAACTTCCAGCGATGGAGACTCCACATGCTCTGTAGGTGAGTGGTGCTGAGTCTCGGCCTTGGGGGAGATGATACAGCCTAAGGGGAACCAGGTCGGGGTCAGAGCTGACCGCAGGCAGTAAAAAGCACATGCCAGCAGCCATCTGAACCTGCATCCAGTTAGTACCAATCCCCCAAACTGAGGTTAATTAATTTGTCCCTTCTCCTGCGTCTAGACGCAGCCCTCGAAGCACCATCTGGGCTCTGATTCTAATTTCCATGTAGCTTCACTAATTGTCAATGTTTATCTGAGCGCTCAGGATCGTTTATCAGCCTTACTGCCCTTTGCCAAAACCTGCTCCGCGCGCAGAATGTGCCTCGGAAAGCAGCTCTCAGACTTAATCAAGCTGTGCAACAGAAGTGACCCAGAGCTACTGATTTCAGAGGTTTATATAAACTTGGAAATGAGGACACATGCGAGGTAATTAAAGGAAACCAGGAAGAAGGGGCTGGAGTGAAAGCAGACACAGAGCTTCCATTATGGGGGCCGGACGGGGTTGCGGCTGGGGCACCCGTCGGTGTTTCTCTTGGGGCCACATTCCTACAGAGGAATTTGCAGTGGTCCAGAGAGCCGTGGGGCCGCGTCCTGGAGTGTGACAAAGCTACGCTCAGTACGAGCTGGGGCTGAGAGATGGCATTGTAGCAATCCCAGGCGCACAACGCAGAGCAGCCTCAGGGTAGATATCACCTGCCTAGCTAGAGGAGCTTTTGCTATTGCAGCTGGTAACAATCAGTATGAACTATGACATTGCTGCAGCCCAGCTATCTTCACACCGCTGAGGAATTTCCTCGTGCAAGCTCTCAGCACATCACGCCCATTTGTCTTGCCTCCAGACTGGGGCAGGCAGGGCTGGAGATCTGGCCCTTGATTTTTACACCAATCACTTTATTATAAATTGGTTTTCTTTGGTGTTTGTGAATGTAGGTTTAGACTTAAGGAGTCAGTGGTGTTTCTGCAATTTCTGGGTGACGGGCCCTGTGTGAGAGGATAGATGATTGTTAATTGGAACAGCTTATATAAATCTCCTTGGACGGCTTGTGGTATAGATGCTATCTAGGACCCGTAGAAACCTAGGTGGCTTTTATACAGTGCAGTCTGCACTCGCACCGTGGGAGTAGGAGGCAGATCCTGTGAGTTGCTAAGTACCTACGTATCTCAGTTTGAGGACACCTTGTACCTCGGTAAAAACTAACCAGCTCTCCATACGATCAGACCCTTTCTGAGTGGGAGGTGAACAGGATTGGGCTTGTAGTTTGCAGATTTCTCAGGTTTTTATCTTTTTAGGGTAAATATTGAGCCTTAAAAGTGCCAGGAATCTGCACGTGTGGGAAATGCTAGGTCTCACAGGCCAAATGCAGGTGGCAAATTTGTTCATATCCGTGCAGTACTTGCAGTGATTTAAACTGGCCTCACGATACCTCCATGGTGTAGTTATAACAGGAAAACCAGATCATCTCCAATACTACATGCCTGATATCTACTCTGGACACCACATTTTTCTGTGAATTGAGGAAACTGAAAAGAGTCATAATCCCTAAACCTGTGAAGCAATTAACAGTGTCATCGCTGGGGAAGTAATCTGTAACCAAAGCCCACATCAGCTGCGTTCATCTCAAGTCAGATGGTGATTTTTGGAAGAAAAAGGATTCCAGTGTCCTGTTCTAATCCCGGTTTGATAAATTAGAATCTGCCTGTCAGCATTTCCGTGGGAATCGCTCTTCCCTTCTTGCCCTAAAGTGCAGCAAACGGGTGTTGTGCTGGGTGAAAGAGCTGCTCCTTCCACTGCAGACGTGGCTTCATTTCCCATTATGTAGCATCTTTTGTTTCAGTTCCAGGATGAGGTTTTATATGCACATTGCCACTTGTGAGAGTGAATGAAGAAGAAACCTAAAAATAATACTCTAGTCCTGTAGACTAGAGATCTGTATATTATGCTATATATAGATAAGGTATGTGTATAATGCATCTATACAACTGGATTGTATATTTACTGTTCTTGCAGAGATTATGCTCAACATGATTGCAACTGCAAAATCCAGCCCTTGAAGTTAGGAAATGCCAGAATGAAAGCTGGCCATGCAGTTCTCTCCCTTAGTAAAGCCTCTGAGCAAAAACCCCAGTTTTCCATTATCTCAACAGGTGGATGAGCTGGGAGGGTGGGGGACTGGGCTGTGTTTTTGCAGTATCTTTAGCTCAGGCCCTCCTCACCCAGCAATACAAGCATGTGGTGCCCTCTCCAGTAACATGCTGAGTGGCCCTCTCTAGTAAATGCAGTTTTCCACACTCACCCCATCCCTGACTCTGCAGGTGATTAACCCCCGTAAAGTCAGATTATGCCATTGTGAGTGGGACATGGTTGTAGAGAGCTCTTTTTCTTCATTGTTTCTGTCATGCAGCAGGTAAAAAATAGAAAGGCAGGCCACTCACTCTCTACCCCGCCTTCTTGCCTGAAGGGAAAACCATCAGGTATTAGGGTGGGTAGTTTTAATAACTCATTATCCTGGAGACCAGATGTTCAAAAGGGTGGTGTGCTCAAGGAAATATTTGCCATCTTCTTTGTTATTTTGTTTTTTTGAATAAAGGCTGTTGGGTGCCTTTTATAACATGCCTCTTGAGACTCCAAGCTACTTTTTGGTAAAGAACGTGGTGCCAATTTGGAAGCTGCATAAAGCAAAGGCCAAATTGAATGTTGTGGCTTTAGCTATCGAAAGACACAGAGCTGTCCCCTCGTTGGGTGTAAATCAGCATGACTCTGTGGAGTGACACTTGTTTACGCCTGATGACGATCTGGCCCATGCTTATAGCAGTAGTCATTCCTCACGCTTCTGTTTCCCCTCTCCTCCCAGAGCAAAGCTACCGAGATCAGTACGGTATTATTTTTCTATAGTTATTAAACTTCCACTCCAGTGGACCTGTGAGTTAGCTGCATGTTGCTATCCCCATTTTTCAGATGGGGAAACTGAGGCAGGTGAGGGTAAGAGACTTGCTAGAGATGACACTGCAGGTCACTGGTGGCGCGCAGGCTGGAGCCCCGGTGTGTCGATTCCAGCAACAGCCACCAAGCCATGGCATAGCTAATGCTGCAGGTGATGAACAGGAAATAATTAGCTCTGTTCCAAGTATCCCTCGGAAAATAGCTGCTGCTGTTTGACAGATGAGTGCAATCTCACACGCATATCTTAATTGCCTCATTACCACCACGGACTAATAAACTTGATGGGGGGGGGGGGGGGGGCGGGGGGAGGAAGCCCATGCATTTATGGGCTGATTGATGTCACAGGGAGCTCTCCGAAGTGACAGGCAGAGCAGGGAGATGAGCAAGAAGGCACAGGGAGCCGTTCAAATGAGCAAGGGGGGCACTGGGGGCGTCTGCTGGCTTCCAGATCTCATCGCGGCCTCTGAGAACGGAGGAAAAGACTCCTGCCAAAAGTGGCAGAATCCGGGCACTTGAGCCGCTACCGTTTTTGGTGGTGATTGAACCGCTACCATTTACCCCTTTTGATTCCTGTGACCGAGTCAGCTCCCATTGCATGCTACAGAGGGTGGAGCAGCACCCTGCCTTGGGGCGCTTCCCTGGTAGTGGGAGAACAGCACAAAGCAAGCTGGGGGTGGCTGAGGTCCAGTGGGGGCCAAGTGCTTTGCCCCAAAGGGGTCCCTGAGGGTATAGGAGTCATTTCTCTATAAGGTGTTGTGGGCGGGGGGGGGAAGCGAGTTAGATCTGAACTTCCTGGCACAGGATCCCTCAGTCTTCATAAGTGAGAGTGATAAATGCTGTGTTGCGGGACACCCTGTGCTCCCAGAGAGCAGGAGCAAATTGGGCCCGGTTTGGGTTCAGGACCAGGCTTGAGGGGATTTTTTCCCAGAGCTGAGGAGTGTTTTGAATTACTGGTGAGGCAGCAGGTGAAGCCTAACACATGGCAACTCTCGTTTAGCCAGGAAGGGTCACCTGCCGTTGAGCAGCAGATGATCTGATGCACCCTACGGCTCTGTTAGGCACGGTCCCCCAGCACCGGGGCTGGTGAGGAGGGCCTCTCTTGGTGAGCGACTTTGCCTGGATACAAAGCAGGTCTTCTCGAGGGGGTGGTCTCCTGGAGGAACAGCCCCTCGGGGAAGCTCATCTCATCTGCCAAAAAATGTTCCCAGAACTAAGGTTGTCAGCTCCCATGGGATCCAAGGGCAAAATTAGGACAAGCAAGAGGCTAGGGAACGTACCTATGGACACAGAATCACTCGGGCGATTTTTCTGTGCAAATAAAATACTCCCTGTTATAGCACTATTGTTCCACACCAGTCGACAATGACATTTGAAAACTGGAGGGTGATTGTGAGAATGGAGATGGGCTTTTCTGTGTGGCTGTCAGGGACAGAACTAGGAGCAATGGCCTCAAACTGCAGCAGAGGAAATGTAGGTTGGAGATTAGGAGAAACTTTCTTACTAAGAGGGTGGTCAAACATCAGAAGAGGCTACCTAGAGAAGCCTACCTACCTGGCTCTCCACTCCAGACCTCGGTGTAACTTATAAGTATGTCCAGTTTTGGGCCCCACACTTCAAGGAAGATGTGAACAGGTTGGAAAGAGTCCAGCAGAGAACAACAAAAACGATCAGAGGCCTTGGGCCAGATGACCATATGAGGTCCCTCCCAGCCCTACTTTTCTGTGGTCCTATAACTTACATAGGTGTGGAAAACTGATCTAAGTAGCACCACGTCCATGTGTTGCATGTCCAGTACAGAGCAGTATAGCACTGATAGGACACAACTGAGCAACTTGGACTTCATCCATTACAGGGCAGAGGTGCTCAAACATGCTAACCAGTGCATTTGGCTGTAACAGCAGGCTCCTTGAAACAAAATGTGCTCTAGTGTAAATCTTCTTAACATCTTAGCATCCTCCCGGAAAAGGATCAGTCCCAAGTGCCTGCTGAGCAATTAATTCCTCCATGATTTACCAGCCGTCTTTCTCTGTGAACTGAACATCCCATCTTAAAGGACATGAGTGGGGTGTCTCACTAGTGTACATGAATGCTCAGAAAAGCACAGCCATCCATCTCACCTCCTGAGTCCAGCATTTCCATGTCATTACTACTTAGGGAGAGAAGGCAAATTTCCCACTGACTAGTAGAGATGCTATTACACTCTCACTTTTTTTGTACTCCTGTTTTTTATATCACAAGTGGGTTTTCCCGCTATGTCCCCCTCTCCTGCCAGTTTCTACTTTAGGATGGTACCTTATTATTTGAAAAGGTAGACATGCAACTTTATAGACCAACTAAATAAGACATATATAGAGAAAGAGCATAAGCCTTCATGAACCCAAGTTCACTTCATCAGCTGCTGTGGATGAAGTGAACAGCATCTGATGAAGTGAAATTGGGTTCGCTAAAGCTTGTGTTCTCTCTCCCTCTCTCTCGCTGTATCTTGCTTAGTCTGAAAAGGGGCATATGTACCCTGCCTGCTGACTGACTTCAGATTAACATGGCTAACTACCTCTCTCCCTGATAATTATTGTTTTCCATTGGGAGTAATTTACTGCTGGGAATCTTCAATTGAAGAGCGGGAACCCAGATTGCTTACCTAAGAAATTTTTTATGGACAATCTACAAACTTTTTAATGACAGACATACTTTTTTATGAACATGTTTTTTACTGTCATTAAAAAAAAATTTCTTAGGCTGGAAGCAAGAGTTTTACACCCTTTCTGCCCCCACCACAGGGGACCCCTACTCACCCCACACACTGACACCCCTGACTGCACCCTGCACCCCCACTGTCCCTGATCTACCTGTCCTAGCACAGACCTCCACCCACCTCCTAGTCCTGCATCTCTGTCCCAGCTGCAACGAACTGTGGCGACTCCAGTGAGCCAGAAAGCCTTGACAAACAGTTCACTGCAGGGCACTGAGTAGCACTCCTGTTTAGACACCAGGTGACATTGCTCTGCTCTCTCTGTCCAGCATTGATGCTCACCTTAAATGCAGCTTAATTCAGGTGACAAATCTGCAAAAGAGCTCAGCGCTTATTTTTACGGAAGTGAAATTTACAGGCAGGTGATTTTAGGCTGCTTTTGATGCATGCTTGGTAACCCTGGTGGGAACAGAGCAACCAGGAAGAACTTTCTGCTGCTGATTGCAAAGCCGTGAGCAGCTGAGCCAAGCTTTGGGTTTGGCTGTGGTTTTGTGGGCATAGTCTCTGGGGTGTGGCCAGGATGGGATTTTAACCCTGGTCTTGGCCTACGCTTTGCCTCCTCCAGCTCTGACATGTTGGCTTGGTAGGGTGGGGGAGGTTTTGCCTGCAGTTGCTCAGAAGATGGTGCAAGAAGGCTGGCAGGCTGCACCCACCTTGTCTGGGGAGCCTGGGAACCTCAGGCGAGTGGGCAGAACAGTGGACTCCGGGCTTGAATTTCAGACCAGAGCCAGATCAAAATGACCAGAACTGGTTTCCAACCCAAAGCCAGCAATTTCCCCGGCAGCTCAGGTAGTCTCTACCCTACCCATCTGAAGACCAGGACAATAAAAGCCCCCAAACCACTGTGAGCACCAGCCTCTGATTCAGCAGAGTTGGCCTGCAGGGCAACTTGTAGAATAGATGCGTGGAAAGATGCTCTGACAACTAGCAAAGTTTGAGGGTCTCCCCAGCACTGCCTGGGCCTTTTCGGTGCTGACAGCACAGGGAGCTACAGTTTTCTGCATCACTTCTAAGGCCCACGGGCACCGCTGGAATGGCAGAGCACAGGACACCCTGCCCTTGGCTAAGCTGCCTTTATTCCTGTATCACAGAATAAATTCAAATGCCGGCTCACCCTGGGCCAGCACCTTCCAGGTACCTCGGTGAGATCTCCAGGTACCTTACATGGGGGCGATGTATTCTGAACCCCACAGTATAGTGAGGAAGCTGCGTAATGGAGGGTGCGGGCTCACAACACACTGACTCCAGAGTAAGCTTGCTTGACCTTGTAGTGAAAGTGGAGCAGGCACCTGATGTACAGCCTGACACCAGTGTAAATCATTCTGCTTTGGCGTACTATTACCCCTGAGGAAGTGAGGAGTGACTCCCCTAATGTGTCCACCCCCCTGGGCTGTTTCATCCCAGGGTAAGACTCATCTGCGATGCAAGCGGCTTTGCCTGCCATCTAGTGGGCAGGCTTTGCAATAGCACCTCCTTCAGGCCGCCGGCTGGGGAGAGCTGGTGGTGGGTCTGCTCCTTACTACTGAGTAAACCAAAGGGTAAGATCCCACGGCAGGAATTGTGCCTTGTGTCCACACCCTACAGCACATGCAGTAAGGGCAAAACATTCACACTCAGATGTCTCAGGTCCGGGAGACACCTAGTAAGTGACCTGATGTTCAGAGCCCTTCCGGCATCCAGCTTAAGATGTGGTACAGACATTTGATAAAGTGCTGGAACCTGAAGTGCTTTAGTCTGATACCACATCCATTCAGGGTTAACTTAGAGTGGGAGCCACCATTTTTAAAGCACTCTATGTGCCATGAACGTCTGCTTGGCTATGGCTTTAAAGCACTACCTGTGCGCTTCACGTGCGATAAGTGTAACTTCTGTACAGGCCCAGCATGGCCGTAAGTGATTTCCCAAGGTCACATTGCAGGTCAGCGAAGGAGCAGGAGATTGAAACAAAGCTTCCTGACTCCCAGTGCTGTAACTAGTTGGTCACACAGCATGTCAGCCATACTAGTCCCGGCCCTTTGACCAGTAGTGGTTGCAACAGCCCCTTTTTCCTTCCTTTGTCATCTGTCATTTGTGTCCTTGCAGGAGCTCAGCCAGAAGCCAGTTTCTGAAGCATCTGGAGATGCTCAGATGAACATTAGTAGAGAAGGACAAGGCTCATGTGGTTACTTTTGAGATTTCCTTCCTTATCTGACTAGCCCCAAAAAGATTAGGCCCTTGGTATTATGAACCTGATCCATGAGTCCTGTCAATTATGAGCCCAATCCATGCGTTGTAACTAGGACCTCCACGGGGCCCATTATATTTGATCTTAGTGCCTAGTACAACTTGAATATATTTATCTTCACAATGCTGTTGTGAAGTGCCACCAACCCTGTTCTGTAGATAGGGCTCAGAGCCACAAAGACACAGATCCTCGAAGGTGAAGTTGATGGGAGTTAGGTGCCTAAACCCTTGGGCAGCTTGGTCTGAGGGACTTGCCTAGAGCCGTCCAGTGTCCCCAGCTAAACTGATGGCTCTGAAACTTTGTGGACTCAAGGCAGCCCTTGTTCGACTCAAGTATCCTTTTGAAAAAGGGACTCTTATTTATCTTTTTTATGTGATCCCGTTGGAAAATACTAGCTCTTAGCTTTCACTTGTTTTTTGACTACAGAAAAATACTAGAGCAGTTCTGTTGCAAAGAGCTCAGAAAGTCCCTATCAGACTTTGGGCACTGTGGCAGGATGCTTTGGATCCTGTGGATTCCTGTTTGAAATCTCTGGGTTTTCCTGTGAATCACGTGTAGGGATTTGCCCACCTAGCAGTGCTAACTTTGCATGGTACCCTACGGCACCCTTAAAAGAATCTCCCAGCACCCCCGTGGGCTGCAGCACCCTGGTTGAGAATCACGGGCTTCAACACTGGGCAGTTTGCTGCCCTCTGAATGGCGCTGCACTTGCTTACATTGGGGAGGCGCTCAGCCTGGCGCATCCAAAGTGTTCCCATTTTATGCTGCTAGCAACAGAGTTTCTGTTGTAATAATATGATGAATGAGTACCAAGCTCTCCTGGAAATGGAGTAGTTGGAGATACCACTTAAGCCTAATAGGAATACAGTTATTTTAAGCAGTGTACCCACCACTTTAATAAGGCTGTGATTTTTTTTACTATAAAATGCAGGGTTTTTTTTCTTTTCTGTTAAACTCTGTAATCAGTTCCAGGTCTTCTTTCCCACTGCTTTTGTGTGCGTGAGAACTCTTAAGTTCTTCAAAAAGGCAAAGTCTGTAGTGTCGGGAGAGGCGCAGAGACTACCAGCTCTATTTTTGCTTTTGTTATTCTTGGAAAACGCGCCCTTTAATTGGGGTGGGGGGCAAAGGAGGAGGGGGTAGGAGGAACAGGAGGAGAGCAAGCGTCAATCTCAGCCCACTTCCAGCATGTGTCAGTCCCCCCAGGGCATGGGAGGCTTAAGGTCATTTCTGAAGATTGGTGCCCTCCGTGGCAGAGGAGACCTGCACAGCTCTCATAGGACCATGCACTAGACATGCCCTTTCTAAAACTTGTATCAGTTGCTCCCCCACAAACCACATTTAAATTGCAATGTTCCCCTTCAGCTCTGGCAATATCCTGAAATGTTATCAGCTTTCCTAAGGGCTTTAAGTGAAACAATAACAGAACCACATCTGGAGAGGCTGGAGGGGCCAAGCAACTTGACTCAAGTTCTGGAAGAGAGTTGCAGATCATTTCAGGTGCATCGTCTGTCCAGTTTCCATCCTCCCCGCACCTTGCTAAACTTCTGTGGTTTGTAATGCCTTTTGCCTATTTGTTAATTGTTTTACTCTATCCTTTGCTGTTGCATGGAAGACCCTCACAAACAAAGAGACCTGACTTAGTCTCAAACGGCGATTTTTGTCACGTGGAAACAGGTAAAGTGCAAAGTGGACAATTGCCCCCGGAGAAACAAGACACCAGGTTTTCCTTGGACTGTGAAATACAGAGTAAACTGATTATACATATGCATGGGTCAATGGGTGGATGGGAATGTTCTTATCTTTCTTCAGTTGCTGTGACTTTAGGGATTAGCAATAGAAGGCTTAAAAAAATGCAAGGATGGTGTCACTTTCCAGGAGAACTTTTGAGGGATAGCGGAGCAATCTTCGTTCCACGTACCTGTTATTAGGATTCAGATTCTAAAAAAGAAGTTGACTGGTCACAGCCTTCCTTAAGCCTCTTTATTATCTTGTTTCTGCTTAATAATCCAGCCCGTTTACTTTTGTTTAATGACTACTATAAAGGAATATCTTATGACAGGCTTTCTGGACTCAGTTGGACTAATTGTTAGGAAAGCAGCTGAACGTGATTAAGCGCAGCATTCTGTAATGAATCCGTTTGTTGCAGACAACAGACGTAATGACTGTGTGGACCGTGCATCCACCAGGAGATCAAGGACTAGAGTCCTTGTTCTTCAGACCTAAAGCGGAGACCTCAGTAACTTCGGCTGAAGAAAGACTCTTATACCTGCTAATAGTGGCAGGTCCTCTTTTCTTCTTTGGGCCAGGTAGGCTGGAGCTATGGCACTCACACTACACACACCATGCCAGTAGGGTGCCACCATTACTTGCTGGCTTTAAGTCTCCCCAGCATGTCTTTCCAAAAGCTAGGCTGTAGCTTGGGCGTGATATCTGAATAACTTCCTAGGTAAAGTTCTGTGGCCCACACGGTGGTGGATGCCGGAGGAGGTAATCATTGTGGCCTCTCCCGGGCTCTGTTAGGAGTTCACTATGACTTGGGACAAGTCCCCTTCCTCACTGCTCCTCAGCTTCCCCATCTGTAAAATGGAAACAATGGGATCCCCCTAGGCCAAGTGTTGTGTGGTCCAGCCACTGGTTCTTTCAAAGCTCTTTGGCATTCCTAAATGGGAGATGCTTTAGGTCTGCACACTAGCTAGGCAGGGTGCCTGCTAATCACAGCTCCTGGGCGACGCCTGCCGTGATGCTTGCCCCACCCTCTTGCTCCTGTTCCCTGATACAAAATCCTGGAAAAGGGTCAATGAAGCTGCCTTGGGGCAACCCTGAGTCCATGCCAATAAGCACACCCAAGACAGAGCGCTGCAAGTGGTGCTGGCCGTTCACTTGGGACCTATCCAGGGAGGCTCTGTCACCTCACATCCAGGATTTGAGGAGTATGGAGTATGAGGGGGGTGCCCCTGGGTGCACTGGAGTCTATGGAGACCTTCCTGCAGTAGATGCAGCTGTGAGAGGTGCTCCCCTAAGTGCTGAAGGGCCTTTTTCTGCAGCTTGTAGATCAGCTGGGAGTGAGTTCAGTCCCCATTGCTCCCCCAGCACCTGTCTGGGGACAGTGGTGGAGTGGTAAATGGAGGCAGATCTTTTCAGTCCTGGCTTTCATGCAGGCTGATCATTTCGTGTAGGGGAAGCAGCTCCGCACTCAAACCAGCACAGCAGGATCGGGGTGGGGAGGGATGTGCTTGGGCTAGCAAGCGGCTTGGGGCTGGAGATGGTCTGAAGGCAGCTGTGTAGCACTGAGGATAATTTCCCTCTTTTCCCAAGGCCTTGGTTTGCCTGCTCCCACATAACTGCCAAACACTTGCTGCCTGGGTGTGGAGGTTGGCAAGGAGGGAAGAGATAATTACAAGGTCTCTGCTGGCTATTGATCGGCCGTGGGCAGGAGGAGGGAAGCGCCAGTGCTTGACAACTCCCTTCTCACAGGAAGCCTTGCCAGATAGTCTGGCCATTCGGTTTGCACCAAGGCCTTCCCAGCCCACAGGATGCCATTAGGAAGCCCTTTGGACTGGGTTTTGCTGCCCCCATGAAGGCAAAACCCCCAGTGACCTTAGTGACTGCCAAGTCACACACTAAGTCAATGTTTGGTTGGGCCATGGCTGCAAGATTACAACAGCCAATCCTTCAGGGCTTCAGACCCAGCCAAGGCTCCAGCACAGCAAGACAGGAGGGTCTGACTACTGAGTGCTGCCTCTGGGATGCGTGCTAGCCTCCATCAGCCAGCCCCAGTCCCTCCTGTCTTTGAGCCTGTGGAGAGACTGGCCAGGTGGGTGAGCAGCAATCTGGGGACTCCTCCTGGGGGCAGCTGAAAAGGTGGACAGCCTGGCAGAACATGTGGCCAGTGGGGAAGCAGTGGGGGGAGGCAGAAAAGGAGAAATTTGGGGGCTGGGAGAGGAGAAGCCATGGGGAGTGCACCAGTAAGTTTTCCTGTGAGAGAGCTTATCAGCACATGCCCATTGCCACACTAAGGCAGCTCCATCAACGCTGATTTGGGGACATAATGGGTGCAGAGAGGGTGACGCAGGTCTTGCTGTGATGCTCCCTGGTGTGATTCTTTGGTGGTACAGACCCATTCAGGGACACAAGACCTTCTCTACATTGCTGTGATGGCAATGGTGGAAGGGGTGGGGAAGTCTGAACGCACCCTGCCCAGGCCCCATCCACCAAGCCTTCAAGCAAAGCTATCCTGGACACGTTCTCAGTGGCTGCTCTCAGTCCCACAGGAAGGGCTCGAGAGCAGGCACAAAGGGGTGAGCTGAGAGCAGCATCACAGAGGTACTGCCAGGTCTAGAGCATGCCAGCAGGCTTGGGTGAGTGGGACATGGATAAGGCATGTAGGAGTCAATGGTGGCAGAGCTCACCTCTGGCATAGAAAAGCCCCAAGAGTTGTTGCAGACCCGGGCAGGGAGAGGGACCTGGAAGAAACCGTCCCCAGCATGCACAGCCCAGCAGCAGCAGGGTGGGGAACTGTGACAGCAGTACCTCTGCAAGAGTCTTTCTATCAGTGACTCTGCCCTCCTGTTATGGACCAACCGCCTGCCTTCTTTCCTGCCATGCCTTGATCTTGGTTAATCGATGGATATTAATTAGCGGGAGGCTTCCCATTTTATTTTTTTTGCCCCGGTGATAGGGGACGCTATCTGTGGCTCCTTTCCTCCCCTACACCGCAGCCCAAGCCTCGCAGATGGTACTGATGTGGTTTTGACCTGGACCTTGCTATAATTTGGCCCTCCCCTTAACTTCCCTGGGGCTTCCACCACCCTGTCTCATCCCGTGCCTTCCTGGTGCTCTGCTGCCCCCTCTCGGTGAGGCTTCCTGCTGCCCCCCCCCCCCCCCCCCCCGAGCTTCTTGTCGCCTTCTCTCGCCCTGGGGCTTCTCGCTGCCCCCTCGCCCTGGGGCGGGGGCCAGTGCATCCCAAAAATGCCGCGCCCTCTCTGGCACCGGGGCCCCCATACTACTGTGGAGCCCCTATGAGGCCTCCTCCAACCCCTAATAGCCTCACCCGGTCCTCCGGTGTTATAAAACTACAAACAGAAAACTCAAGCCCCTGGGCTGTAACATAAGCCATCTGGCTAACCATCATTCAAGCCCCTACCAGGGAACTCTCCACCCTGTATCCGTGAACAGGAGCTGCTCGTGCCGTCAGGCTTCTCTACTCTGCTTGTTCTGGCAGAGCTCCTTCTCCCTTGGCTGCTAGCAGAGAACTGCCCTTCTGGCCTCACTCCTGGGGTTTATATGTGCCAGGCCCTGCCCCTTCCTGTCAGCTGACTCCCCAGCAGTTGCCCTAGCAACCCACACCTGTGCCTCTGCTCTGAGAGTAGCAGGCACCTTTGTGTCCTGCTACAGGAACCAATCTCCAGCTCCTCCAGCCACGGTTTCTGTAGAAAATTGCCAGTGGACAGTGGTGCCCGCTGGGAACTGCATGAGGAGGGTCTGCGGGTTTGGAGTCCTAGACATGAAATTGCATTGGCACTCTCTCCTCCCCTCCCTCCCCCTTCTGTACCTTGAGAGTTTCCGAAGGGTTAATGCATTCAAAGTTATTCCAGCTGTTTTATATATGCTGCATGTGACACTAATAATGTATTCCTAGCCTGCCAGAGGAAGTGTCTCTCCTTCCCTGGGATTTCTCATGTGGATGATCTCTTGGAACCATCTGAAAGAGGAAATGTCGTACAAATAAAACTCCTAGGACACTGTTACTATCAGGTTTTCCTTTGGGCCATAGGATTTTTGCTTTCAGATTCCCTTTTGAAGCATAAGCAGCTTATGAGGGAGCAGTGGAGGCCTTTGACAGAAGCAAAGTGCATTTGATAATGTTCTGGGAGTTGCACATGAGCATGCAGCCAATGCGTAGAAGAGGTGAAAGTTTAATGATTTAGACAGTCCTAACCCATCTCTGAACCCAGTTGGAGGCATGAGTGCTCTGCTGCAGAGCACCTGTGCCATTGCTGATACTTGACTGGTAATCCTGGTAGCTAGCAGTGTCTCCCTATTGCTACAGGTCAACGCAGGCACTTGGTTGTCTTCCATCTGGATGTACGATGTGATGGGACCACTTACCCATGCCAGCCTGGCCAGTCCTCTCCCCTCCTAGCAGTAGGATGGGGCATTTCAGGACATCCCAAATGGGTCTCTACATACACAGCCAGTAGGTTTGCTCTCCTGTGCTGAAGCAGCATGCGATAGCTAAACATGACCAGTGTCGTGAGTGTTACCGTGGAATATAGGACAGGTAGGGACCTTCTGAGCCATAAGGACCAGCCCTGTGCTATTGCAGACAACCATGTCATGTAGTCCCTGGCACGATAGAGAGGAGGCTGGTCACAACGTGATTGCATTAAAGTGATTGCATAAAGGGTGCGTCCTTGTTATTGTTACTCCTTTGAAATAATAATGTCAATACTGGTGGGTGCCTAGCAAAGCAGAAGATAAGGCATGAGTTGTGCCCCAAAGGGCTTAGCCAGCCACTCAAATGAGAAAAGCTGGGACAATAAACTGGTCACGGAAGAATGCAGGAGGCATCGAGAAATGAGGGGATAAAAAAAAAAAGGATTCCTGGAGGAGGGATATGAAGGAGGAGGGAGGGTAGTTCGTGGATAAACAGCAGGAGCCTGTCCCAGAGATAGGTAACATCCTGAATGGGGCAGGGAGATGAGAATGGGAAGAGGAGACAAAGGGAGAGAGGGCTGGGAGGAGCATAGCGAGCTGCTGAAGCGAGTGAAACCCCGGGCAGCTTTGAGGGAGGTGAGAATCGGTGCAGAGGAATGGACACGTTTGTAGGATCAGGAGCCGCTTATGACTGTGTCTGCAGTGTTTTGGAAAGAGAAGTGGGAAGCTGGGGACTGAAGAGAAGATCACAGAGTGCAAGGGCAGAGGAGGCCACGTTGTGCAGCTCTGTACCCGCACTTAGACACTGCTGTCTAATGCCTCACTGTGTTGTGGTCTCTCCTAGGGCTCTACATGAGAATATGGCCGATGGCATTGAAGATCTTATTGGGATCCCATTCCCAAACCACAGCAGCGAAATCCTATGTGGCTTAAACGAGCAGCGGCACGATGGCCTGCTCTGTGACGTCATCCTCATTGTCCAGGACCAGGAGTACAGGACCCACAGATCTGTTCTTGCTGCCTGCAGCAAGTACTTTAAAAAACTCTTCACTACTGGCACTTTAACAGACCAGCCCTATGTTTACGAGATTGACTTTGTCAAGCCTGAAGCACTTTCTGCCATCCTCGAGTTTGCCTACACTTCAACTCTGACCATCACCACCTCAAACGTCAAGCACATCCTCAACGCAGCCAAGATGCTGGAGATCCAGTGCATTATCAACGTATGCCTTGAAATCATGGAGCCTGACAGAGAGCCGGAAGAGGATGATGAAAAAGAGGATGAAGATGATGATGATGATGAAGATGAGGATGAGGAAGAGGAGGAGGAGGAAGAGGAGGAAGAAGGGGAAGATTTTGTGAATCAGGAGAGTCTGACAGATGTCCAAGAAGTCAGCTGCCACCAAAGCCCGTCAAAATCTGGTCTTACTGAAGCATACACAGAAGCACCTAGTGACTTTCCAAACCATTACCCGGCCAATAGCTCATCCGGACACTTAGGTGTGATACGAGACTTTTCCATTGAGTCGTTACTTAGGGAAAACCTGTACCCTAAGGCAAACATGCCTGACAGGAGGCCAGCTCTATCTCCTTTCACCCCGGGCTTCTTTCCCCATTTGTGGAATGGAGATTTCAGTCCCTTTCCCCAGCTGGAAGAGCAGCAAGCGGACAACGGCCCTTTGGACCTGGTGATCAAAAAGAGGAAGATTAAGGAGGAAGAAGAGAAAGAGGAGCTCCCTCCAGCTCCTTTCCCCAATGACTTCTTCAGGGACATGTTCACCAACAACCCTGGAGGTCACTTAGGCCACATTAAAGCAGAGAATGACTATAACGCTTATCTCAACTTTCTAAGTGCCGCCCACTTAGGAGGAGTCTTTCCTCCCTGGCCTCTGGAGGAAGAAAGGAAGATCAAGCCCAAGGCGTCTCAGCAGTGTCCGATCTGCAACAAAGTCATCATGGGGGCCGGGAAGCTGCCACGGCACATGAGGACTCACACCGGGGAAAAGCCGTATATGTGCAATATCTGTGAAGTTCGCTTTACCAGGTGTGCACTGATCCTTACTGCCAGCTGCAGCAGAGCGGCTTCATGGGAGGTGGGTAGGGGGAGGAGGGGAGGGTGTGCCACGGTGAAGCACCAGTGGGTGTATTTAGTCTAGCAGTATTGGCTGTGGGGTATGAAGCAGGCTGGCACGTGGCAGGGTAGGGGGTTGGGACGCGAGGAAGCCTCAGTGGAGCAGTTCCACGGAGACGCAAACATTTAAGCAATGTCTCCTTTGCTGTAGAAGTAAAGTGAATTGCAAGGAGCTACAGGCTTGATTTAAAGTCCTCAGTGCAACTCCCATTGCTCTCGGTGGTTTGGGATAAATAAAGGATGTAATGTTTCCAGCTAGATCACAATCTACCACAGAGAATCAATGGCAGAAAGAGGGGCCTGACCACAGCTAGTGGAAAAAAATCAATGGAGGTTTCTATGTAAAACAAGCAGGGGAAGTACACACATATACCTGTAATAGGAAATACACTGTGGGTAAACTAGCGTATTTTCTCTGGCACAATGTTACGCACAAGTTTTGGGTAGGAGGGTGGGCCACGATCTGCTAACACAGGTTTAAGCATGACTGCCTGTGTCCACCCTGGGGCCAAAATCATGCTCTGAGTATTACGTGCCAGTTACAAAGACTTGCGAGGATGGTGCATTTTTCCAGGGAGATGAGGTTGATGACTGCAAGCTAAATCCTATGGTGATGTCCAGTCTCTGCAACTCTGGGGCCTTCAGTAGGGCTCCTCTCCCCCAAGGCAGTGGGAATCAGCTGGGGTGCACTGAGAGCAGGATACACTGTGCAACCCTTCTCTCAAAAGGTTGGTAAATGAAATCGGTGAGCAGCAACAAATGGATCAGCGCTTGCTGCGTACAATTAACATCTAACAAGTAAAATCTCAGCCATAATGGCAAAGCTTTCTGACGAGAGCTCAGCATTTGAGCTGCTGCTTGTGAAAGAGAGTAAGCCCTATTGGACTTGGCAGAGTGAACTATTTGAAAACACGGTGCACAGCCGGTGAAGCATAGCACCTGACAATGGGCAGATACCTGGGGCGCTCCTGCATCACGCCCGCCTTTTCCTCTCTTGTTCCTGTGATAATATTCAAATGTAATTTATGCAGATGAAGGGGATTTGACCTGAAAATAAATTTCCATGCTAGGCTCCATCAGCCCAGCTTATACTGCATTACAATGCATTGAGTGTCCTGCCTCAGGCTACCGCATACAACGTGATCTGGCTAGCCCTGGTGTTTAGAGGGAATGGCTGATACCCAGTATTAATTAATGACTGTGGATAATTTGTTCCTGCTTTCTTAGTTACCCCACACCTATTTGCATGAGGGCTGGTGCTCAGAAGCACTAAATCAGCTCAGTGAGAGGCAAGGATTTCTTAGGCTGATCTCTTTTATTGGACCAACTATATAGCTGGGATAAAGTCAGACAAGCTTTTGAATGTCAGACATTCTTTTGCACCATCACAACTTCAACATCCCTCTAATACTACCTAAATCAGCTCTGGACATAGACAATCATCATTCAGCCACCCAGCAGGGAGCAACAGTGCAAGCCTTCCTATTCTTCCCTGGAAATGGGCCTCAGCCCTCACTTGGAAGGACTGCTTGCAGAGAGTAGCTATGTGGCTCTGCCTCTGCCTGCTGAGCAGCTGGCCAGCTGCATTGGTGAGGCCACTCGCAGCAGGGCCAATTACTCTGGCCTGTGGTGGTGAGATGGATAACTGCTAGTAGGGGAATTAAATTCGCCGACGAATTGCGGACCTACCCCGCCTAAGCCAATTACTGATGCTAATACCGGGCTCTTTCCTTCACCAAAACCTCCAAGATCTTTCCAGAGGGAGTTGGGGATGCTATCCCCATTTTCCAGGGGAGACAAATGAGGCACAGAGAAGAAAAGTGAGATGCCCAAGGTCCACTGGTCAGTCAGTGGCAGAGCTGGGCATAGATGCCAGCTTAGTTGCATCCCAGCCTAGTGTTTTGCCCACTAGGCCACAAAAGGTGGAAAGCTCCCTAATGCAGCTCCTCTTTCTAGTCCTCTTCCCGGGCCCAAAGCATCTTCCCTTTGAACCACACACATACACATGAACATGCATAGTCTTTGCCCCAGATAACTTATAATCAAGGGGCTGAATTTGGTAGAGGTTCATGCCTATGCTTTACCTTAAACAGCAAGGGCTCCCATCAGCTTCCTTGGGCACATCCATAGCAGAAGAACAAGCTATAAAAGTCTATGCCGGGTCCAGGACTAACTGAAACTTGGCCCTATCCCAGGAGCATGACAGACCGGAAGGCATGGAAGGACAGACCGAAGGAAGATCACACAACTAGTTACATGTTTCCTGTGAACCTCTCTTGGTGCGCCAAAATCCAAATCATGTGACCATGGCCATTTTTACCAAGGAAAATCCTTTCACACTTTAGTTCATGATTAAGAGCTGCTGTCACGTTGCTTCTGCAGCAGGTGCTAAATGATTTAGGCTCTTTTGCTCTGACAGCTGTTGCTAATGCTCCAAATAAGTCGCGTGTATTATATTATACAATCCTGCCATCCCGCGTGTTTCTTAGGCATCCAGGTAGGTTAAAAATTACCTACAAACTTTTCAATTAGATGACAGGCAGGGCTGGTGGGTTTGCCTCTTATTAAGATTGCCCACCACTTCCCATTGTAAGTGATGTTTTCAGTTCCTTATAACCCTGCCAGATCTGGGCTGAGTTTTTCCAGGCCTGTCACCTTGCTCAGGCTGGAATTTTTGCCGCTCAGTGGTGCTCAGCCATGTCTGAGCACAAGGCAAGGGGAAAATAGGTTGTTTTGCCCATGTCCCAAAACTTAGCCGGTTTTCTCTGAAAGGCGTTAGCACCCTCTAGAGGGGACTTGGGATTTAGCCACAAGGAGGCCTTTGTGGCAGGGAAGAATTTTTTTTCTTTCCTAGTGAAAATCCACCCAAATTTGGTTAAGTTGCAAGCCTCTGAAAACCTGAACTTTGCGTGCACACAGTAGAGGCTGCTTACATGTTAGCAGTTAAATTCCCTGAAGATGCTGCCTGCACTGCATATGCTTCAGCCTGGGGCTGTTCAGATTTTGACTGCTGCAGTCCCTGAGAATAGGGGGACATGCTCTCCTGTGCTGTTAGTGGCCATCTCCCACCAGGGAAGAGAAAACCTCCTGATTTAATGGGAAATCAGGCTTTTGGCAATTAGGAAATGCCAAAATTAAAGTGACTTGTGCCTCCCCTCCCCACCATGCATAGGCACTATGGTATTGGCCATTGCCCAGGGCATTCAGTGCCCAAGATTGACTTGCTTTGGCAGTGGAGTAGGACCATGCAGTGAAGATCGGTCCATCAGACCATCACTTGCAAAACTGGAAGTGTGGTGTGGATGGGGCAGAGGGCTGCAGATAGAGAAAAGGTAATCTTCAGGTTCGGGCTTTTATCTTGCCCCTGCCATAGCTGCTCTGTGATGCTGGACTACTCACACCAGCTATACTTTTTGCAGGTGTTCACTAACTACTCAGTTCTCATTTTTTTGGGTGCCTGACCTGAGACCCAGAGGTCCGACCTGCAGGACTGCTGAGTACTCCCAGCTGCAAGTGAAGTCCATGGGAGCTGGGGTTTGACCCTCCTACATGCTCTACAGCACTACACTGACTACCAGAGCCTCAGGGTCTCAAAATGGGCATTCAAAATTGGTAGTTACTTTTGACCTTGATTTCTGCTGACCTCCATGTCCCACCTGTAAAATGGAGCTAATTATAACCCCCATCTCAGAGGGCCATTGTGAAAACAAATGTATTCATGCTTTATATGAGCACAGATACCATCATGATGAACCCTCCAGAACAGCCTATAGGGTAATTTATAACTGTCTTCAGAGCAGGGTTTGAATACCACGCCTGGGACCACACACAGGACTACAGATAAAACAAAAGTACTGATTTAGCTGCACATTCACTGAGCACTTTCCGCTGTGGGCGCTGAATGAAGTACTTAATAAACAGCGTGGGATCATGTCATTAAAACTGGCCCCTGAAGCATCCACACAAAAGGGCAGAATTAAGGTTGCATGAACCAGCTTAGGTCTGGATTTCCTAACTTTTGAATGCTTGGCTTTGCAGTCATATCATGGGGGGGGGGTGCATGCATGTGTATAAATTGCTAAAATCCTTAGCCCTGTTACAAGTAAAATCATATATAAATGAAACAGAAAGCATGGCAGAGATCAGATTTGATTTTGGCTGCTCCACTGGCTGCTTACTTTCCGCATGGATCTGTCGTTGGACAATTGAAATAACTTTGTCAGTTTTTATGTTAGCGAGAGTTCATAATGAGTTCACTTTTTAGGAGCTCATGTGCTAGGACTGGTGTGGTCAGCCCGTGGCACAAGCAGCGTGCAGTAGATCAAAGAGGGGGCTAGCAACACAGCAGCAGACAGGGCAGGAAGCAGAAAGCAGAGAGCTGATGAAGGCTGGGAGCTCAGGGCTAGGAGCAGAAAGCAGAGCAGGAGATCAGGCAGGGGAAGGAGACTGTAATGGTAACTGGGGAAGGCGCAGTGCTAATTTGTGGCTGCCAGAAAGGTTACCCACCCACCCCTACTGTTCTTGGACATGGCTGCAGTATTGGTAGTTGCAGACATTTCAGGGGAATCTTTAGTCCTCTACAAAAAATCAGTTCGAACTGTTTAATTCTAATATGATTTAATTCTAATAGTTTTTAATGAGTGCTTGCAGAAATATTTCTAGGGCTGTGGATTTAAAAAAAGATTATTTTACAAATAAATGGCACTTGGCTTGTGCTCCTTTACTTTACAAGCCTTCGCTACACTCTGTATGTGGAACTGCAGTCACCTTAAAGTGTTCAGAGAGTTGTGTCAGCCTCCTAACATATCACTGTGAACAGTAATTGGTGTAAAAAGACAACCTCAGATAGTGCAGCAGCTCCAAAATCTTAACCTGTGCTAAAGAGAAGCCAGGGGTTTTTTTAGTGATGTCCTTTATTGGACTGACTGAATAGTTGGAAGAGATGTTAGATAAGTTTTGGGCTTCTTCAGGGCCCAGAAGCTGATCTCACATCTCTCTCAAATATCCAGTTGGTCTAATAAAAGATGTCACCAAAAAAAATCTTTCTTCTTGAGTATTTATTTCCTGGGTCAGTTTTCAAACGAAAGTTTGCGAGACATCTAGTGTTGAGTGGAAGTATAAGCTGGAAGGGAAGATGAGCAGTGAACCATTTAATCGGCAGCACTGCTGTCCCCAAATCATGCTGTTTCCTACAGCATATCCATGTGGGTTTGGAGGGAGGGAGGTGGTTGGACTTTCCTTTGCTATATTCCAATTACAGCATTTGTTTTGAGCTCTTTGGGACTGGATTCAGGATCCCAAAGTGGTAGGAGGTGTGCGCGGTGTGGAGCAGCATGTGATATCCCTCAAAAACGGCATGCCCTAAATGTAAAACGAGGTCTGTGCTGGAGCAGCTTGGGAACAGCAGCATATTTTAGACAGGGGTGACTGAAATAGGGTCAAGTCAGCCTAACTGTTTATGGCCTGCATAGTGCTACAGCCCTGTGCAGCCTGTTCGTAGTGGGGTTTGAAACTGGGCTGTCACTGAAAGCTGAGCCTCCATAGCCCGAGTGAAAGGCTCACCCTTGGTAGCTAGGGGTGTTACAGGCTCATCAGTCTGTCTTATGTGGCCAGCTATCACATGAAGGGATGAAGTGTGACACCTCCCTTGGTGGCTTCTCACCCCTGAAGGGATAATGCAGGCTGGAAGCTCCCCCAGCCAGTGCTGATGGGTCACGGTGCTATTGCTTTGTGTCCTCCCCTCATCAGTGTGCCTTTTGCCTCTGTGGTTTGAGAGTGACAGAGACACATGCAGCCATGGTGTGGGTTGTAATCTGGGCCCCCTCCAGGGGCTGTCCAACCTTTATTACTCCATCGCTTCCAGGGACATCATGGGTACTCAGTCCCTGGGCCAGACCCAGCATAGACAGATGTTAACCTTCCTGATCTCCAGTGCTGATGTCTCCGTTTCTTGCAGAAAGGGGGATTGGGCTCCTGTCAGAGACAGCCCTCATCGGCACATTAGTAGGAGCATTGCCAGCAGATTGAGGGAAGTGATACTTCCCCTCTATTCAGCACTAGTGAGGCCACATCTGGAGTCCTGTGTCCAGTTTTGGGCCCTTGCTACAAAAGAGGATGTAGACAAATTGGAGAGAATCCAGTGGAGGGCAACAAAAATGGTTTGGGGGCTGGGGGACATGATTTATGAGGAGAGACTGAGGGAACTGGGCTGATTTAGTCTGGAGAAGAGGAGATTGAGAGGGGATTTAATAGCAGCCTTCAGCTCCCTGCAGGGGGTTCAAAAGAGGATGGAGCTGGACTGTCCTCAGTGGTGGCAGATGACAGGACAAGGAGCAATGGGCTCAAGTTGCAGCAGGAGAAGTTTAGATTAGATATTAGGAAAAACTTTCCAACTAGGAGGTAGTAGAGCAGGCTACTCAGAGAGGTGGTGGGATCTCCATCCTTGGAGGTTTTTAAGACCTAGCTAGACAAAGCCTTGGGTGGGTTGATATAGATGGGGATGGTCTTAGTTTGAGCCATGGGTTGGACTAGATAATCTCCTGAGGTCCCTTCCAACACTTGTTGTCTGTGATTCTGGATTTTTAGGGATCCACACTGGGCTTACCTTCCAGGAACAGCTGCCATCACTGAGCCCTTACCTACCACGAGCCTGGGAGGTCAGAGATCAGGACTTGAACCTGGGCTGGGTCCACAGCACTGTCACTAGGACGAGGCTGCATAAGACCCTTCATAAGGGCTGGATCATGCAGGGATGAAGGCTCCCAAGCCCTTCTGGGAGCAATTTAGTATGCTACACAGGATTGGGCCCAGAAGGTGCCCAGTGCTGACATGGACTGGCACTTCTAGCAGTCTTGGGACTTTGTGGCTGCGGGAAATCTCAGCCGTGCAGTTCAGTGAGGGCACCAGGGAAAGGGCTGCCCACACTGCACCTCCTGTATGGCTAACAGCAGGACTGCATGCTGCCACAGTAGGACTGTACTGGGAACCTGGCTCCTTCCCCTGCCCCAGCTTCCCAGTGTAAAGAGGGTGTGAAAACTCTTCTGTGCATGGGTTCACTGCTTGCTCACTTGGGCTGTCTGAGGCTCTTGAGGGGGACCAAGCTGGAAGGAGCATGAGGAATTTCCCCCTTCCCCCTTGCGTGTCCTGCAAAAAGCCCTGCTCCATTGCAGTTCCTCATTTGTGGTAGGACCTTTCTCTTCCTTCAGTGACAAAGGGCGTAGGAAGCAGGGGGCAGTGCTAGGGCAGTAAGACCAAGCAGAAGAAGCAGATTGTGCCATTCCCCTACCTGAACCTCCCATGCTGTGATTCTGCACTGGTGCTGGGGGATAAATGCCAGTTCAGTCTCAATGCGGACAGCCACGTGAAGGCCCCTGGGCAGAGCTTAATGGGATGCTGAAAGGAGCTGGGCTTAAGGAGCCCATTACAACTGGTGTTATGAGACCTTCTCTTTGGTGTAGATAGATGGAAGCATATGGAGCATCCAGGATTGATCTAGGCTCATCTCGACAGGAGAGTTGTGCTGGTAAAGATACGGTTGTGAACTGATACAGTTGTACCAGTTATATATACAGCTCCCCCCATACACAGCGCTAGGCCAGTAAAATTATCCAGCAGTTAAACTGTACCAGGATAATTATACTAGTACCACTATATAACTACCGTTACACTGCCTGTCTGAACAAGTGCTAGCACTACAAAAGCTTGTCTGGCTGGTGGGCCTGGAGCACAGTAAGGGCAGGGACCATGATGCAGGAGCATCGTTTGTACCAGCGCTGCTGCCAGGCTTACATCCCAAGGGGCTCAGTGCCTCGGTTCCCACAGCAGCCTCTTCAGCAGAGGTCAGCGTAGCTGCCAAGCAAATGATAACAGACGCCTGCCTCTTGTTTTGTAGGCAGGACAAGCTAAAAATCCACATGCGGAAGCACACGGGGGAGAGGCCGTACCTCTGCATACACTGCAACGCCAAATTCGTGCACAACTACGACCTGAAGAACCACATGCGCATTCACACCGGGGTGCGGCCCTACCAGTGCGAGTTCTGCTACAAGAGCTTCACCCGCTCCGACCACCTCCACCGCCACATCAAGAGGCAGAGCTGCCGGATAGCCCGGCCCCGGAGGGGACGCAAGCCGGCGGCCTGGAGGGCGGCGAGTTTACTGTTTGCACAGAACAGCCAGCCAGAAGAGAAGGGCTTCATGATGCCGCCCACTCTGGAAGAGATGAGCAGCCATCTCAGCAGCGCGGCCATGTGCCTTCCCGGCCCCAGCCCCAAGCACTTTATGAGCGGGGCCAAGTCTGCTCTCAATCTGCAAGAGCTGGAGAGCCAGTTTGAAGAAACGCAAATGAAGCTGTTCGGGAGGACGCACCTGGACATGGAAAGGAACGGGGGCATCTTTGCCTTTGCCCTGGGCCACAACGACAGCCTCTCGGCGCGGCCCTATTTCCCTCTGCCAGACCCGTGGAGCACAGGATTTAGTGGCCTGGCTGGCCTAAACCACCTGGCCCCAATTTCTGAAGCTAGCAACTAAGCCCCTTCCTGTCCAAGCGATGGGTTTGCTGTAGTCCGCACCGTCCGTAAAGAGCAACGATCGCCCTCCACTTCCGATTCTCACCCGTCTCTCCGCGTCTCACTCCGATCGCTCGCCCGCACCGATCTAGACGACATCCCGGGACTTCAGGCAGGTGTGGGGCCCAGAGCCGCGCACGAGCAACCTGCGGCCATTCTTCTGAGTGGGAGATTGCTGCTGTTGCTCTGTGATGGATGCTTGCTCAAGGGAACCTGGGTTGGGCTTATCAGGGACTCCACCACTGCCGTTTCTTCAGACCGCCCTTTTACAGACCGTGTCTAGGGCGCTCGGCGCAGAATCGGATGAGGGTGTCATTAGCTGCCGGTGATCAAGCCCCCCCACGGATACAGCGTCTCTTTGGTTAGCAGAATCCAACACTGAAGAGGTGAGAAAGATCCAGCTCCAGGGTGGCTGGATTGCTACCTGCTTCTGAAAATGTCCCCTGCCCATGCTTGGAGGTTGTTGTTATCTCCATAAGGCATCTTTTCGGAGGGACACTCTCTTTGTTGCCCATTCACTACGGCAGATGCTCAGCTGGAGGCTGATAAACACCGACACATTTTTTGCCATCTCCACATTACTTGACCCTTTTGGTCCCAAAGGATTTTATTTTAAATCCTGCAACCAAATGGCATGTTTCACCCTAAAAGGCCCTCAAAATTCCTCTTAATGCAAATCAGTGCAGCTTGTACCAGTGAATAGCACTGAGGATCCAGTCCATGTATTTGTCAGCCATGGCTGAGATGACACATCTGAACCCCTTGACAGAACTGTGCTTATAACACGTTGCATGTGATAACCTGGGAACACTAAGGGAAAAGATTAAATTTTGCTCAGGAGTAGAGCTGGGTGAAAAATGAACTTGTGGGTGGCTGTTCTTAGCCATCTGGGGGGAGAAAAATCTCTGGGAATGAAAACAATCGTCAAGATGTTTAGCCAATGAAAAGTTTGGGAAAAAATAATTGTGGGCGAATCAAAACGTGTAATTTTTAACAAAATGGACATGTCTTTGGGGGGAGGGGGTGTAAAAAGAGATGTGTTTCATACACTCTGAGGAAATGTTAAATTTGAAATTATTTCCACCCAAAAAGGGGAAATGGGAGTTTTGAATTTTCTGGTTTTATTTTAAAACACAACACTCGGTGAAACAAAGACTGAATCCACACTTTCCGCAGGAAAACAAAGTTCTGGGCAAATTCTTTTTCACAGCTCTACTCAGGAGATCCCCCTGTAAAAGATGATACTAAAGAGTGCCCAAACTAGGCTGTCAGCAGGCTCTAGTAGAAATCGTATTTCTGCAGAGTTTGTCAGTTCAGAAGATGGAGTTTATCATACAAAATATGAAATACTCAAGCGAATGAGGCCATTGGTAGGAATATGTGCCCACGTTCCCCTTTTAAGCAGTGGCGATAACTTCATTTTAATAGTCTGATGACCTGCAGTTACTAGGAAGCTAATCCAGAGACTGGTTTTAAATTGAACCAGGACTCAAAAATGTAAATGTTAAAGATGAGGGCATTCTCTCTCCTTTACCATTATCTTTCCATTTCATTAGGATCAAAGGGAAGAACCGTAGCTTGCTTTTTCAGCATTCAGTTTATCCTTTGATGGCGCTGCTTGAGAGTCACGGTTCAGTGAGGGTCTCACCACTGGCGCACTGATGTTCTTACACTCGTGGGCCAAAATGAGTACGCTCTTCAAAGTCTTCCCCCTCCCCTTATGCATCCCCGTGTCGGCAAATACTTCAGACACAAACGATTCCTCCCTGGTTTGGGAACACACTGATCCCGATGAACGGCTGGATCCTATTTTTTCCCCACCAACCCTCCCAAAATATCTGCAAAGACTCTGTGCAACAAAGAGGTGGGGAAGGAAAAGAAGACTTTGGAAAACTGCATCAAACCTTTTTTTTGTTTTGTACATGTACCGAGTTCTTATACCGACCACGTTTTGCAGACAGCCGGTTACTTCAGGTGTTCTTTGTCTACGATTTGGAATCATTGTAAAGTATCCAAAGATGCTGAATACTGTATAATCTACAAGAACTTGAAGCAAGGTGTTGTTTTTTCGGTTTGGTTTTTTTGGTTTGTTTCGTTTTGGTTTATTTTTCCCTCCTATTTATCCAGTGGGGGCGGGGGGGGAACTTTGGAATTTTTCTATTTATAACTATTTTTATGTGATTGCTTTCTGTACAAAAAAAAAGACAAAAAAGAGACACACAAAAACAAGTTTGCCTTAGTTAATCATGGGACAATCATCCTTAACTGTTGTTGAAACTATAGATTTGAAGAAAAAACAAAAGCCTAGATACTTTTATGTATTTATTAAACAGTGTTAATTGATTCTCTTAAATTATTAGTGAGACCTAGTCCTTTTTTGTGTGGCAAACATTAGCTGAAAAGTTGCAGAAGTTTAACTACATCTGTGTCGGTTTGCAGAAGATACAAATTTGGCACTTTCCAAAGGCTTTTTATAAGATAATCATTCCTTATTTAATTGTCTCGCTGTAATCTTTCTGGTAAAGGAGACCATTTTTATTATTCTTCCTATTAACAAGTTAAGGTTGATTTTCCCTGAATGGGCTTTTTTTCTGGTCGTATGTAGTTGGCTGATGGCTGAGATCACTTCATGGTGAGAGAAATATTTCTAACCCTGTTTCTGCCTTGCAGTTTCTTTACATTTCAATGTTGTTGCAGTGGTGTCAGGCCACAGGTATCTTGTACTGGTGCTCATAGGTGTGGGACGTAGGAGGAGCAGCCGTCTCTGCGGTTCTCCGGGCCCCTTCCTGAATTGAACCTTTTCACCCTACTCACATCAATTTTAACACTTAATGAGCTTTTTTTCAGTTGTTCCCTTAAGAATCGAAGGTTACTCGCATTGAAACTAGTACAACCCTCCTCACTGCCATGGTTTCATTCCTGATTCACGCTGGTTCAAAGCACAGAATCAGGCCTCCAAGGAAGTTGGGTTTGATTTTTCTCAGCTACTGGCATGATGGCATCCTCTTCCTCTTCCCATCATGATTAATTAGGCCTCCAATGCAGCAGAAACTTAAGCATGTGCCCAACCTGAAGTTGGTGAATAGTGCCATTGATTTCAGGGGCTATAAATCTTGCTTCACCTGAGAACTACGTAGCTCTCAATTTTTCTAAAGAAGTCCAGAAGCTGGGGAAGTGGGACCAAGTCATTAAACAATCAAAGCTCGGTTTAATGTTCCTCATAAAAGTACTAAGTATAAATGAGGCAGGAAACCACATGTTATTCGCTCCCGCTGGTTGGGCCCCATGTAATTCACTTTGAGAGCCCAGCTGTTTTGAGTAGTCAGATATTCAGCTAATCAAATCAAATGCTAAGCCCTGCTTTTGGCATAATAACAAGCTTCACAGCTGGCTTCAGGTAGCTATAAACTGAGAGGGAACAAGCAAAGTAATGCGGTTATATTGTCTGTTATGGTAACCGTGATATCCTGTAAGGTATGGACAAACCACATGCACACGGCTCGTTGGCACTGCGCTGCAGGTCTCGAAGGGCACATGGCAATTGTACCCAAAGGCGTGCAGGGTGAGAGGACGTCCTTCTGAAAATCTGGCCCTGTAAACGTTAAGGGACAACACTGCAAAGGCCTGAGTGCCCTCCTGCTGTCCGGCTCACAAAACCTAGGGAAGAGCAAAATGATGGCCCCTTCTTTCCCTTCCCGTCATGCAGCAAATGCAAATGATCTTTAAAGTGCTTCATTGGGGACCAAGGTAATCAAATCTTCAAGCATACCTAAGTGGCTCAGGATCCTCAGTCCCATTGACTGCACAGGGGAGTTAGGCTCTCAAGGTATATCTGCGCTGGCTTGTGCCACCTCTGGGCCAAAAAAATAACCTCCACCCACTGCCGCCCTGGACAAACCTGGACACGCGGCGGTGAGGGCATTCCAACGATGCTCCCATTTCCCCTCCCTGAGGTATGTTGGATCAAATTGTCCGTCCCTGCCCCAGCAAGGGCAAGCAAACTTCAGGCTTCATGCTGCCCACCCCATCTAGCAATGTATTCAAGCATCTTCTTCATCTCTGTCCACCTTCTCTTCCCACTCCCATGCTCCCCGGGTCAGCCTGGAGACAGCCGAACAATAACCACAGAGGGGGCTTGGAGCAGATACTGCCTTGCACCGACTTCTCCCTGCTTCTCTCCTCGCCTCCAAGCACCTCTGAAGCTCCTGCTCTGCGGAGCACCCCCTTGCTCTGCGGGCAAGAGGAGATCAGCGCATGGAGGAACCTCTCTGCACGCAGGCCTCCATCCAGCCCCTGGCTTTGAAGCAGCGCCTCAGCTGCACGGTGAACTCCTGTGGCTCCCCTGTCATGTCCCATTAGCTCTTGATTTAAAGATCCCTAGCTCCATTTGATTTTATAGGCTTGATTCAATTCCCCCGGGAAGGAGGGTTCATGCAGCTGATGTGGCCTCGGCAGCGTGACGCCACCAAAATCGAATTCCCAAAGCAAACAAGCCAAAACCACTGCTTGCTTTCTTCTTTCCCACCTCAACGTAGCAGGATGAGAAATGTCCCTGGTATTTGGCTCCATGTGTTTCAATTGCAGGGAAACGACCTGGCCAGCCCCTGACTTCATCTCCAGTCTCGTGACATTTCGTGGTTTCTTCTTGTGTCTCTGGCTCCGGTAGCAAAGAAATGAGGGGACAAATCTTGGCTCTTTGGAAGTGAGCATCTGTTCTTCAGAAGTCAGCTAGGCCAAGACTAGCATGCATGGGGGTGAGAAGCCAGATAAAAGAAGAACGCTCCTCCCAAGACTATCTGTGTTTCAGTTGCATGATTTTTAAATCAAGCATGTCATTTGGGGCAGGGCTGGCTTGGATCTGAGGCTAGGACCATGGTGGAGGGAACTATTTTGGGAATATTTCCACATCCCCTTTCATGTTGTGAGCCTACCACATGAGCGACAGGCTACTCACTTGTTGGAGAAGCAGAAAGTAACACTGATTAGAAATGCAATGGAGAGGGTCAGATTGAAAGTCTTGAAGTACCTGGCTCCTGTCGAATTCAGTCCCTTTGAAACCCTGTGTCTAAGTGTCCTGAAGATTTGAATTGTTCAGCCTGGATGAAATATGAATGGCTTAAACATGAATAATTTCATGATGAGAGGAGGTGGCAGGAGTAACCCAAGAGGGAAAATGATGCTATTTACCCTGAAGTCACTATTTAAAATGGTTTGTCCACTGTCTAGATGGTCTTGAGCCACTTAGGCAAAACACCCGCTGAAATCCATCAGGACGTCATTGCTATCAGTTATATTGCCTCCTACGGCAACCGTGGGATCCTGTAAGCTAGTGACAAGCCACACACGCAAGGCCTCAGTGGTCGTAAAACCTTCTACCTGCTTCTTCCCAGCTAAGTTTGTGTCTGGTGGAGGGGGGAGCAGGAGCTACAGGCTTGATGTCCCTGCACGCAAATAGTCAGAGACAGCCAAAAACTGGGAGCTCTGGCTCTGCTCGCAGTGGCCAGAACAACCCACCCCACAGGAAGGACTGAAGCTGATCTTCTTGCAGTGCCAGCCCCTGGAGTCAGGGGATTACACAGAAATCTCACCTTTCATTTGTTTTAAACAAAAGGCAGTTTCCAGCCCTCAGGGTTGCAAAGAAGAGCTGGAGGCCAGGATCTGTACACTACCAAACCCATGAGTATGTAGCAAGAACCCAACTTCTTTGTTTTTACATCTATGATCTTGGGCAGCCTGGGTCACTTAGGAATGGAAATACTAAGCAACTGGCACATCCTGCGTCTGGGCACGGAGTTGGATGAGATGACCCCTGAGTCCCTTCCAACGCTAGGGTGTTACCCTAGCTCCAGAACCAGCAGTGCCTTGCTGACTGTCTAGGCTTATCTGCTCCAATGCTTCTTCAAGCTTTGCTTCCAAGGGAGAACAACTCCCTGGCAGGGATCTGGAATGAGAAGGATCATAATTCAGGATCTAACCCGCTGACAGGACAAGATGGCATAATTGCCACAGCAGCACTGAACCCAGGCTGCTACCCACTGCCCAAGAGGGCTGGAAACATCAGTCACGCTAAGCTAACCCCACTACCTTGTTCTCCCATGCCCTTTCCCCCTCTTGTACCATCAATCCACCTCGTACGCAGCGCCCTGAAAGCATAGTATGAAATACCTGCGGCCTGGAAATGCCTTTTCAGTTGTTTTTATGTGTTGAACCAATGTTTTACTTGACTTGCACTAATTGCTGTAGAGCAGTATATTGTTAGATTTCTTTGTTTTGATTTATTGTTTTGGTTGCAATTCCTGTTGGCTAACGAGATGGCAGTCCTATAAACATATCTGTTGCACATTTTACACCCATGGACAAAATAAAATCTTACCTGAAGCAACCAGTGTCCTCAGTACCCTGAGTGTGGCTGCTCCTGTCTCAGGACCCTCATTGCTCCACTCAGCAGAAGCCAAGCCAAAGCCCCTCTCCTTTCACACAGTGCCCAGCATTGGCCTCTGGCCATGCTGGAAGGGAAGCTCCACTCTCTCTCTCTCTCTCCCACTACAGAGCTAAGCAACATCCTCTATCCCGAGCAATAGTAAAGATCAAGTCCCCTGCATGCTCCTAACTTGTTCAGGAGTCTATGTCTGCTCTGCAAGGCGGCGCTGAACATCTTCTGCAATGCCTTGTTGACCTGAAGTCCTCCTCGCCTTTACTGCAGCGGGCAGGATCCAAAAAAGGCTGTGGATTGTCAGCTGGGAATGGTTGTGGTTGAGAGGACCTGATCATCATTCTCCTGCTAATCAGGTACTTAGCTCTGTGCTCCCCTCTGCAGCTCAACTCTTCCTGCTATTAGGCTGCTGTGCAGCTGTGCTCTCACTAAAAAGGACTCATGTTGTCTTGCCCTCCCCTCTTCTGCTCTGATGCTCCCAGCACTACCCCTCTGCTGCCCTTACCAACGCACTGCCCTATTCCAATGCCAGTTACAGTATTGTGCCATGCCAACACCTCTTTGTCTCCCCCTTAACGGCTGGACTCTCTAGAGCAGTAGTTTTCAACCTGTGGTCCACGGACCCCTGGTAGTCCACAGACTATATCTAAGGGGTCCACACAAATGATCAATCAGAAGTATGTGAATACCCACACTTACAATTCAGAGGGGTCCACACCTCCATTTGAAAATTTTTAGGGATCCACAAATGAAAAAAGGTTGAAAACCACTACTCTAAAGAGATTTATAAGCCTGCTATAACCTCCATCCTACTGGATTCACCAGGGAGGAGCTCCCAGATAGTCAAGCTCATGAGTTTCGTGTCCGTGGATCACCTGTGGAAGGGCAGTATTACACAATAACAGCGCTGGCTGGGAATTTCCCACCCAAATCACTTTTGACAATAATGCTGTTTCTGCAAAATTGAAATTTTCCAACAGGGAAAATTTGATTTTGTCAAAAATGGTCAGTTATCTGTCAGCAAAACTGAAATGAAATGTCTTCTTGGGGTGTGTTTGACTGGAATTGGAATAGTCAGGTGTTAGCCCGATTCTTGAATTGTTCTGACATGTTTCATTTTGAGTCAGTTCAATTCACAGCTGCATCTCCTTTCATTGACACATTGCATTAATGCAATGCACTCTTCCATCAGATGGTGGCATGTGGCAGATCTTGAGAATCGCATGACTGAAGGTCTTCATGAAGAACATAGTCCAGCCAAGCGTTCCAGCCCAGAAGGGAGTAGGAGATGCCCACACTACAATGTCCACGAAGTAATATGCCCTCAAAAATAAACACAGTTTAATGTTGATCTGACCGAAATCAAAATACCTCTGGTCTGGTCAATCAGTGAGACATTTTGAGTTAGGAACATAGAAATGTTTCATTCCTATTGAAAATGTTGCAGTGATACATTACACCTTTCTTGAATTCTTCTGTTGCAAAACTCTTCGTTTGGCACTCAAAAAGCAGGTTCACTGTTAGACTAGGAAGGGTTTTGAAGACCACCCTCAAGTGGTCTGTCCTAGGCCCATTTCCTCTCAATGTTTGTATCAATTTTGTGGACAATGGACTATAAAGGGCACTTAAAAGATTTGCTGATGATGATCAGAATTCAAAATAATCTTGATGTATTGGAGAAATGATTCACAATCAACCAGATGAAATTCAGTAGAGATAAGCACAAATTGCTATACTTAGGGAAAAGAAATCAAATGCCCCAATATGAATAAATGGGTGAGCAGAATGCAGTGGGAGACAAACAAAGTAAAACATAAGTGAACAATGTGATGCTGTTGGGAAAGAGGAAAATTTCATTCTCAGGTATAGTAACAGGAGTATTGTCTGTAAGACATGAAAGGTAATTATTCTGCTGTACTAGAGGCTAGTAAGACCTCAGCTGGAGAACTGTGGGACACTGCTTATAAAGAAAAAGTTAAATAAATTACAGACAGAGAAGAGCAACAAATGCGTTAACAGGTTTAGAAAATACAATCTAGATGACTGTTGAGGGAATTGGTTTTATTTAGTCTTGAGTAAGGTGAGGGTATAGAAGACAGCCTTCTACTATGTTAAAGTTGTTCTGAAGGGAATATTACCAATTGCTCTCCATGGCCACTGGGGAGAGGACAAAAAGAAACCAACCTAACTTGGAGCAAAGAAGTTTTAGGTTAGATATTAGGAAAAGCTTTCTAACAAGAAGGGTGGGAGCATCTACACAAGATGCTATAAAGTGAATTAGCCTAAATTGAAGGCTCATTAGGGCATGCGTCTACACATGTGCGCACTTAATGTGCTTTTAAAAATGGCAGCTTTAGGCATGAATAGTTAAAGTGCATTAATGCACGTGTAGACACATTAAAGCTCATTAACACTGCGTGTGGACTGACTTGGGACTAAAGGTAGTCCCAAGTCAGTCCACATGCAGCGTTAATACGCTTTAACACCTGCATGTATAGACACCTGCCTAAACCCGCTTAATGCGCATTAAGCTAATGCACATTAAATTTAGGCATGCTTAAATGCATGTGTAGACATGCCCAGTAGTTAGCAATGGAACAGCAACAGTTTCCTTAGGACCTGGTGGGATCTGCTTCCCTGGAGGTTTTGGGAGAACAAGTTAGACAAGCAGCTGTCAGAAATGGTCTAAGCATTCTTGATCCAGCCTCTGTGTAGGCTTGGAGATCTCCTGCAGTCCATTCCTACCCTACATTTCTCTCATTTGGTGAAAAATTGCACTTATATCCATTTGCACACCACTGTACAGCCCCACCTCCATTGTCGTGGAATAGAAGAAGCGTGACCCTGGGGCTGACACCTTGCAGGTCTGTTTTCCCAGAACCACTGTGAGCATGATACAAGCTAAGCATCTCAAGGGGTGGATGGTAGGGGTAGACTGATAAGTCTTACTCCAAAATGACCAGTAGCAGTTTCTAATCGATTGAGTCTATTGACTGGGAGCTGGGGGTATCCTTTCTGGCTCTTTCCCTCCCCGGCTGTGAGACCTTCTGCAAGTCTTTCTTTCCCCTCTCACCTTCAGGCTCATCCTAGCCTGTCTGGTCCTTGCGGTGGAGGGCAGCATCTCATGACTATGCATATGTACCAGCTCATAGCTTAATCAACCATCAGTTACGGCCTGATGCTGCCTCTGCAGTACAGATAACAAGTGAGTGGAGGGGAGTCACCCTAGGCCCACAGAAGCCCTTCCACACTGCAGGACTCTGACTGGAGAGGGAAGAAGAAGGTATGAGACCTTCCCAACCCCGTGGCAGGAGGAGGTAGGATGTTCAGCAGCTGTAGGAGCTTTGACAAATACATGTTGTGTGCTGTCCTGGAGCCAGAGTGAGCCAGATGCCCAAGGAAACCATCAGAGGCCATTGCCCGCTGCATCTCTGAGGTAGGCAGGGAGTGGACCTTGCTTGGGGCAATGCACATCAGATAAGCTGGGTTGCAGCTTGCTGGGCTTCCCTCCAGTCTGCCCGGTCCCGCGAGCTTTCCTCAGCATTAAAGAGAACGGTCTTGCGAAGGCTGCTCTGTCTGCGTCTCTGTCTCCCTCACTCCACATCAACGAAATTCAGCTTTTTCTCCCTTTCCCCCTACAGCATCCAATGACTCGAACTCACACTCCCATCGTGTGGTGGCCTCGTGTTACTACGCTGTCATTGTGTGGACGCTGCCGGGACAGCAGCCTGGCTCGAGGCCCCACAGAGAATAATCACTTTTTTTTTTACTGATGAAGTTTGAGCTTTTATTTGGGACCAGTCTGTCAGGCATCTCTGCCTTGCTGTGGGCCTGAGTCTCCACTGCCATAGACTCGGTGGAGTTGCTGACGTGTCTGCACAGAGTGGGTATTAATAGTCATTGCAGTCAGAATGGGAACTGTTGACACCCAGGGGTGCACGGTAAGAAATAAGCACACTAGCACAGGGAAAAGCAGGTATCCGAGGTTTCGAAAAGATATGTGGAAAAGGTAGGTTTGGATCTTGGAATATAACACGTCGGCACAGCGAGGGCGGGTTCCCGCGCAGTGTGATGAACTACCAGAGATTCCCCTCGGGGCTCTAGATCAGTGCTTCACAACGAGGGAGCGCAGCACCCTGGGGTGCCATGAGTTGCTTGTAGGGGTGTGCAGTATTGACACTGGTAGGTGTGCAAACCCCTACACATGATGCACAGGACAAGCCTGGAGATTTCAAATAGGGATCCCCAGTGTCAAAACCGTTTTGGCATGTCATGGTCTCTCTGAGTTCCTCGCAACAGAAGAGTTGCTCTATTCCTTTTCCGTGGTCAAAAAGAGAGAGAGAGCTCAGAGCTGGCATTTTGTGAGGGGGGCGTGCGTCTGATGAGAGGGACCTTGAGTCTAAAAATACCGAGAACCGCTGGTCTAGATTGCTGCATGCTAACCAAAGTTTACTGAAAAACGTCAACTTTGCTATTCATTTAAATGACGGGGAGAAAGTATGCAAAAATTTGTGTGTGTGTGTGTGTGTGTGTGTGTGTGTGTCTGTGTGTCTGTGTGTCTGTGTGTGTGTGTGTCTCTGTGTGTGGGTGGACCAATTAGAGCACTGATTGAAATTTTTCGAAGAAAAGAACTAGATTTTGATGATATGTGGGGGGATGAAAGTTTCACAAAAAAATCTTGACTCCCTGTATGATCAGCTCTGATGTTAACAATGACCCTTTTTAGCTCCAGGCACCAGGAAGCTTGTGTCTTTGAATGAGGAATTTCACAAAAAACTCACCCAAAGGCCTGCCACACTGCACCTGGGAGGTTCTGCATGGCAGTGGTGTGACGTGCAGTGGTGGGCATTAAATCCCACTCAGGGCACAAATCCCTTATGAAGCATTTTAAGACCTTAAAGCTAAGACTCTCTGCTACAAATTTAGCACATAAAAGCAGTCAAGGGAAGGGAAGCAGTAAAAAAGAGGAGGTCATAAATACAGGACAACAGTGACCCATCTTTGAAGTCCCTTCATACTAGGTCATTTGATAGGGCTCAATACAAAGGGTGAGAAATGGGTTGAGGTGACTGAGGCCTGAGGTCCCTTACTGCTTACTCAGATGGAGGTTGACTTAAGCAAAAATTTAAATTCAGACTGACAGTTCATGAAGAGCCAATGTACAATTGCAGGGCAGGCATGAGATATTCTGGGTAACTCAGGAAGCAACATGGCCTAGAGATAGAGAGAGCACTAAAATGGCATCCAGGAAACTTGGCCTAGCAGTGGCCTGTTGGGTCACCTTGCTAAGTCACTTCACCTCCATATGCCTCACATTCCCCATCTATCCCATAGGGATGATGAACCTGACCTTTGGGGTAAATCACATCACCATCAGCCAAAGAAAAGAGCTCAGTGCTCCTGTATATCATTATTTCCAGCTGTGCACCAGCAAGCAGAAGGCTACATTTCTCCATGTCACTGACTCCTGTGATTCCCTTCCAAGCTGGGCATGCTGGGGGGCTCTTCTCACAGCCCTGGACCCTGGCGAGCACACCAAAGTCTGAGCTTTCATTTAAAAATGAGGTGCCTGATCCTCACGGTGGCAAAGGTAAGTTTGAAAACGTATGAGCCCTGCAGGTCCCAAAGTCAAACAGAAGGAACACTGAAAAGTTTTGCTTTCAAAATGTCCTGACTTTTGAGCCAGTCTGAGGCCTGGATCAAGGGAAAGCAAGGCTGGACAGGACCTCAGGAGGCCATCAAGTCCAGCCCCTGCTCAAGCCAGGTACTGTGTTCTCAACACGTGGCAAGGGACAGAGCAGCCTGGCTATAAGCTGTGGCCAAGTGGGGCAAATACACAGGTTTTACAAGGAGGTCTGGAAACAGGGGGGCATGTGTTTCCCTGGGGATGGAAAAGAGTCTTCCACTAAGAGCTGAGGGCAATCAACTTGCTTGCTGCAGAGTAGCTTATGCCTAGATTTCATTTTGTTACAGGCAAATGTGTGCTCCACTCACTCTGGGTAGAACTAAGCCACAGTCTCAGTGCATTTGGGGAGACCCATTTTTGATCACCCCTTGCCCAGCAATAAGGTTGTGGAGTTACTCTGAGAAGCAACCCCGGCCGTTCTTTATTTCTGATGTGCTTGAAAGCTGCCGCGACTGGCACCCTCAAGGCTTAAGAGCAGCACGGACAGATTGCAGACACACTCTTCGTGTACAGCATATATGTACTTAGGTCTTGTCTGGTGCTTGTCACCAGCAGTCCTGAAAGTCACTACTGTTAGCCCCGTTTTAGAGATGGGGAAACTGAGGCACAGAGCAGTGAAGTGATGTATTCAAGGCTGCCCTGCAGGAGGACCTGGGGACAGGACCCCAAATTTCACTGCACCCAGTTCTATTCAAGAAAGATGAACTCAGAGAGGAACAGATGCAGGGAAGGGCTAGTGGGATGTCTGGGAAAATGGGAACCTATTTTACAAGAAGAGGCTAAAAGAGTTTGACTTGTTTAATCCGGCAGAACAGAGGCCTGCAGAGGAGATGGCTGCTGGCAGAGGGAAACAGCAGAGCTGGAGAAGAGTGATGCAAGCTAATGCTGGCCCAAGAACTGATGGCTGTAAACTGCCCATGAATGAATGCAGAGGAGGGTGTCTACCCATCAGAGCAGTGAGGGTCTGGAGCAGCCTCCCCACTGGAGGCATGGGGAACAGAAACGTCACTGGTTTTGAGAAATTTTACTGGTTTTGCCCATGATAGAGGGGGAGTGTGTCTAATGACCACGTGGTCTAGGTCTAGGTTCCTAGCTCCTGAGTCTCAGCCCAGTGCTCAGGCAGAGGCTCAATGAAGACAAAGCCATGGCCTAGACCCAGGCTGGATGCAAAACCATCATGGTGCTGCTACCCAAGCCCAAGTCTGTGCACCTCTGTGGGGAAGTTTGGCTGCAGGCTGCATTTGTGGCAAGCTTCCCTTGCCCTCAGTGTTAGTTAGGCTTTGACCCTAAGCTGCAAAGGGCACATCTTAGCCTACCTCCTTTTAAAGGCTGGATCTGAGGATTTGCTTGGCTTTGCTAGAAAGGCAGGAGCCAGTTGCTAAATCCAGCTGGGAACCAACACTTAAGACCCAGGGAGAGTTTTGGTTGGGGTCCAAGTGTCATTTTGGTGCTAACCTTTCATGCAGCTCTAAGCAGCAGCCTAGCACCAGTGAGAGCTTGAGGATCCCACCGTGAGCTGAAAACATCCACTGGGGAGTTTCCCTGCATGCGGAGGAGAGCAAGAGAGGTTGTCTTGTCTGACAATCTGCAGGCGTAGAGGTTTCAGTAAGCAACAGAGAGAACAATGGGTGGAGAGAAGTCAAAATGCTAACGTGGAAAAAATCTATTTCCCTCTGATGTTTTGATTAGCGGCTGCAGCCCGTGGTAAATCTGCAGCAGCTGTGAGCACAGCAGTGTCTGCAGCCTCCTTGCTAATTGGGAAGGCATGTTAGGAGTTGAGGGACACATGCACTTCATGCACGTAAATTTTTTGCTTGCAGCAAACTCCATTCTTCAGGCTGCAGCATTATGTCCCCCGCCATGCGGAGCAGTGGGGTCACTCCAAAACCCTGGGAGGTTAAGCCACCACCTGCTCCTTTAACTGAGCATTCAAGACCAAGTCATTCAAGAGCCTGATTTCTCTGTTCTGAAGGTTATTCATAGTTTCATAGTGGCTAGAGTCGGAAGGGACCTAGGAAGATCATCTAGTCCGACCCCCTGCCTTGGCAGGAAAGAGCACCGGGGTCAGATGACCCCGGCAAGGTGCTCATCTAACTTCCTTTTAAAAATCCCCAGGCTAGGAGCCTGCACCACTTCCCCTGGAAGCCGGTTCCAGGCCCTAGCCGCCCTGACTGTGAAGTAGCGCCTCCTAATATCTAATCTAAACCTACCCTCCGCCAGCTTGTGACCGTTATTCCTGGTCACTCCTGGCAGCGCACGGGGGAACAGGGACTCCCCCAATACCCGCTGATCCCCCCTGACCAGTTTGTAGCAGGCCACAAGGTCCCCCCTTAACCTTCTCTTGTGGAGGCTAAACAGGTTCAGGTCCCGTAGCCTCTCCTCATAAGGCTTGCCCTGCTGACCCCTGATCATACAAGTGGCCTCCTCTGGACTCCTTCCATATCGTCCACGTCCCTCTTGAAGTGTGGCGCCCAGAACTGGACGCAGTACTCCAGCTGCGGCCTGACCAGTGCCACATAGAGGGGGAGGATCACCTCCCTGGACCTGCTCGAGATGCATCTGTGGATGCATGACAGGGTACGGTTGGCCTTCTTGACTGCCTCCCCACACTGCCGGCCCATGTTCATCGTGGAGTCAATGACGACTCCAAGATCCTTTTCCGTCTCCGTGCTGGCAAGAGGGGAGTTCCCCAACCTGTAAGTGTGGTGCCGGTTCTTCCTCCCCATGTGCAACATCTTGCACTTATCAGTGTTAAACCCCATCCTATTCTCAACCGCCCACCGTTGCAACCTGTCAAGGTCAGCTTGTAGCCTATTGCACCCTTCTAGTGCACCCACATCCCCCCACATCTTAGTGTCATCAGCAAACTTGAACAGGGTGCTTTCTACCCCCTCATCCAAGTCACTGATGAAGATGTTGAACAGTGCGGGCCCGAGGACCAAGCCCTGCGGAGACCCCACTGCCCACGTCCTTCCAGGTCGAGAAGAACCCATCCACCACCACCCTCTGGGTGCGGCCCTCCAACCAGTTGGCGACCCATTTGACCGTGTGGGCATCGACACCACAGTCTCCCAGCTTTTTGATGAGGACAGGGTGAGAGACAGTGTCGAAAGCCTTCCGGAAGTCCAGAAAGACTACATCCACAGCAACCCCTGCATCTAATGATTTGGTGACCTGATCGTAAAAGGCCACCAGGTTGGTCTGACAAGACCTGCCACTGATGAACCCATGTTGGTTGCCCCTGAGCATGCATTCCCCCGCAAGGCCCTCCTGGATGTGTGCCAGGATAATTTTTTCGAAGAGCTTACCCGGGATTGAGGTAAGACTAACTGGCCCGTAATTTCCCGGGTCCTCTTTTTTTCCCTTTTTGAAGATAGGGACCACATTGGCCCTCTTCCAGTCCTCCGGCACCTCACCAGAGCACCACGAGTGCTCATAGAGCCGCGCCAGGGGTCCCGCAATGACCTCGGCCAGTTCCTGTAGAACCCTAGGGTGAAGATCGTCCGGACCAGCGGACTTGAACACGTCCAGCCTCTCCAGAAGTACCCTAACTAACTCCTCGCTAACCCCTGGCCCAGGAGTGTCTCTCCCGGGGCCCGAGGGGGGCCCAGCAGCCCGGGTGGATCTAGGATTTTGAAAAGCAGGTGCAGCAGATATGACTGGCTGCAAACCACCTGGCTCCTAGCTCTCCCCTCCCTGGCCTTGAGTTCTGCCATGGCTGCCTCCTACTGCTCCACCAGGCCTGGCTTGTGCTCACGTCGGAGCTGGAAGACATGCTGATGGCTCCATTAGCCCATGGCATTGGACACCTGGGTCTCCTGTGGAGTCCAGACAGCAGGAAATGAGCTCAGACATGGAGGAGATGGGTCAGGGTGTGGCTGGAGCCCCCAGGTTGGTAGTTATACCTTGGGGGGTGGGGAAAAGGCACAGAAAGGGGGCACTGCCCATGAGTGTCACTGTCCCTGGCTGACCTGGATGTAGGGGGATCCCCAGGGCTGCCTCTGCCTTGCTCCTACTGGCAGTTGCAGGGAGCAGCTATGGCTTGGCCAGATGCATCCCACCTTCCTTCTGGATGCTCCCTGCCTGGCCCGCCCCGGTGTCCTCCGCTGGCCCAGGAAAGGGGCATTTGGTATGCTAGACAAGGGGTGCACCACTGCACTGCTCCAGCTACATCCACCCCAGCCCAGCTGGTCTCTAGTAAAAAGCAAAAAATTCTGCCGGCTTTATAGCTTCTTTGGTCCTTCCCAAGTGGCATAAAAGGGCAGGAAGAAAATAAGGACTTGAGTCTAACGATGGCATAAACTTCTACACAGAGCTCCCTTCTCAATCCAGGCGCAATGCAATCGCATGGTTGTAGATCAACTTCCGTGTCCCATGCTGTGTTTGCTGAGATGGCCAACAAGGGATCCAAACCACACCACCATTGGTGGAGCTTTCCACCCTGCAGCAGATACAAGGACGTGGGATGGAGACCCCCGTCTCATGCCAGACAGCCCTCAGATGGTAACAACTTCCTGCCCCACTGACTTAGGATGGATTTGTGCAAGTGCTTGTGATCAGGAGCAGTCCGTCTCTTGTCCTGTTGATCAAGTACATCTTCCAATCACTTACTGCCAAGAATGCCGAATAGGGTGTGCTCTTCCATGCCAAAAAGGCACAATTCAGAGCTTGCATTAGCTGAGCTGTTTAGAGGATTTGGAGACTCCAGGAACTGGACTGCAGCTGCTTAATTTAGCAGAGAAAAGGTATAGTGAGAGGCAGCAGTGGGAAGCTGGAGCTCAACCCATTCAGACTAGAAATAAAGCGCAACATGAGCACCCAGCTAACCCTACATCGTTGAGCTCGGGCACTGGTGCCTTCTCCGTCTGTGGCTTCCTGACTGGCTGCTGCCTGTCCACGTACCCCCGCTGTGGCAGCAGACTCCCAGGCCGTCCAACACCCAGACCATCCTGCTGTGCTCAGCCTCCTGGTTCCTGTGCTCTTTGGCCTTCCTGGTTCCCAACCTGCTTGGCTCTTCTTGGACTTCAACCTATGGATTTTCACTTGAGCTTGGTAACTCAACAACTGATTCCCAGACCCTCCCTCTGGCCTGTGTTTTAGGTTCTGTCTCTGGATTTCCCTCTGGACCTGGTAAGTTGACTTCTGAACTCTGATCTAACCCCTGGCTCCTGCCTTCTCTCATTGGCTTAACCATTAGGCCAGACTGCCAACGTCCTGATTTCCAACATTGGTCTGTGACATGCAGGAAACCATTCAGCCATGTTAGGGACTTGTGGGGAAGCAGGAGCAGTCTTCTGCACATCCCCTCTTTGTAATCCAGTGACTTTTGATGTCTGACCCTGCCTGTTTCCTGATATTCAGCCTTGGCAGCTTGAACCAGCAATTATAACTGCACCTTCTTTTTGCCTGTTACTCACCTTGACAGTCTTTAGTCTCTCTTGCTATTCAAAATAGTCTGTCGTTAAAAATCTCTGAGTCTACATGTCTGAATGAGTAGAGTGGGTTTTGAAGGTCTGGTGCATGTGTGATGCAGTAGGAAAGATAGACAAACATTTTCCAAGCCTATAACTCTTCTGTGCGCATCTCCCAGGTCAGGACTGGAGACATGAGTTCTTAGTAGCCTTGGGGCAAGACGATACAACTTTCTGCCTTAGCTTCCCCATGTGTAAGATGAAAAGAATGGCTTTATCGACCTGCTTGGGTTATAGTGAGGATTATAATCTAATCAGTGGCTGTGCAGTGCTTTGATGAGGAAGCTGCATTTAAGAGGCGAGTCTGAGCCATATTGATTTCAGTAATGGTCCCCTGTGATTGCTATGAGGATGCGGTGGGCTTTGCGGCTGGATAGGGAGGTGGTCTGTGTGATCATTAGTGGGAGGGGAGGAATCCAGGAGGTGATTTTGCTATCTGAGGTGGTCCACACCAGAAGAACGTGTGGAAGCGTCACATGCACATGCCCTCCTGCTCTTCCACCCAGTGAAGTGGATTTTAAGTGGCCGCAAGTTCAATGGTGTCTTTTGAAGCATTTAGTGGAAAGTTCCCTCCTTCCTTTTTGCCTTTATTTATTAAAAAAAAAAAAAAAAAAATCTAATCAAGTTGTATCCTGGCAGACTTCAAAAGAATGGCCGTTTTTGGCAGATGCAGTGAAAAATCATTAGCCATGAAGGTGCAAGAAGTGTGTGGTAGACAGGAACAAATACAATAGATTTGTTCAGCAAAACACAACTTGAACATGTTATGCATGGGTACACTTGATTCTTAGCAGAAGACCCCAGGTGGAGCAGATAGAGACCATGAAGGGGTTTGGGAAGTCCAACCACTAATAAAGCAGCTCTGAGCAGCCAGAAGTCTTACATTATATGATGGTGGTGGTTGGAGTAACTTCATTAGGCACGAATGTTACAGCACAGCAGACTGAGGGTTAATAATCTTTTTTATCTTTTAATTTCCAAGGGTAGAGCTCCTGCTGGAATAGCTTTGAAATGAAAATGAGTTTTAATAGGAAAGCCGCTGGAGCCCAGGCTTACAGACTGTTCTCCTGAAGTCACCGCAAAGGGCTTGCCTGTGTAGTTAAGACAAACTGTTCCTTCCTGGCACATTTAATCCCTGTCCTTGCTGCTCTGTCTGTTCTTTGTATCCTAAGAAGGTGTGGCGCCCAGCCTGAATGGATTCATGAAAGAAGTAGGTTTAAACAATGGACTTGATGGAGAAGAGTGGGAGGATGCTGGCCAGACAAGATGTGGGAAGCTTGTTCCAAACAGTTAGGGGAAGCATGTGAAAGATAGGAAGTGAAAGGAGAGGGTGGGGACAAGGGAGCAAGAAGAAAGGCATGGTAGGAGGTGGAGGAGGAAGAAATGAGAGCAGAGGGGGAGGTGAGTGGGTGGAAATTTGAGTGCAGAACTGTGATGTTGAGGGGAAGGGACTTGCTCTGGGTACTAGAATAGGCAAGGGAAGGATTTGGAAGCTCTGTAACGTGATAAAGGTGAGGAAGGATTGAGTTTCCCTGAGGACAGACAGCAGGGTGTGGAGAAACAGGTAATGACGGTCAGAAGCACAGGGAACCAAACGGATGAGAGAAGGGAAGGAATTAATTTTGGCAATAGAGGATGCTGAACCTTTGCAGTCACAAGTGGCAATAGAAGAGATGGCATATGGCTCAGCCCTGCAGCCAGGAAGAGGAAACAGTACAGGTACCACAGCCTGGTTCTCCTCTTCTCTATACCTGGTGTAATCATTTGTACCTGTGCTCTGTGAACACGAAATACTACCAAATCTGAGTTGGGGCATTGTGCTTCTCCCTTTTCCAAGTGCTAATGACCATGCAAGGCATTGGGATGACCAGACTCCTGCACCACTGCAGGAGGACTCTTGCTTTCACCCTTTTGCTATCCTCCTGCCTTCGGAGTGGTTTTTAAGGTGCCCCAGCACTATAGTTGCTACAGTGAAGGCATATGATAGAGATCAAGGTCAAAAGTAAAACATCTGCAAGAGCTACCGAAAGCAGTGAAGAGCTAGCTGTAAGGACTGTTGAACAGGCACGTTTGGAAGTGAACCCAGAAAAGGTGTAAGGAATATTGGCCAGATCCTATAAGGTAGGGTGGTGACTCTGTAGCCCAGTGCAAAGGGCTCTCCCCTAGGAGGAGGGAGCTCTGGGTTCTGGTCCCTGCTGTCGGACAAGAGCATTAGAGCCACTGTTTAAAATGCAAAAAAAGTCCAGGCTGTGGAAACCTGAACCAGGACTCTTCCCTCCCCAAAGCCAGTGCCCTCCTCAGGGAGCTGTAGAGTCTTCCTCCATCTTGCTTGCTTTCCTCAATATTGCTCTTGTGGCTACGCACTGGCCCAGCTTCAATAAGGAAGATGGAAGGGGATCCCAGACAGCTTTGCTCAGTGTAGTCTCCTGGGCAATAGGACATATGGGCTTGTGTCCCCTCAAGGTGAAGGGCAACCTGGAACCCAGGTCTCATGCTTTCTAGGAGAGTGCTCGCACCACTAGGCTCTCCCTTCATCCTTCAGCAGCAGTGTTACATATGAGGCTCAGAGCATAGAACCGGTCACCACCAAGTGTGCTTTGTCCCCACTCAAGGACCTTTAGCCTCTCCCCCATGGATTTGGACCACAATAGCACATCAGAGAAAACTGGACCTGCGGCAGTAGCTCAAATCTATGCACTTAGGATTTGTTATTGGCCAAAATGAAGGCACCTAATAGACCCAAGTAATGCGTTTTGCAGGGCTGATCTTAGTTGCTTTTCATGGTAGAGGCACCTAATCTCTGCTCGTGTCTTGCTTAGGCATCTACAAGGCGGATTTGGCTCCAGCACTTGGTTTCTCCCACAATATAGTCATGATAGTTATGCCTGTTTGATGTTATCCAGAATGAAACTGGCTGGATGCACTGAGCCAGTACTCTGAGCTGAGGCTTTCGCTATGGCAAAGTAACTCTTCTCAGCTGTTCAGCATTTTTCTCCCAATCTCTGGCTTTGCTCCTGCTTCTTCTGCATTTAGTGCCACATCAAATGAGAAAATGTGACCCATTCTGTGCTTGTTAACTGCCAAAGAGATGCTTAAAATTCTAGCAAAGGAATGTTTTAAAAAAAAGTTGAGTGCAATAAATGAGGTGCTGTCAGATTGAGAGGTGAGCAGAAACTCACGTAGGGGTTTGTTTTAAAGTTTCAGCTGTTGGATCCTGGTGAGAGAGGGAAGGAGCAGTTCAGATGTACAGCACAGATAGCCCAAGGGAGAAGCTAAGACAACTATATGCTCCAAAAGGATTCTGCCATGTGTGGTGGATCGGTGCAGCATCAAGGTCAAGTATAAACTGAGAGGCAAGGGCCAGAGTTGTAGTTTCAAATGGAGGAGGATGGTAAGCAGATTGTTCTTGCTTCCCTAGGTGCCCCGTAAATGGTTGTGTGGCATGGACTAATGAGGAGGCTGTGACAAGACACCTGGTTAGGGTGCAGGCTCACGCAGATGGGCCAACTTATTGCAGGTGAGGAGAATCCTTTCGCTTCTTGGCAGGAGACACGACAGAGAGGTAAGGGCAAGCTCTTTGAAGGTGGTAGCAAGCTTCTCTTAATGCCCTGGCCCGGGACTTGGGAAATCTGGGTTCAGCTCTGTGCTCTGCCCCTGGAGTCCCTGTGGGACCTGGGGGAAGATCCTTTGGCTCCGCCCCTGTAAAGCAAAGACAATGAACCTCCTTTCCTGCCATTTCTTGTCTACTTTTAGGCTGGATCATGACACTGTAATGCAGCCCCATGCATGCTGCTGCAGAGGCAGGCACCAACACCCTCCCAGTTTTCCCATTGCCTAGGGGAGGGACTACACTGGGACGAGTCTATCCCTAACCTTGAGTGTGCTCCTGGGTGTGCTGAGGTAGCTACACCACTTCCCCTCATTCCAAAGCAGCTGCATAAGAGGGAGTTACAGGGGGCCGACAGACATGCGGCTCCCTCCTGTACCTCGTGGCGCTTCACAGAAAGTGCCATGAGTTACAGTGATCCCCTCAACCAACAGATGTTGTCTGCTGGGTCTAGGGGGTTGAGCACCAGTCTGGAGCTGGTTGCGTGTCTGCAGCCTCTCCCCACTAGCCTCTCCCTTGCGCCTCTCAGCTCTGGTGCTGTCTTCAGGACAGGAGGGGAGGGAGCTCAGTCGGGTTTGCCCAGCCTGTGCTGGAGTGGGGGCCCTGGGAAGGCTCCAATCCATGCCCCCAACCAGGGCAAACCTCAGACTGAGCTCCCTCCCCTCCCTTCAATGCCTCCCATCCTGATGACAGTGCTGGAGGCAGGGTGGGGTTGAGCAGCATCAGTCCAGCCCTGCTCCTGGTGTGCACTGACAGAAGTTAGTGAAGGCGCTACCCTCGTGTAATGAGGGTTCATTTGTCACTAAATTGGGTACTTTTAAAACACTCTGCAGCCTTGCGCTTCTGTCAGGGCATGGCTGTAGAGCGCTTTCAGGGGGCCAATCATGTGACAAACGTCGCTTCTGTCAGTGCCCACAATGGCACTGTAAGGTCTGCTTTCTCCCCTTTGTAGGAGAATGGCTTAAGGAGTGAAAAGGGGGCTTTGAACTACAGGGGCCTTATGAGCTGATACAAGGATGGGCAAAAACCTGGCCCTTAAGCTGTGATCTCCATAGGCCTGGGACTGCCTCTACATCAGTGCATACACAACAGCTAACACAACAAGACCTGGATCTCAGTATGGTCTTTTAGATGCTAGTGCCAGATTAGTCAACATAAAAGGCAATAGCAAAACTCCTGTGGGCTTTGCCATGGCGGGATCATGGCCTTAGAGAATCCCTAGGTGGATATTGCTTTCTAAAGCCTTCATAATTCACCCCTGACTATGTGGAACAAGCTTGCTGCAACATGTTTTTATTACTGCCTTTAAAATGGGATACAGAGGGCAATGGCTTATGGAAGCTAACTAGCTGTGTTGGCTATTCTATGCCAAAAATAACTACAGCCGTATTTGGTCAGGAAATCATAGATGGGGCAGATAATAGGGTCTCTCTGTTCTAGCCAACAAATCATTTATTTTGTAAATCCACTGGAACCTTGACATTGAAGGGATTGATCTTGCTCCCACTGATACAAGTGGGAGTGAGACTGAAACTTCGCCTTTGCCTGATTTTTGTATTGTGTTAATGCCTGTGGAAAAAAAACGAGCCTGTCTTCTTAGGTTTTGGATCAGAAGGAACCGCTCTGATGATCTGACCTGGCCTCCTGAGTCACACAGGCTATAGAAGTCCACCAGGCTCCTGTTGCATCAGGCTTAGTGCTTCAGGCTCAGCTGGAGGATATCTATTAGAAAGACCTCCATGACGGTGCACACTTCTATTTGTCTATTCATGACATAAGAAGACATTGCTAAGAATGGTGATTTGATTTCCCCTCCCAAAAGTGACTTTCCCCAAAGCTGCAGAGTAGAAATCTGGGGCAGGACAGAAATTAGAATTCAGGAGCTTCATGGTCCCGGGTCCATGGTCAGACCATGGTGAATTATTGCTTAAATATATATGCTTTGGGGCTCCCAAAGGTCTTTACAGTGTGTGGTATCTGCTTGAAGGAAGTGCTAGACTGAGATTTCGAGTCCTTGGTTTAAGTCTGCATTTACTGTTGCCTCCAAGAGGCCTCAGATGAGTCAATTTGGGCCAGATTTTTTAAAGGTGTAGGCATTATTGGCCTTCCCATACCTGCAAATCAGGTGATTCATGGCCTTTCTACAGGCCTGTTAACAGTAGGCAGCCGTGTTTCCACTCATCGGCATGTCCCAGTGCTACCAGTTGCCCAAAGGCCCCAGCTCAAGCTCAAACTTGTATGTTCTGAACCAGGATTTTTAAGGTAGGTAGAGGAAAGCCTTCCTCACCAGAGGGTCTGATCTGGTATGTCTCATACCCTACAGCAGGAAGACCAGAGCCAGGACACGGATAGTTGGAGGAACAGCCATAGCGCCTACACACAAATACACAGGCATCCAGCCCGAGAGAGGTGTTGAGCAGGAGACAAATACAAAAAGAGGGAGTGCTGGCTGCTGGGACATGGGCTGCCACAGAGAATGACTTGGCCTAGGTGCGTGACTCCAAGGTGGGGTTCAGGCTTGAGCATCCTGAGCAGAGGAGGCCCCTTATGTCTGGCCTCTCAGCTAAGTGAATCGGCTTAGACACCTAAGCCATCTTCTCAGCATTTCACTCAGCGCTGCCTAACCACTCCACTGGCTGGCTTTGAACATTGCTTTCTGGGGTGCTTAGCTATCCCCATGCCTATTCAAGGGAGACTAGACGGCATAGAGCTGAAAATATTTCTTGGTGGCAGCTGCCTTCGAGCTAGACCCTGCTTCCTGCCCAGCCTGACAAAAAAATCTGTGCGCCCCATCTGTAAAATGGGGATAATCCCACTGCCCCACCTTGCAGGGGTGTTGTCAGGAAACAAAAATCATTAAGCATGGTGAAATGCTTAGTTTCTATGGTGACACAACGTATAAATAGACTGTCCTGAAAGCCAGCCTGTGTCTTATAAATGCAAGGTATGTATTACATTATCAGTCTTGCCTACTCATGCTCTGAACTCAGACTGGAGCGCGCTCTGGTTTGCATGTATTTGTGTCCTTTGGATGATCTTCTGCTTTCACAAAGGAGGGGGGAAACGAGAGTGGAAGTCAGAAACTAACTTCAAAGGCGAGCTGGGATGGGATCCTGTGCTGGCCTGTGAGGAGCATTGCAGGGTTGTTTTCAATTATCCCAAAAGGTTAAACACATGGTTTGACTGAGCAGCAGAGTCTCTGAGTGGTTGTCTTCCATGCAGAGAAAGTGGGGTCTACTGGGATTCTCACTGGAAACTATTTGTGTCCCCGGTGGAAAATAAAAACCTTTATCTTGGCTGATTGGAAAGAACTACATAAATCCTCTTGTTCTTGGGAGACATTCATAGAGCAAAGTCCTCTGGAGAGATGCCCTTAAAAAGTAAAATCATCATGATTTGTCCCCAACTCACAGAAGAGCAAGCTATGGTGCAAATACCAAGCGTGTTAAAGTGGCTAAACGGTGGGATTTTCCTGAAGTGTTTGGTCTCTTGGAAGAAGATGCATTTACAAATTGTTGTTTTGTGGATCATAGTAAGCGTCCTGTAGGAAGGAGACTGAGACATCCAGCAGCCTAAGAAATGTATGCTCTGGACTAGAAATAGGTGTTGCCAAATGAAGCACATCAGCTGTGCTGGGTTGTGTCCCAGCACAGCTGATCCACTTCATTGGAGGAAATGCATGTTGCCCATTGTCCTGCCTGTTGATGCTGTGGGACAACGGGAGATGTGTTCTCCCTGGGCTTAAAGGACTGGTCCTGCATACCCCAGGATTGGGCCCCCAAGCCCTGGGAGCACCTGCCCAGCTCTCCCTGCTTAGGGAGACATACTGCTGGCAGTCACCAGACACTATGGAAACACGTGCTTAAAATGCTGTGCTAAACTGGCTCACTTGGTCTGGATGATGAATGAAGAACCTCTTATTGACTTCAACAAGCTTTCAGTTGGGTTCATCACTCATTAAGTTTTGAAATGCTTTTATGCTTTATAATCTGCTTTACTGTTTGCTAGCCTGGCGCTATTTCTCTTGTCTTGGCCTGTTAGCTCACGTTAAAACCACAAACTATCCCTAAGCACTAAGAACTCACCTTGCGTGGGTTGCAATGCACTCATTAATGCGAGGTAAGAATGACTGTTTTCCCCCGGTGAAGACTTGCACTGGGAAGGCAGGCGCCTGAGGGAGAGTGTTTGAACAACTTCCATACTACGACAAAAAGGGTGAGCAGCTGAAACGGTAAGTTTGCATGGAGAATAACTTGGCACCCCTCTTAGGACTTGTAATCACCCTCATTATTGTTTTCTAGGTCAGCTCTTTTAACTCATCTTCTACCCATAGCTTCCATTCACTGAACAGTTCTTCAGCTCACGTGGCCACCTTCACATGTATAGTACTGTGTATCAGGTTTCTTCATAGATGGAGAAGCGGGTTAAGAACAGACAAGTGATTAAGCATTAGGTAAAGTTTAATCCTTTTTAATCACAGTTACAGAGCTGGTAGTTGGATGCAGGATTAGAGCTATTAACATGTGGACACTAGGGGCATATAACCACTTTATCAATTACTGACTTTGTGAATAGGGAGTTAATACACACTGGGGGTGGAAGTCTGTCCCTTTTCGTGCATTCGGTTTTCCATCTACACAGGTGGCTTTTTTGGCACTTGGGGACAGTTTGTGCTTCTCTTACCCCTGCAGTGAGGATGTGTAAGTGCACACATGGAGACTGAGCATAAGCAGTAAGCTATGTGCTGGTGGGGCATGCTATTTGTGGATGCATACGTCACAAAATTGTAGCCAGACAAAAACCTGTGGATAATGGGCATTATGCATTGGAGGGGGAGGATTACCCTTCCACGTTGTAGCTTCTGTATCTGAATGGTGAAGGAATTTGCCTAGGAAGTTGTAGGACCCCCTGTCTGACTTCCCAGCACTGTGCTCTAATTCCCATGCCACAGACTGGGCATTATTTAGTCTGCTCTCCAGTGCTTCTTTTGAAGCTGATTCACTGCACCTCACTGGATAAAATGGCAGAGCACTGATAAGATCTTACCCCAGTGGGAGCTATAACAGGAGCCCTAACCCCATTCCTGAGAAGAAGATGAGCACAAGCTGCAAGTAGCAAACCCACAAGCCTACTCATGTCATGGGAAACCCCTACCTCATTGTGAGAGGGGAGTTCTGAGAAAGAAAACGTGGGGCCGAGAAGGCCAAGGGGAGTTGTAAATGGGACTTCTGAGCAGAACCAAGCAGGGTGGCTCAGGCGACACCCATGGAAGGAGCTTCCTGCAAGACCGGTGATTGAGGAAACTGCTAAGTTGGTTATGTTTGCTGCTTGATTTCAGGCAAAGATACTGCAAAGCATAGGATGGTTGATAGGGGAGAAGAGAGGCCAATGAAAGTCCCTTGGGGAAGAATGCAGGTTTTATTTGTTTGTGAGTTGTTGGAGGTTCCCAGCCCTGTGCCAAGCCCAGTGTGGACTTGCTGAGGATCAGCGAGCCTTGGAGAGAGAGATCATAACTCAGAGTGGGCCAGAACAAGAAAGCTCTGTGATAAGCAGAGACGAGAAAGACAGCGGAGGTGTTGCTTCAAAATTGATAGTGGAGATCAGAGGGGTGGGAGCCAAGATCAAGGGAGGGTATCAAGTAGCCAGAAGGACCCAGGTAGGTGTTAGCTGGCTGCCGGTGCTGCAGCAGAAGTACGAGCCACAACCTAGGGGCCGCTCCCTTTCAGGACAGCAGCCATCCTGCTGACCCCCCGAGCCTGGTCTCGTCCTTCTGGCCCCATGCATCTCCCACCCTTGCCTCCTCTAGTACCATGTTCTCCCACTTCTCCCAAGTGCCCTAACCGCTCTGCTGTTGGGGCTAAAACATGGCAGGGCCTCCTCCCCCTCCAGGTACACGTGTATAAAGCTGTGTATCTGTTCCTGACTGTGCACGCTCAGCCTATATCCTCACACTGCAAGGGTAATATCATCACAATCTGTGCACACGTGTCAGAAAGGCCACTTGTGCAGCTGGGAAGCTGCCATTTAGGCACACAAAAAGAAACAGAAATCTGCCCTGGATGCTTTTACATGCTCCCCCAGCCTGCCCAGAATGATTCATTCAAGCATGGTGTAGTTGGTGACAAAGCTACTGGCTCTCTTCTTCCGCAGGTAGCAAAAATGGCAGCATTAGCTAAGATGCCCTGGATATGGGAGAAGGAAGGTCTCCTGGAGCCCTTGCATCCCACTGCACCCCGAAACGTGGTCTGACCAGACTATAAGTCATTTCAGCCTTCTCACTCCCTTATCCAAGACAATTCTTTCCTCTTCCATACTTTTATTTGAGCAAGAGATGGTTTAGTAGATCTTAGATTTGCCTGGCTTTGCACAAGTCACTTGGGGCAGCCCAAATATAGATGGTATTTGCTTGGCTAGGAAAATGTTTCTGAAATAGTAGTAAAAAGCTGTTTTCTTTCCTTCTGCCACTTCTTTTCAGGCTCGCTCTTGTTCTTTCCTTCCCTCCTGCTCCCTGTTTGCCTGTTCTCCCTTCCCTCTCCTCTCCTTATCATATTTTGCTTGCATTTTGCATTCCTTTTCTTCCAGTTCCTCTTTTTGATTTCTGTTCTTGTTCCAGCTTTTCCCTTTTGAGCTCTTCTGTCTGTTCTTCTTGTCTTTCCTGCAGCCCCTTTTCCCATTTGCCCTTCTCTAACAGGACAGCTGTTTCTGCATGTCTGTGGCCATTTCCTTCATCCATCATAACAGACTTTCCATCAAATACTGGTTTTGTAGACTGATCTGGAATCATTCTACATTCCCAGTTGGTTGTCAAAGCTGCAGTTTCTGATTTTGAGCTATGAGCATCACCAGGAAACTCGACTGGCAGCTTTTTAGTATGTTCAATCTCAGGGATGTTCCTTGTGGCTGCTGCTGCTTTGTCGTGTCTCCAGTCCAACCTTTCTATATGGTCTGCTCCCACTACTTTGCACAGGTCACTGCTTCTGGAGTTGGTGTTGCCAGATTGTGTGGGATGCATTGTGGTGCTACAGGGCATCTCCGGAGCCGATCCATGGTTTGCTTCTCCTGACAAACACATTGGTTTGTTGCATAGCGGCCCCATGATTGCATGAAAAAGTTGCATCTGCCAAGACCCACACCCAGTCTGTTCAGGCCATATGTAGTTGGAGCCAGATGCTAACTCCTCACTGGGGGTAATTCTTTGCTGGCTCTATTCAACAGCTTTGCCCTCGTAGCTGATAATGGGTGGATCACAGGGGAACTGTTAGATTTAGGATTACCTGCATCTGGTATCCTGGAGGTGTTATGTGACCCTATTGGCTGGAAATTAGGAGGGATTTTCTGAGGGTGGAATAGGTTACCTAGAGAGATTGTAGAGTCTCCATCCTTGGAAGTGTTCAAGAGCAGGCTGGACAGACTCTTGGCTGGGATGACGTAGTCATGGATAATCCTCCCTTGAGCAGGGGGCTGGATTAGACCTACTTATCTGTGATATATGCAGGAACTCTCGTCCTGCAGGATCCCCAAGCACTGTGAGTACAGCATCAGTTGTAGGCAGTCATTTCTACATCCAAGAGGAAGAGGCAGCACACGCTGTTGCATATAAGTGGTAAGAAGAAGAGATTCTTGGCTAACCCCTTGTCATGGAACATACCAAGAGGTTTTACAGGGACATATACCACCGTAATGTTTTTTAGCAGAGATTGACCCATAAAATAAACCTTATGGAATATCTTTCTATCAACATTTTATGCTTTAAGCAGTTGACCTCCTTTGGGGAAAAAAAAAGAAAGAAAAAAGAAAATTGAAAAAAATAATAAAATTGGGGGATGGACCCAATGATCTGTAAGGTCCTTTCCAGCCCCAACAACTATGGAAGGATGAAGGAGTGGGATTTGACATTGTGGCTTTATGGATTTAACAAATGACAAGCTTGCTGCAGAGACCAGTAAGATCTTTGCCAGCTTGCAGAAAGTATACCCATTAGCACCCCAAAATGTGGTCTGACCAGACTATAAGTCATTTCAGCCTTCTCACTCCCTTATCCAAGACAATTCTTTCCTCTTCCATACTTTTATTTGAGCAAGAGATGGTTTAGTAGATCTTAGATTTGCCTGGCTTTGCACAAGTCACATGAGTTACAGGAAGCCAACAGCAATCAAGGGAGTCGTTAATTTGACCACACGTTAGACTTCTGGGCAGATCTAGTTGGCACCCTCCAAAGCGTCATGAGAAAAATCCCAGAGTGCCTAGAGTCTGCAGCAGAAACATGTGGCAACCTGCTCAGGAGCCTGTGTGCTTGGTTTAAAAAGGCAGACCCAGTGATGCACAAAGGAAGTTGTCAGGGCCTCTGATCAAGCACCTGAGCTACCACACCTGCCCCTGATCCCCAGCTAATGCAACTGCCCCAGTTCTCTGCAGCCAGATTTTTATTTTTTGAAATTTCATATCTTAGGCCAAATCAGTTCTGAACTCTTTCGACTGAGCAGAGCTCAGTTGTTCAAATCTGCGTGGTGCTACCACCAGCAAGTATCCTCTTTCCCAGACTCTTCAGCTTGGGGCTTCAGATACTTCCAAATCTATGGCAGGCATCCTACGTGCAAGCCCCAAGCCCGGAAGCCTTGGAGTTCAGGTGCTCCCTAGTCTGTCTTTCCCCTATCCAAGAGGCCCAAGGAGCAAACTAGAGGGAAAGCCCAAGAGCAGTCCCTCATTGCCACAAATCATGCAGCCAAGACCTTTGCATTTGGAGGCATTTGTAGACCCTCACAGGGGTCAGCCTGCCTGCAGTGCAAAGGACAGGCCTTCACCATCTAACTACACCAAGTTATTCAAGGCTGAAAAGAAGAGCATCTCCCCTGCCAGGTAAGTAAAACCACCTGGGCTGAAAACCATCATGCTATCTCCCCTGCTGCTGAAAGTGCCACTAACCCCTTGCAGCCCCAGGTTTCATGCACGCCTTCAGACAGCTTCAGTCTGTTCTGGTAAGCCTCATGTTCGCTGCTTTCCAGTTCTCTTGGCTCCTGGCTCGGCTTTGGCTTTTCCTGGCCCTCAGCTTGGATCTCCCCTGGACCTTGACACTGGCCCTGCTCTCCCTGGTTTCCCCAGCATCCTAATTTGGCTGATCGTGATCCTCAGCCTTGGATCTTCCTTGGAACTCAGCACTGGGTCTCTGACTCCTGGCTCCTGCCCTTGGTTTATGTCTCAGACTATGCCTCTTGGATCTCCCCTCTGTGCTGGTAACCAACCTGAGTACCCTTGCCCTGCTGACCCCAGGTTGCCCCTAATGGCCTATCTTGACCAAACCCTCCCAGAAGTAGGTTAAACCTGCATAGATAAGCCATGTGGATACATCTGCTGCTCTAGGTGTCCAGTCTTAGTTGCAGATAGATATATTCCAAAAATATGTTTCTGTATAAATGAAGCTGAACTTTGGCCTCAGCTTCTGGTGTTGACCCTAGATCCATTGAACCTCCCTACCCCCCAGGTTTTGATGCCTGTATAACACAGCTCCTTGCTGAAAGTGTTCAAGTAATGCCTTTTATGAGCCATCGATGGCCTCCCCAGCATTTCCAGCTGTGACTCTAATCAGACTGTGTCAGCTCAAGACTGATAATCACATCAGGTGCTGTTGTGTCATCAGACTCATGTAAAGGGCCAAAAAAAGAAGTGGAAAAACAGTGAGACGTTCTCCTCTTATCCTTCTTGCATGTTAAAAGATTTTGGAACCCTTTCTGGCAGGCGATTTCTCAATATCCCTCTCCCTCTTGCCTGGGGAAAGAAATCCTTGCTAGATATTGGGAGGCTGGAGGAAAAAACTAATGAGCTGTTTCAACCAGCTGTTTTTCTAAGCAGCTAAACTTCATTTTCAGATTAAAACCAAGCACAAAAATGCCTTAGCTTTTGCCTCTGACTTTGTCTAACAGCAGGAGCCCATTACCCAGTGACATTATCTGTTAAATAACTGCAAAGTACCTGTTGATCACTGGAATAGCATGTGCTTAGAGAATGTTATGCTGTCTGAGCTTTTGCCCTGAATGGATTGAGGGGACAAACTCTACCCCTCCCCCACCTTCCCAAAGCATCTTAAAGCAAGAATTGATTTATGAAATCACAGTTTTGTCTAATAATGCCTCTGATCCAATGATGGGAAAAGCTTAGAGAAAGGAAGATTCTGTTCTTTCTCTTCAGTCTTGCTTCTTTGGCATTTGGCAGCCCTGTCTTGTGTCTATATTGTTAGGCTGATGCTCAGCTGTCTCATCTTCATGCAGCAGGACACTTATTGAACCCACCCTCTGAGCTCCTCCGTCATGCTCCCAAGAGGAGGTACATCAGATGCATCATTAGCAGCACCCCACATCCCTCCAAAGTGAAGAGGACAGCAGGCAGGCATGGACTGAGAGTGGAAAGAGAGCCAGACCTAAGGATATTTGCTAATATTGCTCTTTGGATCCCGAAAGTAGCTTGTCCAGGATACTGCTGTCCATCACAGCTACCATCAACTGCAACTGCAGCACCATCCTGCTACCTCCTACCCCAAATAATCTCAGTGAAGCTAGTGACCCAGAAAAGTGGTGCAGTGAAAGAGATGAATGGGGGTGCACTGATACCTTGTGTAGCCACAGCAGCGCAAGGGTCAACACAGGCTGCAAAACCTCCCCAGGACCCTGTGTCAGTGGCAGGTAGCTGCCTCAGGCTGAACTCTGTGCTGCCATTGCTTAGACTGGCTCCCGAACTAGCTGCTTTAAAGCTAGCTTGCATGTGTCTACGTGAGCCACAAGCATGCCTCTGGACAGCAGTGTGGACAAAGCAGAAGAGTATTTCCTACAGGAACCCTTCTTTTCTTTGGTTTAATTTCCTCAGGATTACACCTGCAAGAACCAGAATTTCTACAGATTTATCCCCCTCCTAATAAGTTAAAGGAAAGTAGCCTGTCACAGGCCAAATTTAAGCAAAACAATGCAACAAAGGCAAGGCCCCTTAAGATTTTGCCTCGCCACAAAGCTGCACGTCTTGACTACTTGGAAATTTGCAGCAACAAAAGGGCTAGAGCTCTTCTCCTGGCTGCCAAAGCCCAGCTCAGGTATCCAGTAGACTTTAGGGATATCATAGATGCAGTTTGGAGACAATTCGCAAGCACCAGGAGCTCAGTCCAGCAAACCCTCCATACCACGTTGACCATGCTCATTTTGCAGTACCCTTTAACACTCATTATGTGAGGGCAGAGCTACAGTTACTCCTGCCTGTACTGGAGGCTTTGCTCCTGTTTTGAAGTTGACTTGGGCAGACTGCTCTTTCCTTTCCTTTTCACTCCAGTGGATGGAGATGAAGACAGACACTTCTGAAAAGGTGGTGCTGTCACTGCCCACCTGGTGTATGCTAGAGGCTGTTTCCACTGCTGTCCTTGTACTCCTGGAAGATGATTTCTCTGGCACGTATGGAAACATATGGTGGGCATTTGCCCCTTTTATGCATTACTTGCTTAGCCATGCAAGCTGCTGTTCTGCATCTTGTTTTCATCTGTGTTTTCCCTCTGTTTATCTGCACAGTGCGTCTCTCCTACCACTTCTAATGCTTTCCATTTTTGTCACTGCTTCTTTGCTTGCTCCCCACTGTGACATATATCAACAGCCTGATTAAGTTCCAACTCTGATTGTCACAACATATGCACTCTGGTTTCATTATCTTTGGTGCTTAAAACTATATGATCTGTAAGAAGTTTGCCTGCAGCTGTGCCAAACTTGCTGGAAGAGGCTAACTAATATGAAAGCCTGGTTGCTTGTTGGTCTACAGCACTGTTTCTCAACCTTTTTAGACTCAAGGTACCCCTTGGAAACTAACAGCTCTTGGCTGTCACTCTTCTTTTTTATCACAAAAAACTAATAGAGCAAATCTTTTGTTGCAGAGAATTCATACCATAACAATTGGAGTGTTTTTGCCTCCATGGATTCCTATTTGACATCTCTTGCTTTATCTTGTAAAACGTGGAGTTGTCTCCACCCCTACCAGTGAACACCTCTAAAAGCATCTCCTGGCATGCCGTGGCAGTTTGGTTAAGAATCACTGGTTTATAGTTTCGGTTTGTTTGATCAGATGCATTGGAAAATATACTCTCATTTATCACAGTTCCTTTGGGACAAATGATTTCCTAAAGCAGCTGAGAGTTCAGTTCCATCCTGCCTTTCTTCAGCCGCCAGCTTGTAAGTGCTGATAAAATCGGACACAGTCCTTGCCAGGGCTATCGTCAATGTAGCCACCCTGCCATGCAGTGTTTGTCCAAATTTCCATCTATTTCATCATCCATCTATGAGGCCTTGAAGAAACTCCGCTGTTCCCAGCCCTCACTGTGTCTTTGTACTGCAGGAGGGAGTGATATGTTGCTCAGAGCCATTGCCAAAGTGACTCGGTGCCTCTGGTCAGCCACAATGTGGAAATTAAACTGGTAAAAAAAAGTCTTTACACCCTGCTCCTCGTGCCAGATGGGAACCATTGCAGGACTTTGGTGGCAACTAATCCCAGGGGCTGGGCCATGGGGCCTGCCCCCGCCCCTGGCCACACCTGGAGCTGATTGGAGCTGGTTGGCCAGGGCAGCAGGATAAAAAGTCCCTGGTCAGCAGCAGAAAATGCTGCCAGGCAGCATGACAGGCCAGTACCACGGGGGTGGGGGCGGTACCCAGCAAGAAGGTGGCGCAGCTAGGTAAGCCTGGCTTGTGCACTAAGGGCTTTGCCATCAGCCAAGAGCTGGAGGGCAGGCTCCCTCGGTCACCACCACCACTGCCGAGGATGCAGGCAGTGGTGGGTGGCAGTGCCTTGCTGGGTGGCAGTGCCTTGCTGCTGAGGCTGGGCTTCCTGTGCGGGCAGCCCTGCCTACTTCCCTTCCTGCTGCCCAGTGCTGAGCCCCTGCTGCCCTGGCCCTGGTACCAGGCCAGCATCTTAGGTGAGTCGACAAGGTCTGCCCTGCAATAGCCCACATCCTCCTGCTACTCACAGCCACAGGGGATGAGTGGCCCTTGCACATGCACTCCTTCCCTAGACCCCGGCACATATGCACAAACCCCACATACCCAGTGCTGGTGAGGGGCCATGCCAGGAGAGGTGGGGGCGCCAAAATACAAGTTCACCCAGGACGCCATTTTCGGTAAGGCCATCTCTATGTACAGACATCCCTCTGCCAAAGTATTAAATGTAGGGCAATCATGTCTGGCTTAGAAGAAAGGTAATGGGCTCCTTTTGTGTAATTTTAAACGTATTTTGTTTAAGCTAATTGGATTTGGGAGGCATAAATATCATCAACTGAAATCTGGCTGATGGGTACATCTCCAAAAATATTTGCAAATGGAGAATCACCATTCAATAAAGGGATTTCAAGTAAGTTCCTACAGAGAGAGATTTTGCCTATAACTTGGAAGAAAATATGGACTAATTGCTGACAAAGGCTTTTGCAAGTTACAGTTTGGCAGAATGCTAAGTAATAATAAGTCAGTACTATAGAATGATCTTGATTGCGTGATCAGCATGGCTAATTTAATGCATGGATTCTTGTTTAGCTGTATTGAAAGATGCATCTAGGAATCAAGGATGCACATCACAACCTTAGGCTTAGGAACTGTGTTCTGGAAAGTGGTACGCTAGAAAAGAGCTGATTATACTAAAGTGGAAAGTGGTATGCTAAAAAAGGACCAGTTAATGTTGAAAACAAAGTGAGCATGAACCCTCAGTGTCATGTGGCAGCTGGAACAGCAGGTGAGACCTTTGCATGCATCACATGGAGCAGAACCAGGGAGGGGATATTTTCCCTGTGTACAGCGGGTGTAGGAATATTCTACTGCAGAAATGCTGCGGCCATTTCTGGTGCACGCCCACTTGAAAAAGGATGTTGACACATTGGGAAGGATTCAGGAAAAAAGATCCAAGACTGACTTCAGATTTGGAAAACTTGCCTTCTGCTCAGCGACTAAAGATGGGTGAGAGACTAAAGACTCTGGATGTATTTACTTTATCCAAGAGAAGAGTGAGAGGTGATTTTATCACAGTCCACAAATACCTACAAGACCAACAGATTTCTGACAGTTGACAGCTCATTAATCTAGCAAGAGAGGCAGAATAGAAGCCAACAGCTGGAAGCTGAAGCTAGACAAACTGCCTACAGAAATAAGGAAAGTTATGCATTTTTAACAGGGTGGATAATTAGCCACTGCCATCCCTTGGGACATGATGCACTCTCCATTTGCTTCAAATCTGTGAATTGAGACTGGGACTCTTAAAATGACATATAGAAAGTCAAATTTAAGATATAGATTTGATACTAGAATCACTTGGTGACATTTTCCCAACTATATGACAGCGGGGCAGACTCATTAGATGATCCTTCCTTCTGGCTTGAAGGGACTCAATGAAATTGTTGATTTTTTTTTTTTCTTTCAGTATCGCTGAGACTGAATTTCCTCCTCTGTAATACAGGAGGTACTCCTCTAGCAGGGACGATGTAAAGATGTATTCGCTATTACCTGAAAGGAACTTTATAAATGCTACAGGGGAAATGTTATGCATGTGGGGCAGAGTTGCAGAAGGATAGTGGGGAGATGTGCTGCCCAGCAACACCCCTCCCCCCCCCCCAGATTCCAGGTCTTCCCAAGCCTACACAGCCCCCTGGACCGACAAACTTAAGGTGCTCCAGTTTCTGGAGCCAGTGCATGCAAGGGACACGTGGCCAGTGTCCCATCCAGCTTCCTTGTAGTTTCACAGCCTGAATGACCAAGTACCCCCTCCCAGGGGGGCGGACTCTGACCAGATGTACCAGACTCGCACCTCTGGATCTGCTGTGGGGCATCTTATCTGTTCTCTCCCCGCACCCTCACACTCCCTGCTGCTTGGAGACAAATGATGGCTCACAGTCTCTATTAGAGTTCCCTTTCTTATCTATTGCATGCATTCATGCAAGCTTTCCTGTTAGTTTCTTGTTGGTTGGCACAATGGGGAATGAATGGAAGAGCTTCAGTGCTAAAAGCATGCACTTCTATGGCCCAAGCAAAAGGGCTAAGCTTGTCTAGCTGGGACCATGGACTTCCATCCTCTGTGGATTGGCACGGGGTGGGGGGACCTATAATAGATGCTCACCAGCTTACAGAGCTGCAGTCCTTGTTAAGCTCCAAATATTTTTGGAGGGATGGAGATTTTTGCATAAGTCTAAAAATTCATCATGAAGCAGGCTAAGGCATGAAAGAAATAATGTGAGGTGGCTCAATAATAAAGCCCTTGCATAGTCTAAACAAATCACTGTTACTATGGCACATTTTGTTTGCAATGCCTTCATCCACATAAAACTATTACTTTTTTCTTTCTATAAATAAAATGAAGCAGGAAAGATTTTCAAGGTCTTTGAATTCCCATGTGATGGTCTCTTTGTGTCCAGGGGCACACTGTTCCTTTAAAGATATTTAAACGATCACTTAAAATAACATTCTTGGAGATGACTAGGTTTTGAAAAGCAGAATATGCAAGAACTGTAGCTAAAGCTTTGCAGGACTAAATAAGAACAAAAAGTAAATTTCAATCCCAAATGATTCCACTTCTGAGTGTGAGTTGGTGAAGTATTTATATACGCAGAAATTGCTTCCATCCACCTCGACTAGCAGACCTGCACAGATGGTATAGAAAACTGGGGTAAATCTCATTGAGTCTAATCTACACAAACATATGCTTAATTGGCATAGTGCATCTTACACAGTATACAACAGAAACAGACTGTATTGCAATAACTGATCACACCATAAATTGGTTTATTTTGATCCTTCATACGGAGGCACAGACTATTTCCTTAGCGTGTACAAATTGTTTGTCACTCTGATATTACTCACCTTCACAAGGATGAGTTGCAAGCTGGGGAGCCTGATGTGTTGTAAAATGTGCCAGGTGGTTTATGTCCTCATCAGCTATCTTTATCATGTGTCATTCCTATATGAGTGTGCCTGAAAACTTTCAAATAAAGACTTTTTTTTTTGCAAACGTCTAGTTGGTCTAATAAAAGATATCACCTCTGCCACAAGTTCTGATGACTTTTGGCTGTAGACCAATATGGCTACAACCTGTATCCCTGATTCCTTTATCTTATAACTATGAATTAAATCCAATGTGCTGAAGGGAGGAAAAAAGCAACAAAGATGAGATAAAGATTAATCAAGTTAAAGCCCTGATTACGCCAACGTTGATTTATTGCTGAATGCTGTTGTGCACACGTGTAGTCTTACTGACTTTGATAAGCCTACTGAGGCACATAACGTTGGGCACTTGAAGTAAATATTCACTGAACTAAGACCTGACATTATGTCAGAAGAGATGCCAGTCACCACGAAATCCTGCCCACTTACAAATTGTTGATTTGTTTATTTAAAGCAATTTCAGCAAATTTGTCCAGCCCCCTGGGTAAATATTATTGTTTCATTTTAATGGATGCTTATTTTGGTTTAGCAGGAACTTTGTTCTTAATTAACATCAGCTAAAAACAAAATAAACCATTAAAATCAGTGCAAATGTATGGGTTTGTGAACCATCTCCCATGAGCTGCTTGGTAGTCACTTCCCATATGCATGCTCTTTTCCAGCAGTAAAGTGTAGTAGCTTACCCCTCAGTGAAAAAGGAGCGAGTTACTGTGGTTAGTTTCCGTGGGTTAGGTTCGACGACTGTACGACTGATACTGCCCTGCCCCCTTGAACACTGCAGGAAATTGTTCATATGTCCGTATCCTCAGTGTACACTGCTATAGCATTGTAATAACTGATTTCACATCACCCCTCTAGTTGATCTAGTGTAACTGTGTTTTGTATAGATGAGGATTTAGGAAGTAAATTAAGATAGTCAAATTAATTTGCCTGAGAAATGTGCAGTATGAATTAGGAATGGCAATAAATATACTGAATTCTTTTCACTCGGTTTTTAATTTCTTACACTAGAGGCCTCCTTAATCCAGCTGTTTCACCTAATCTCCGGTATTCAACAATTAACTTCATTATTATGCATTGTAACATCAGCTCTGACTGGTTTGTGTTTCAGAACTTCAGGGCCATAAGGCATGGCTTAATACCTGTTTATTAATAATATTTTAGCTACTATGAATCCTGTCTTTATATAATACTATTATGTGTGCATTGTGCTTTGTAGATAGTGGAGGGATGTGTCCCCTCCCCTGGAGATTATAGAAGCATAAGGAGCCCGGTCTTCAAATGAAACCTCCCAGTGGACTAGGGAGGGGAAAAGGACGTCAGCGCTTAGGTTAGGGCTGTCTAATTCCCCAAGAGTGGAGTCCTCCCTGTCATGCAAGCAGCCTGGCTCCTCTCCCCAGCAAGAGCAGGGCAGGAATGGAAACCAGAGCAGCAGGAGCAATGGGGGAGCAGTAGCAAGGTGGGAGCCCTCAGGCTGCATGTTAAAGCATCATGGGCTGCATGTGGCCCAAGGGTCACCGTTGGCTTAGTGTAAAGGTTCTCAAATTTTTCATGTGCGTGACTATGCCCCCCTCCTTCATCTGCAATTGCACGAGCTGTATCTTCTTTCATCTGCGATTGCTTACCAGTTCCCTGTGAAACTACACATGATAGTAGGAAGGTATTTGATGTGGCTTCAGAAGAGCTGGTCGACACCTGAACTTCAGTGAAATCTTGACTTATGTGTTATAAAATAGCTGTCTTCTGCTCCTGTTTGTTCCTGTAGTTTGTCCCAGTGAGGTTTCATTTTTCCCTTCCTTTAGTGCAATAAGCGTTAATTTTTTTTTTTTTTACTTTAGCTTATCTAGGTAGGGTAGCTTGAGAGATCCAAAGGTCTTTCATGAAATATCTTCCACCTGTGAATGAGGTTAAGGACCACTTCACTCCCTCTCCACAATGGCATAACAGCTGGGTGGCATAACAGCTGAATAGCAGCAAAGTTACTGAAGTCATATAACTCTTTATTGTTTATAGGCAAAGATGGTCTAATGACTTATTTAACCCTCTATTGGTTCTGTCCTAGAAGATTATACAACATATGGTTGTAATCCTGGAAACACTTATGCAAGGGGAGGTGGTTTAGCCTTTCTATAACCCTTTATCAGACATGGAAGGGGCAGTTTAATCCTTAGTCATGGAGGAGGGGTTTAATGCTATTACTTCACCCTTTGTGAGCAACAGAGGGGGAGAGGGCTTAGCTGAGCTGCACCAGCTCTTGTAAACAATGCAATCCTGCAAGACCACAAAGAGTTGCAACCTTCACGGTCTTTGGAGGAAGTAATGAGAGAAACACTCCCCTTCACAATGCACAGTTACAGTTTCAGTGTCTCCAGGGACCGCTTTTGCTATTTCTGTGTGTTTCGGAACGCTTAGCTGGCTTGTAGAGGGAAGAGAAACTACCTTGCAAGTCATTCCTGAGATAAGATAATGGGGAGCCTGACCAGTGCCACTTGAGACAAGTTAAGAACAGAATCCAGGTCTCTAACAGAATGGAATTGAATTTCATCTGCTTTGTCGCACAACCTTCTGGAAGGGACATGCCAAGGTCCATAGCTCTAATGTGATCTGTGTCACCCTCTACTAGTTACCCTGCCCCCCCCTCCGTACCCTACCATCCACATCCCCACACACACACCCACACCCCCCCTTCCTCTCCCCCCTCATTCATGACTCCATCACTCCTTCCAAGAGAGTGATAAATGGCAGAGACTTATTTTTCTTCCACCCTGAGGTCCCAGGTTCACTGCCCATAGATGACCTAAACAGGGTAACAGCTATAATTGGCTCTGCTGCTCACAGCCACTAGACCACAATCTGCTGCCAGAGGTTATGAACAGCTTCGTAGCCAGATGCAGAACAGAAATGAAGCGAACCCAAGAAGTGGGGGGAAAGCATGAAAATACAAAGAATAAAATGCACCAAGCTTTTTTATGAAAGCAAAGTACAAATACAAAGCAGAGGCAATAGCAATGTAAAGGGGCAGGGGAGGTGTGATTAAAAAATTCCTGCGTGTAAGGTCATGAGCAATAATTTTGGAAAGAAAACTCATTATTGCCAAAGCTTTTACCTGCAGAAGAAAATAATAACGACACTATATCAAGGAAGTGAACAGTAACTCAAGGGATGAAACTTTGTGTGCATCTTTACATTAATGTAGTATAAATGACTATCAGCAGATGCAAAGATATAGCCAGAAATCAAATGCTAAATACATGGGGGACATCAGTAAATATGCTAGGCTACAAAGACTTCCTCAGGGGTATGCAAGAGAAGAGTACAGAATAGCAACCTATCAAAGTCAAAGAATAAAGGATGGCGCGACTATAATACAGATTGGACCATATAAATTATAAGCAGAATATCAAGGGAAAATCTGCAGACTGGAATTTCAGGTCATACAAAAAACACAGAAGCTACTGGTTCCAGCTACAAAGAGTAATGTCTCAATCTGGTTTGTGGAAAACATTAAAACAGAAGGAACAATTCATAAAATAGACACAAAAACAAAACAAAACAAAACATACAACTTTACAGCAAGGCTGCAAAAAGACTGCCAAATCATTTTGGAAGACTTCATTGCTGACCTCCCACAGCAATACCCTGATCCTGAAAAGTAAGTGTTCACACCAAGACTATTAAATAGTTTCCAAATTCTAGCTGTTTCTGAACCAATCTGTTTCCAAACCAATTCTACTTCAGGGTATGGGCACACAGCACATGCACACTAGTGACAGTTTGTACGCTGATGTAAGTCACATCGGTGTCCAGAACAGACAGAGGGCCAGCTCTCCAGAGATGGCTGCCTGCAGCAAGCTGCACGACAGCGACTCACGACTAGGTGATGGGGGAAGCCAGTAATAACCTGTGTGCACTGAGCAAACTGCTACCTTCCAGTGAAGCTGACTACGGATGAAGACACGTGACCGGTCCAGCAGCATATACAGTATTTACTCGCTTACCACATGCACCGTTTCCCAAAAATCAGCCGTCCAAAATTGGGGTGCATGTCTTAAGCAGAACTGGAATAAAAACGTGGAGACGATGTGCTCTAATAGCGTCTGTCTGGCCCAGCAAGCAGCAGAGGAGGAGTTCAGTGTTAACCCTTTCATGATCACCAAGGAATAGGTAATAGCCTTTGGCCAAGCAGCTGCTATCAATTCTTTAAGGTCCGTGAGAGTTTTAATGCAGTAACTGTGCCTAAAATAACCATTAAGCTGGTTGAGCGTGAGCAAGCTATTGTATGTAGTTGGCCATGACTGGAAAACTCTTTTTCTTCATTCTGCCTTCAAAAAAGCAAGGTGCGTGCCTTATTTAGCTGTGTGTGTATGTGAGAAAATACGGTAGATACCTCTGGCTTGCAAAGGAATAATTTAACCCCCAAGTGGAGTGGCATATTCCAGTATAAGGCTGTATGTCATGTGTCTATCCATATTTAAATGAGTGTAAATACAGCATACACCCTTGGATGTGGGCGAAACCCTGAAGCAACTGCTGGACAAAGAAAGAGCAGCATAGAAATGTTTGCCTTAACACAATGCGGTCACTACCAAGGAGCTGGTGACCAATTCTCTCATCCCAAAATGTTGCGATTTGGAGAAGGAAGCAACCATATAACACAAAAAATAACAATTAAACTAGTCTTGTAGGATTGCTCAAAAAGTGTGATACGAGGTAACTTGCCTGTTGAGGTCCTTATCGCCAACGGAACAAAGTTGTGTCCAAAATTGAAAGAAATGTCTTGCAACATAGTGTTCGTGTGTGAAAAGTTTGACTAATACATTTAGGACAGGAAATCATTTAAATAGGAAGTAACTGTAAACCACCAGAGAGCATTTTTCAAACCCATTGGTAATACCCTGAGTACATGCTCCTGAAAAAGCAGAGAGGCATCTCACAAACACACTGCAAGAAAGATGTATGTAGCTGACTTTTCATCCAGTCTTGTAGCCTGCAAATATGGCAAGATTGCGATTCGCAACCTGAAAGAAATCTAGAGAACACAGAGAAGGAATCACCCAAATCAGTAGTAGGATGATAGCAAGGCAGGGGCTAGAAAGAACTGGGGAACAAACAGCACAGGATAAAGATGTACAAGTGTTCATGCCCATCTTTCTCTTAGAAGAACCAGACCCTAGCAGGCATGCGTAGTGCCTCCACTGGAGTTAATATAAGCATCATGTAGAGAGGCAGTCATACCTTAACATCTGAACCCTTGGAACTGATCAGGAATATGCAGTGCCACTCTGGAGCAGAAGTGTGTCTCTGGAAAGCTGCATGCCATACGTTGGCTGAATGTGAAACTGGATGGTGATCTTGGTGGGCCAATGTAAACCAGGCAGCAAAAAAAAAATAGTGAAAATACACATCAAACTCAACAGATCTCAGAGCAAAGGAGGACTGGACCTTTTCAGTGCAAAGCACATACGGTACCTTGGTATTGTGGACTCCTGCTCACTCTTTTTGGGAGCAGAGCAGCTGTCAGACACTACTGCAGTGACCATCCAAGATAAAGCAATGAAGCGTTGAAGCATTTCGGCAGCTTGGCTTCATAAGCTGTGCATCCTCAGACAAGCATAGTTTATCTGTGATCGGGATTGCATTGCTACTCCCCAGCCACTTGAATGACAGAGATTGAATAGGCAGTTACAATCTCTCAGGTTCCATTAAGGAAAGCTGTGCAAGGGAAACCAAATATATGGCAAACTATTCTTGAAGAAGGAAACCCTCCACGATAGCAGCCTGGTGCAGTGCTTTGTGTCACAGCATGTGGAGATCCAGCATTATTACAGTTGGCCATACTGGAAGGAGGAAAAGGCAAAACAGGGAAAGAGATGCACAGAGCATTTCTACCCTGTCAAAGGACCACAATGTGGAGGGCTACAGAAAAATGAGGCGTACCCCTGTGCAGCGCATCCTGAAAAAGATCAAACACATCTTCGAGTGGTGCTGGGCCCTTGTCAATAAGCTCTCTCCCTCTGGTGTACTCTCAGCATCACACAGGCACAATACTCTTTGTATTCATTCTGGTGTGTACTAGCCATGGCGTGGACATGTGTGCAGGGCTTCCTCGTGTGGTCTTTTAATGTTGTAGACATGCCCACAAGGGCCAAAGCTTAATATGAGAGACAAGGGAAGGCCGTCTCAGCCCTACAGGGGGACACCCTGTTAAGATCAAATTATTTCCCTAGGACAGATCCTGTGTTGAATAGCTCAATCTTTCTTGATACGGTGTTGCAGTAGTTTGGCATATATTTAACCCAGACCAGGCACACATTAGCCACTCTGAAGAGGAGAGAAAGATGTGAACAAGGAGGAGCGTCAAACACTTGTTCTGCTGAGATTTCGTCAGCTGGACAGGGGAAGAGTTAGGCATTAGAGCAGGCTTTCAGAACATCACAACATAAGAGGAATCCAGTGCAAGGCAGTGCCCTGTCAGCACACAAAAAACTTGCACTCTTTCCCATGTGATACCAAGCTTCCTGGCAGACACAGGGACAGAGCTCAGGCAGCAGTGAGCAGTGCTGAGGACTGCACGGTTGAAAGGATCCCCAAGAGCCATAAACATTTCTGAGCTAAGGGATCAGGCAAGTCTCCAGGTACCCAGGGCCGAAGAGTAAGGGCCCCATGTCTGCTGCCAGGCTGCCCACTGCCTGCAAATTGTCCAGATCAGCAGCAGACGTGTATGCCTTTTGGATTAGCTGCTTTTGCATGCAAATGCGTGAGCAGCTGGGGTTTCTTGCTGTGCCTGGAAGCTGCCACGGGCAGATGTGAGCAATGCTCCTTCTACTGTGGCTGAACCTTTTGTGCAGGGACTGCCAATTCCCACCCTCCTGCACCAACACGTGCCAGCTTCCCATCCTCCAGCGTGGGGCCACCTGCCAGCTTTGATAGCCTTGCATCTGTATTTGGCACCCTGGCAGCTGCTATGTTTTGTGCACTCCCTCCCCCGCTACCTCTGGATGTGCCACACCAAAGGCAGAACTCTGTGCTGCAGTTAGCTGTGTTTTATAGCAATGTGCCTCTGGGGTTCCTAGCAGAAACTAAAGAGCAAGCAGCAGCATTTCACTCCATCCCTGCACACACCATAGATGAGCCCGTACAGATGGCTTATACCCATGCCATCGATTCCACCCATGCACAAGACCACATGATATTTTTTCAGATAGCTAGAGCAGGAAGAGGTGCCAATCGCTGGTGATAAGCTTTTATAGCCCAGCAGGCCTGGACCATGTCTGCTTGGGAGATAAACTGGAAGAGTATAGGAAGTATTTTTGCCAAGCTGTAATGTTGCTGGGGAGTGGCAGGCTTATTCTTGTTGCTGAACAGGAAGCTGCCCCCTTCCATCTGTGAAGGCCCTTTGGAGGCACCATCTCAATGGATAGCAGCCAGGTGTGTCTAGCATGGCTCCCACAGGCCTTTGCTAAAAGGTGATTTTCCTGTTTTTAAAAACATGCTGCTGGGACTAATAGTCTAAGGTTGGGGTTGACCAACACAAGAAATGCAGAAGAGCACAGACGCACAAGAGATCACCAGCTTGGTGCCACACTGCTCCCTGGCGCCCCATGTGCTGACACTGTGGAGTGGCCTGCATGACAAGGCGCAGAATGTGCAGCACTTCTGCTCACACCAAGGCGGGGGACCCCTTTGCTGTATCAGAGGAGTGCAGACCACTTGGCAGCAAGGTGAGGGTTCACATCATATGCTCTTGTGAACTATAAACTCTTGCAAACACAATGAAGGAGGCTTCCTCTTTCTCAGGGTAGCCAGCCAGCAACCCAAGGTCTTCTAAGACTGAGAAGAGGCTCTGGAGATGGCATCCTGGAAAATATGGGATGAGTGAGTCTTTTTCTCTCAAATGAAGGAAACCAAGCATGGAAGAACAACCTCTCATCACCAGTCTTGGCTTTTAGGCTTGGCACATGGTGCTCTCAGACTTTCAAGGGTGCAATCAATAACAACTGAAGAGCATCTTGTTATCCTAAGGGCCGGGAAGAAGTAATGCAAGAACGAGCTGCTAGGAAACATGGTCAGCCCCTCTGCTGAGCAAATTAGGGCTCCAGGTATCTGCTGTGCATGGGGTGACACCAGCAGCATTGCTGGAAGGACTGACATAGTCCTGGAGAGAATCTTGAGCCAGTTGCAGGAGCTAGCATAAAGAAAGCTGCCATGAAAATGAAGACCATGCCTGTCACCCAGGAGTGGTAACATCCAGTTCAAACAGCAGATGCCATGTGCCTCAAACATTCAGTGTTCCTGGAGTCCTGAACAAGGCTTAACACTCAGTCGTCTCCTGTTAGTCGTGTATTATAACCCTTGCCAGCCACCACCTGTCCCCAGCCCGGTTGTGCTTCTTCTCCATACTGCAACCACTTGAGAATGCTTTGGCACTGGAAATAGTATTCAGGCAACAGGACACCTGCCAAGACTCCTCCCTGGCTGACAGGGTAAACAGCCACGAGTGGGAGCTCGCTGCTTCGATCCTTCTAGCTCTTGCTTTTCCACCATTCCAGGTGCCAGGGCCCCTGGCCTTACACAGCAGGGTGTGTCTACATGAGACAGTTTACTACGCAGTAGAGCAAATTACTGCATAGTAAGCATCACTGTCTACACGTGCACACTCTTACTGCTCTGTAATTTGCTCTACTCAGCAGTTAATTTGCTACCTGCAAATGCAAGTAGCAGATTAACTGCTGAGTAATTTCTGCACAGTAAGGCACATGTAGATGGCTGACCAGGAGCAAATTTGCTCCCAGGCAGCAGGAGGCGGGAGATTGCTCCCTGCCTCTGGGAGCTGCTGGCAGCCAGGGCAGACTCTACTAGCGGAGCGCAGGTGGGGACAATGTCCCTAGCAGCAGGGACCTCCTGGCACTAGAGTAAATTACTTTGGAGTAAACCCAACCAGCAGCATATGCATGTGTAGACAAACCCAGGGAAGAGCAGATTCTCTTCACATTGGAGCTTGGGCCAGCACAAAGCCTGAAGAGCTCCTGGGCCCATGAAGCTTGCACTGGTAGATTTTCCTGCATTTGTGTACAGTTTGTTTTCCCTGCCTGTCTATGTCTGATCCCTTTTGCACTTGCTGAAATCTACAGTCCAGGTATCTCTGCTTAGCTGTGCCTTTCTTCTCTGTGGTGGTTCATTTCTTCCGGCAAATACATATGTCAGCCCAGGAACAAGATCTCCACACTGTTGCTTTGTATGTGTGACAGATTGGCCAAGTCCATTTGCACTATAGGTAACTTAAGGGAGTCCCACACAACAGATCCACATTTTCAGGAGCTGAGGAAAGACTAAATCAGCCTCTGGCCTCAGCTGTCCAGCTCTTGTGCACCCCTCGTCCTTACTCCTGCAGATGCTGGGCAGGACACAGCAGGTACTGGCTAGCTGCCTCTAGCCTGATGCCAACCAAGTACAGCAGGTGCCACCTGGCCTTCTGCTGCCTGAGGGCATGCTGAGCTGTTGTTCTCAGGAGCAGGTTAGGCAGTCACTGCATTTCAGTGATGCTGTTGATCTCTGTGCTGCTAGAAATTCTAGCAAATCTCCTTTTCTTCATCAATGTAAATAAGGGGCTATTGAAAAGTCTAGTGTTATGCACTGTTGCCACGATGTTCTGCTTTAACATGGATAAATCTCTAGTGATGGCTGACCAGGCTGTGAAGCATGACCCATTGCATCCTACAGATAAACTTTTGAGGCCTGGTGGGAAAGAAAAAAATGGAATATGTTTTCTGTCAGTCACTTCTGTGCAAGCTCATAGGTTCAAAGCTGTTGATAATCTGAGGTTAGCACACCTCAAACATGCAGGAAGAGTGTTCTTGGGGGCCTTCTGTGGCAGTGCATACTTATGCACAGCAGTACCAATAGCAGATCTAACCACATCAAATTGGTTCTCCATGGATCAGCACAGTTGATAGGGGTTGATAGTTTCCAGACAGTGCTTGCCACAAATTTCTCCATAGACCTCAGGGAGAACGGCCTCTGCAGTTCTGGAGTCGGCTCCCCATATAATTTTGCAGGACAGCAGTCTTCTACATCCTGAAGTTTTCCCACCACTGCTGGTGGTCCTGTGTCTGCAGCACAGTCCCAATCTCAGCTTGCTTCCCACATCAAGAACTGGAGGTCCGCAGACTGGCAATGATTTGAGACCAAGCAAAAGCTCTTGGCACCTAGATAGCCTCATCTTTGGGTGGAACAGCCTGCACAGGTCAGTTAAGTGTCATGCGATAGGATGGTCCATCTCAGCCCTTGGGTGCTGCGCCTGCCACAGCAAAATTTGCAGCTGCTCATTGATACAGATGAAGGGTTGAAGTGAAGCATGCACACAGCCATAGGAAGCTAGAAGTGGCCTTGTAATCCAGTGAGTGGATATAGCACATTAAGTTGATGAAGTCAGAATGCATCCAGGCTACACTCTTCAGTTTGAAAATGGCACTGTTCCTCTTAAAAAGAGGATGCCAGGTCAATCTGGGGATTTTTTTTTGTTGAAACATGGACAATAAACCTGGAGATTTTCAGGCATGCTCCTCCCGAAGTCCCACTATGCTGCAAAAGGATACTTCATCTATTCCTCACTTGATGCAGCTTGGAGCACACTCAGGTTTTCATGCACTTGCTCTCATTTGTAGCAAACTGAACACACCAGGGTCATTATACACAATTGCCATGGGGGTGATTTGCTCATGGTTTATGCCTTGAGGTTGGCCTTTCAAGAGGACTTGAGAGAGCTGTATGGGTGGACTGGAGAATGAAGCCTGGACAGCGTGTAGTGTTGGCTTGCTTTGCTTTTTTAGGCTTTGCTGCTGAACATAGGGTAGAAAGCTGGGCGTGAAGCCTGCCCAGCTCAGCAGGGATTAGCAATGCTTCCCATCTAATGGATCTAATGCATTTTAACAGGATCTGAAGGGGGTGGGACGGGGACGTGGCTCTCCAGGGGATCCAGTTATGCTTACTATGACTTTTATTGAAGCGGAGTTGGGGGACGGGGGCGCCCTAGGAAGACCCTGGGCGAGAACAGCTGGGAGGGTTGGGGAGGTTCTCCCACAGCTTGATACGGGGTGTTTATACCGGGCCCTGATGGCAGGCAGGGGCTGAACCAGAGGGGGCCCCAAATGTTAACTGCCCCACATCCATCTCCCCACAAGGGAAGAGGTGGCTTTGCCCCCCTCTTAACTCTTTCTTAGCCAAAGGCAGCGCCATTTAACCCCTTACTGGCCAAGGGGGAGAGGTAGCTTCACCTCCACGTAACCCTTTATTAAGGAGGCAGCTTCGCCCTCTTCTCTGGGGCAGGTCCAGGGGGTGCAGTGGTACAGTCACATCCCACCCAAAGCTTCAGACCAACTGCCTGGCAATGGCAGCGGCTTGTCTATGGCTTCAAAACTTATTTTAATCCGAGTCCTTCTCAACTCTTCCCTTCCCAGGCATCACAGACCCTCTCTCTCGTGGTCTTCACCTTCCGCTAATCAAGCCAATCTTTCTTCTGCAATTCGCTGCCTGCTGCCGGTAGCGTCGCTCCTATTTCTCAGCCTGGCAGGCTGGTTTGAACTCTAGCGACAAACACCGAGTTGCCGACAGCAGTTGTATGAAGCGTTTACACTCTGGATTCGTATGCGGTGGTTGGACAGGGATGATCCTGCCTCGGGCGGCGGCTCGGCTTAGATGACCGTGAGACCTCACTTGCAGCCCCACTTCACCTCTCATCGGCTGAGGGGAGGGGGCTTGGCCCCCACTGAACCTCTTATTGGGCAAGGGGCTTCATCCCCCACTTAACCCCTCATTGGCCAAGGGGAGGGGGCTTCGCCCCCACTTAACCCCTCCCTGGCCGAGGGGGGCGCTGCTTTGGCCTCATCACGTCGCCGCGCGGAGGGATACATGACCGCGGCGGCGGAAGGATCGCGGCCCCCAGCCCCGGTGCGGCTGCGTGCCTGCGCGTCAACCAAACTAGCAGCAAACCCTCCCCTCCCCCACACCGCGTCCCGGCCGGCGCAACCACCCCCACCCAACGGGCGCTCGGGGAGTGCCACCCGCGGCCGCCAATCAGCGGGCGCCGCTCCCCGCCCTCGCGCCTGCCCCCACCGGGAGGGGGTTGGGAAGCGGCCTCGCGTCCCTCGCGCCCATTGGCTTCCGAGTCCGCCAATCCCCCTGCTCGGGGGAGGCCCCGCCTGGCGCACCTTGGCCAATCGCGGCTCGCGCTCCTTCGCAACGGACCGGCGGCGTAGCCAATCAGACGCCCGGCTCCGGGTGCCACGGGGCCTGTCGCGGCCAATGGCGGCCGAGGGGGGCGGGCGCTAGGAGGAAGCCAGCGACCGAGCGAGCCACAGGGAGGGAGGCGGGAGCGGCGCCGCTGGCGGAGGCGCAGGTTGGTGTCGGGCGGCGGCGGCGGCGGCGGCGGCAGCGGTAGCGGCCGCCGAGGTGGGGCGGCGGGCCGGTCCGTGCCGCGCGAGGTGGGGCGTCCACGGGCCTCGCTCTGACCCCCCCGCTCTTCCCTGATGAGGGGCGCGGCCCCGCCCCCTCCCCCCCGCGGGGCCGCGTCACCCGCGCGTGCAAGGGCTCGGTGCCCCCCTGGGTCCCAGCGCCTACCTCCTTGGGAGGGGCCGCACCGACCCCCCTCAGTGGGGGAGGGGGGAGCTCTGTAGGTGACACACACATATACATACGCACACATATACATATGTATAGAGATATGTGTGTGTGTATACACACGTACACATATATGTTTACACCCCCCCACTGTGTCAGGCGTGGGGGGATGCAGTGGCAGCGCTGGCACGCGAGCGGGCGAGGCGTGGTGGGTTTCCTCGGACCAGCTGGAAAGCATGAGAGAGAGTTGGGGGCTCATGGTGGTCCAGGAGCGAAGCTACTCGGGGCACTGTCCTTGTCCTGGGCGGCCAGGATGAGGCGCGAGTGCCAACCATCCTGGTGGGGTGGGAGGTTGGAGCAGGGACTGCTGTCGTATTGGGGACCCTCCTGCCAAGGAGGAAGGGGTCGGCTGTTGCGTGTCGCCTGGTCTGGCTGCGTGTCCCAAGTGTGGAACTGGGGCTCATTTCAGAGCAGCAGCTGGCTTTCATCGCAGGTGGGCTGTGGTGTGGTCAAGGGTGGGAAACTTAATGAAAGGTGGGCTTGGCAATAGTGGGCTCTGGGTTTGCTGCTTGATGTCTTCCCCCAACTGACTTTGCAGCTGAGGGAGTTGATGAGGAGCTGAATGGGGACGGCTGTGACCTGTCAGGGTTGTTTAAAAAGGAGAGTGAAGAACTGGCCGACTTCTGTTGTTGAGATGACTAGACTAAGGTGTCCTGTGGGCTCTTGCTTCTCCTCGCAGGGAGAGGAGAGGAGCAGGAGCTTGGTGATTTTCATAACGGGCTGTCTGACGGTTTAACTTTTGCTTCCCCTGGGACGTGGATTGCTTCCTAGAGTTGAGGGTGGCAAATTAGTGCATGATGTTTCTTTAATCCCCGCTGAGACTGGCACTGTATCTATTGCAAGCAAGAGGCTTGGAAGTAAACTTTTGCTTCATCTGTTGCTCTCCTCCTGCCTCAAAACCTCCCTTAGAAATGCCTAACCCCACCCGGCGAAGGGGAGGATGACAGTCCTCACAAGTACCTTAAAGAAAAGGGATGGTTTCATTTGGTGTTCCCAAAGGTCAAATAGGAATGACTCAAAACTAATATCTGGCAGTGTGTTTATACTATTGCCGCTAACTGGATTTCCCTTCTGAGTGTTCATACAGTGTAGGCTCAGAGCAGTACCCATCAGAAGGAATAACAGCTGAATTTCTGAACAGCGATTTCTTGAAAGAAACACCCCTATGTGTGGGTACTTTTTATGGTGCACTGAAACTGAAGTAGGAGTAGTAAACTCTACTGAGGTTTTTGATCATAATCTGACCTTTAAACTCTGGCATTTATAAGTTGGATTTTTTTTTTAAAATCAGTCTCCTCTCCAAGTTCTGACTTCATGAACAAATTAAGTAATTGTGGATTACACACTAAATCTTCAGACCAAGGTCTTCTTGGTTCCTCCTCCATTCTCTTCAATTCAGTTTTTGATTTTTTTTTTTCTTATTGCCCAAAAGTGCTGACTACAAGTCATTCCCACTGAACTTAATAATGCTGCAGATGCTCACTTACTGAATGCAGCTTAAAAACACAACTTCTGTGCATTTCTCTTATCCCTTCCTGGCAACTATCCTAGAGGGCAACAAGCTCGAGCTCCCTGGAGGACAAAGAGAATTCCCAAGTTCTGTCTGCAGAGCTCAGCACCTGCTGAAGTTTGAGATTAAAAGTATTTTCCATTTTTTTTAGATGTATTTTAACACTTTTAATAGGCTGCACATGTAAGCACTGTGTTTGAAAGCATCCATTTATGGGCCTGACTTGCTAAGTGAGCTGTAAATTCTGCTTTTCAAATTGGATTTAATGACTTTTATCATAAAGCCACAAACTGCTTGTGAACTGTGCTGAGAGACAAACAATACCTAAGCTTACTTTGCCAAAATATTTGTAATTGTTGATTTGTTAAACTGCATTGCTGCAGGTCATGGGATGGGATTAGATTTTGTAGTAGAACAGTGTGTATAGGCAGTCCTGTGTTCAGTACTATCTGGGCTAGAAGAAATGAGTGAGTGCAGGCAGTCTTTCTGAATTCTGTTTTCAACTTCCGGCAGGCTTTGTGAAGCGTCCCTGGAGAGTGCTCTATAAAGGCTAAGATTACACTTCTTCTGGTATGTTTTGTTATGGGTAAGGTACTCTGAAGTAATGAGGGGATACAGAGGGAAGTGGCTTCTTAATTTTCAAGCAGCTGAAACTGGAACTATTAGTTCAGATTAGACAAGGAAACATCTCCCAGATGATTAAAGACTCAGTTGCTTCAGGACAAGTTGGGAGGGAACCTTCTTTGTTAGTACAGAAACCTTGATTTGTACACTTCTGTTGCTTTTTCATGTTGGAAGGGTTTTGGTTGACCTGTATGAAGAATCAGTCAGTCATCTGTTTGTATTGGGCCTTCTTGAAGTGGGACTTAACCCTGTCTGCTAGTTGTGAAATCCACAGCGCTCTTGCTTAATGTAGAGTGCTTGGAGTGAAGAAAAAGCTGACAAGTTATGTGGATCAAACAGAAGTTGATATCTGTTAAATATTTTTTTTCTGTAGCAAACTTACACAGGAACATGACATGTTTAAGTAATTAGACTTCCACCTAAATGTAGTGCACACAATTTTTTCCATACATGAGGGGCAGTTATAGGAAACTGTCATGCCTTGAAATATTAACAAACCGCTATCGGTAAGACACCTCTGTCCAGGCTAACGAGCATAATGCAACCAAGTTCTGATGAGGTTGCTTGGAATACAGAGAGCATGTGGTGAGTAATCAGTCATTTCATCTGGTTTTTGGCAAAGTAGAGTAGACTCTTTTGTAACATTAGCTGGATTGCTAACATACTTCAGCCCCAATAGTGATTTAAGATGAAGATCAGTAAAAGTAAACCCTGGACCTCTTTCCTGTCTATAGTTAAATTATATAGTTATAGCAAGGCATGAATGTGAACACTTCTAAAACTCTTTAAGTTTCTTTATAGCAACAAAGAAATAATTAGGCATGTTTCTAATTTTGTAATAAACTTCGTAATTGAAGAAAAGTATCTGGCACCCACAACTTTTCTAACTGTAGTTTTGAGTTTCAAGTCTGTTATTTCTAGAATTAAGGCATTCAGACTTTTCTTGTTTTTTTAAATTTTGTGAAATATGTGAGAGCAAAAATGAAACAGTATCTTTATTTTTCCCCCCTTTTACTGTTCTTTACATTTTTAAAGAATTGTTAACGGCTTTGTAAAAATATGTCCATCATTATGCCTAGACCATTTTTATCTGTTGCTCACATTTTGTCTTATGATTACAGAACGGGTTAAATGTACTGTAGCAGTGGAGCTGGATCTGATTTGCAGTATTTTTATTGGTTTACAATGGTAGGCCATGGAGACCCTGCTGGGGTCAGTGTCAGGAGTGCTGCTGACCAGCATGTCCTGCCTACTTCCTCCTACATAGCACATACCAAAGCCATTTCAGCAACACGCTGAAGGTATGCCTGAGTTTCATCCAGGTTTGGCCTTACTCTTGGTTTTTGGGCTCTTGTGGCCACTGAGTGAGTCAGGCATAGCTCTCAGCAGCCCACTGAGGCTCACCAGGGAGGCACTGTAGACATGGCCTTAGTTTCAAAATAACCAATTTGCTTAGTAGCCATGTGCACAACCAGATCAAACAGAAATGGGATTGTGCTTATAAGGAATATGGAGCAAAGTCCTCTAGGCTTTGAAAGTAGCTGTTGTACACGTGCAGTATCCTTTAACTAGATAATGTCAGATATTTTGGAAGGTATCTAAGCATAAATTAGTGAGGGGTGACTGTTTTGACAGATGTGCCACAGATTAGTCCTGCACCTTCCCCAAGTACCATTTGAATCCTTTTCCTTTACTTGATTTGGTGCTTGTATTTCAGCTTCCTGACCATGCTGCTGCTCTGCTTCCTGCTCCTCGACTGATCTGATACTCTTCTTTCTGCTCCCAGCCCAACTGACCCCTCCCCATTTTGCTGTGTACCAAAGTGAGAAGTTGTCTGTGCCACTTCTGGCACTCCTGCTTGAGTTTGGCCACCCCTGGTGTAGGTGAAAAATACATAAGTGACTGTAAACGTATTTAAACATAACTACAAACTGGCAGAAGTACAAAATCACAACTCTTGAATTTGCTTTCAAGTAACCCTTTTAAGTAAGAGAGGTTTGCCTTGAGCTTCCTCAGCTAAGTGGGACCTTGCCTGGGAGCTTTTGGCCTGCTACTTAGCCAGATGGCATTTTTGGCTGGTTAATTCACCAGATGGCATTCACTGGGAGGGGGACAGTTTTAGAGCCACTTCCCACTGCTGGTCTAATTGGCTGAAGAGCTGAAATGAAGGTAGAACAGAGGCCATTGCCCAGCAGGCTGGCATGCTCCTAACAGTGTGACGGGAAAGGTCTAAAGCTGCTCCACTTGCACAAGACAAATGGTGAATGAGCTTTTGCTACATCTGCCTCACATGCTGCAGCATAAAAAGGAGGCAGTGTCTGCTCCCAAATCCCAGAAGCAAAGTTCTTTAATATGTCCCAGTGGAGAAAGGAGGAAGTGGGCATGCCACAATTGATGTCCTTGAAAATGTCCATTTTTATGTCTCAGCTGGGGCACCACCAGCTTTCACAGGTGCTGTGACATGGGTGCCACCATGGCCAGGCAAAAGTGCCCTATGTGATTCGTGCACAACCAGAACTCATGTGGCATGGGTGTGTACTCCTGCATTGAGGTTGTCTGATAAATGCAAAGCAGGCAGTTGGGCCTGCTGCTTATGCTTCAGCCCTTCCTGGTCCATCTTTACCATGCACCTCCTGGGAACAGGCACGCAGAACAGTTCTGTCATATTCACCTCTGTTTCTGGGAGACCAAAAAGGGCTGTGGCAAAAATGGGTGTTCCGAAGCTGCTTTAGGCTTATCTACAAATTTTAACGCAGGAGTGAGAATCGCTAGGAAGAGATGAAGAACCAAAAGAGTGGTTTTCACGTGGTGTTGCTACCAGATTCAGAAAAGTTGTGGAGGGTGCTTTAAATCTAAAAGGGTTGAAAACCACTGTTCCATAGTTAGGAGGGCGTAGAGGTGAATTGCTTGGCTCTAGGCTTGAATTTGGCTGCTTTGGCTATCCAGTTAATGAGATCTCTGTTCCCATGATATAATGGAAATTAAAGGAGCATCTTCAATTAGCCTGTAGAAGAAAAATCAGAATTTTGCAAAGATCCCTAAAATTGTGGAAATATTCTGAAAGAGATTTTTGTTAATACAATTCAATACCCTTCTCTGTTTCGCATAAAAGCCTGGCTCAAAGAATTTGAAAATGGGTCATCAGTTATTGTCTTGACTTTTTTTTTTTTTTGGTTCAAAATGAACTGAAGTTAATCAGATTTATTGTGGTTTACTTTGTAAACATTTCAATATTCATGCAATACTGAAAAAGAACCTTGAACAATATCACTGGACTTCGTTTTTTTGGAATACTCAGTTTTCAGCATGTTGGCATACTGTCTTTTAGAAACTGTCTTGAATATAATCAATTCTAATTTAAATTTCTTGCATTACGCTAAAATAATGAACAAAAATCCCCTACATGGGGATAGGGGGTAGTTCCGTCTTTTGTTGACAGAAGGTCACATAGAACTCAAAGCCTGCTTCTAACATCAGAAAGGGAAGCTTTATCTCTTCTGGAATTTGACTGATGACTACAAAACTGTTGGTCCTATGACCTCACAGGACACCAAACATTGTAGAAAGAAATTTAGCTTCTTGCCTTTGTAAAAATGAGTCTTCAGAGATCCTCTTTCCTCAAGAGCTTGATACCTTTGTCTCTCATATGGTGAATATTCAGAAATAGAGTTCCTTAAAACCCAGGAAACTTTGGCTACTTCTCCAGGTGCTAGTGGTGGATTGTGTGATTGTGTGCTTAAAACTGATGGCTGAATCCTTCCTTTCTGCTGACAGTAACACCAGCTTCTGCCTCCATGGCAGCCAAGAGCGTGCCTGTGTGCTACCTGCTGTAGCCTCCTTAATAGTTGTTCAGGTATGTCTAAGGCTGCCATACATGTTATTCTGGCATTGCTGTTGTATGGTACCATGTAGAGCTGCCAGGTGCTTGTGCTTTCTGGTTGCTTCTAGGGATGTAAAAGGTAAAAACAACAATTATATTTATACCATTTAATATTTACCTCTTGGATCAGTGCTGCCCATTGTTGGAGGAGCGGCTCCAGCAGGGGCTGCTGGGAGGAAGCACAGATCTGGGCTGTGGCATCGTGTGGCTGCTGCGGCAGGGAGGTAACTAGCAGTTCCCTGAGTGGGGATGAAGCTGGGCAGAGTTCTGTGGTGGAGCTGGAAGGGCTTGAGTAGGAGTGAGTGCAGCAGCAGGGCTGCCATCAGGTGCTACAGGGGTGGGCTGCACAGAGTCAGGCCCCCTCGCCCTAGCACCCACCGGGGCTCCTGCCTGCTGTGACAGCTGTGCCCCTGTGGGTGCTGTGGAGGGAGGTGGCTTCTTCATGCAGCTGAACCACGCAGCACCTGATGGAAGCCCCATCGCTGTGTTCACTCCTACTTAAGACCTGCGGGCTCTGTTGTGCAACTTGCCCAGCTCTGCTCCCCCAGGTAACTGCTGATTACCTCCCTGTTGCAACTGCTGCACAATGCTGCAGCCCAGATCTGTGCCCACCCCCTGGGCAACCCCTGCCAGATCTGCTCCCTCAACAACAAGCAGCTCTGAATTGGGACCCTGCCAGAACTTATTGCCCTGTGCTGCTGCTGTGTCACTGCCTGCCCGCTTCCACACATTCACCGCACAGTCTGCTGTGGCCACAGGCTTCAGTCCCAGCTGGTGGTGAAACTTTCCACAATCCCACACTCGGCTCAGCTCCCTGCCCCTCTGCCATGGGACCATTTAACTGATATAAGTAGAGGAGGTTAAACGGGTAATTTTCTAAACGATATTTACATCCCTAGTGGCTTCCAGGCATTGGCTGCTTCCTATCAGTAAAAATGCTTTTATGTAGGCAAGTTCCCAGTCTTCTAGCAACTAGAAAAGATCAGTTTTTGTTAATGTTCACATTTCAGAGCACAAGCAAAATGTGGTGTGTTGTATTCTGGTTTCTCATATCATAAAGAAGCCAGAGCATTTGGTATTTTTGCTAGCGCCAATGGTAGAATCGTAGAATGTGAGGGTTGGAAGGGAACTTGGGAGGAGGCAGCAGATTGCTGCTCTGCCCTGGCTTGACCACGTTGTCACTGCTGCGAGATCCCTGCCCAGCTGCGCACCTTGCCAGCGGTGCTGGGGCGGTCTCCATTGAAACCCTGGCCCCATGCTGTTACTGCCCAGCTGCTGCTGGGATCTCCATGGAAACTGGCTGCAGCGAGTGGGCAGGGGCTGCTGGGAAATGGAGTTTACTGTGGGGCCCTGTCCAGCCCACGGGCTGGACTTTGCCTGCCCCATGTCTACGTACTTTATGTAGTGGGGGATCGGCTAAAATGGGACACAGTGGTCCAGATGTGGCCTCATCAGTGCTGAATGGAGGGGAAGAATCACTTCCCTCGCTCTGCAGGCAATGCTCCTACTAATACAGCCTGACATGCCTTTACCTTTCTAGGCACCAAGGGCACACTGCGGGCTTATATTCAGCTTCTTGTCTACTCTAACCCTGAGGTCCTTTTGTGCAGAGCTGCTTCATAGCCAGGCAGCCCCAGCCTGTACCGGTGTATGGGATTGTCCTGTCTTAAGTGCAGGACTTTGCACTTCTCCTTGTTGAACCTCATGAGACTTCTTTTAGTCCAATCCTCCAGTGTGTCAAGGCATCTCCAGCATATCTACTACTCCCACCAGTTTGGTGTTATCTGCAGACTTGCTGAGGGTGCACTCCATCCCATCTTCCAGGTCTTTGTTGAAGATATTGAATTAAACTGGCCCCAGGACTGACCCCTAGGGCACTCCATTTGATACAAGCTGCTAGGGTGGATTTGATTTAAAGCAAATCAATTCACATCATGATTTAAATCACTGGTCAGGAACCTTCAATTTTAATCATTGTTTTTTACAAAGAGTGCATTCTTGTTATTTGATATCCTTTATTCATATAACTTTCTGAAACTTTGCGCTTTTAGAGAAAGGTAAGGACTTGACTGTGTGCGCACAAACTTAGAGAGACAAGAGGGCTGATTGGTAGGTAATCAGGTCTGTTATCTCTCATTTCCATATACTGCTGTTAACAAGGATGTTATCTCTGGAGACTGCAAACTCACCCTGTGCCCGAAGAAGGGCATTTGTGCCTGACAGCTTGCAAATGAACGATTTTCCCAACTATTTAGTTGGTTTAATAAAAGATATCGCATCTACCCGAAGAACCTTGACTGGCTGTGACCTTTGGAGATGCAGATCCACAGTTTGAGACCTGAAACTAAGCATCACAGAGTCCCATTGGGCAGAGTGGCTTTCTTTAATCTTTACTGACCTATAGAGGAGTGTCTGGTAACCCCATAAGATTGCGCCCCTAATATAGTCCATGGCCTGTTGTGACCTATTTATAAAACTTCTACAAAGGTTACGTGAATATATTGTCTCAAATAGTATATAATTAGAAGTTATAATCCCTGTTCCATGATAATAACTTAGAGCTTTCATAGAATCATAGAAAATTAGAGTTGGAAGGGACGTCAGGAGGTTATCTATTTCAACCCCCTGCTCAAAGCAAGACCTTCTCCAACTAGATCATCCCAGCCAAGGCTTTGTCTAGCTGAGTTTTGAAAACCTCCAAGCATGGAGCTTCACCACCTCTCTGGGTAACCTGTTCCAGTGTTTTACTACCCTCCTAGTGGAAAAAATTCTTCCTAATATCCAACCTAAACTTCCCCTGTTGCAACTTGAGACTGTTGCTCCTTTTTCTGTTGTCTGCTACCACTAAGAACAGCTTAGCTCCATCCTCTTTTGAATCCCCCTTCAGGTAGTTGAAGACTGCTATTAAGTCCCCTCTCGGTCTCCTCCAGACTAAATAAACCCAGTGGCCCAAGTTTTTCCTCATAAGTCATGTCCCCCAGCCCCCAAACTATTTTTATTGCCCTCCGCTAGGCTCTCTCCAGTATCTCCACACAGCTTTATCTTTATATAAGTTTATTTATATAATTATCTTTTAAGACGCTTTAAAAAAATAAACTTATATAAAGTACTGATTAAATAAAACAATCTGATTTATATTAAATTAATTAATTAATTTTTATTATGCATTTTTAAAAAATCCTGCCAGCTGCCAACTAGTCATCAAGCCAATGATTACTACCCTTTGAGCCCAATGATTCAGCCAGTTTTCTAGCCATCTTATAGTTCATTCATCCAACCTGTAGTTCCTCAGGTTGCTTGTGGCAGTATTGTGGGAGACTGTGTCAAAAGCTTTGCTAAAATCAAAGCAAATCATGTTCACTGATCTTCCTGCATCCACAGAACCAGTCTTCTCATTATAGAAGGCAGTGGGGTTAGTTGGGCATGGCTTGCCCTTGGTCATTTCATAGTGACCGTTCCTAATCGCCTTTGTCTCCTCCATATGCTTAGAAATGAATTCCTTGAGGATCCTCTCCATGATTTTTCCAGGGACTGAGGTGATGCTGCCATGTAGTTCCCTGGATCCTCCTCCTTTGCTTAAAGATAGGCACTATATTTGCCCTTTCCCAGTCACCTGGGACTGCCATGAGTTTTCAAAGATAATAGCCAGTGGCTCTGCAGTCATATTGGCCAACTCCCTCAGCACCCTTGGGTGTATTGCATCCGACCAGATGGACTTGTACACATCTGGCTTCTCTAAGCAGTCTCTAACCTGTTCTTTTGCCACTGTTGGCTGCTTACTTCCTCCCTGTCTGATAGCTGAAGTGTGTTCCTAATAGTCCAAAAAGGAAAGCCTTTATTCCAAGGCCTTATTTCATCAAGTAACCTGTAAGGAGGCCTCCATCCTGCATGTTTTAGTTTTTGCAGGTATCACATGCTTATTGTTAACACTTGTTTCAAAGTGTTGTAGCAGAACAGAATAAAATAAAGTTAGAACAGCAGGCGCTGCTCAGAGGCTGCCAACTGTGACTCTTTAATCATCACAACTATAAAATCAAACACTAGGAAGCAGAAATGTAGTGGCAAGGATGGTGGAGCTAGGTGCAACTGGAGCTTTTCTAGTCTTATACTGGAGGCCGGAAAATAAAGTAGATGAACTTTGCCAGTATCTGGTTCAGCAGCCCGTGTTACTTATAACGGCAGTTTTACAGAGTACCTGTAGTAGGCACAGAAACCTGGGCCTCTCCTGGAAGAAACTAGTTTAAGGTGCACCATAGAAATGCTGTGCCCATGTTTGCCCAAAAAAAATGCATCCCAAAGGGGTATTATTGTACATTACTTGCTCCAAGTAGTTTGTTCAGCTTGGCACTGGGCAGGATAGTAAAAGCTCTTGGAGGGTACTAATCTTCACTTTGAGTTGGCCGTGGTGGGAAATATCCAGAATAATGGGCAAGGCATCTTAGTTGTACCACTTGGCAGGGTGTGAGGCTGTAAATGAAAGATGGAATTACCATTATTCAGTGTCTTGCTGGGTAATCAAAAGTCAGATCCTAGGCACTTTGACAGTAAGGAACATCCTTTTGGGGGTGAGGGAAGGGAGACGACAAAAATGAAGGTTGAGGGGGAGATGACAAAAATGAAGGTTGAGGATGACTCCTTGATTGTGAACAAGACGGAGGCTGCTTATCAGCTGTTTCACAGTATGGGAGTGAGAGTGTTTGAAGAGGAAAGGTCAGAAGTTCCCTTTTTTTGGCATGTTAGTATGATGGGTCTAGCTCATCAGAAATGAGTTTGTAGTGAAGTGGATTTGTGAGTCACTGGCATATATATGGCTGAGTCCACGTGGGTGGACATGGTTGCTAGATAATAGCATGCATAATGAAGTGTTAGGGGTCTAGACAGGAGGCAGTGGAGGTGGGAGGACCCACTAAAGAAATGGAAAGGAGGGGAAATCAACTTGTAGTTGAGGAAGATTCCAGTACCCAAGAAATGCGATCTACTTTCCAGTCAGTTTTTATCATGTGCTACTTTTGCACAGTGCAACTGAAGCAGTTCCACTGCTGGATAATGACTTAAAAGGATACAGGTGAAGAGGTCTGAGCCAAAATCTGATAACTTGCTCTTCCAGAGATTACAAGATTTGTTTTCTTTGACGGTCCTCAACTACTCATAACCTTTTTTTCACTGCTTCAGAAAAAGTTTCGGAATGTTTTCTTCCATGCCTGGCCTGTACCTAAATGCAGCTCCTCAGTATATGAGAAGTGCTTTCAGTTATTTTGATGGGGGGGGCGTACTCTTCCATTGCCATTTTCCCTTGCTTAACTCCAAGTAACTGAAGCCTCAGCGTTCAGACTGCACTTATTAATAGTCCCTACTTTGTCATACTGCTGTTCAGTTTTGCTGCCCTGCAAGCCTTACACATCTAGCTACAAAATAGCTTGTGCGTGTGCTCCGTCATGATCTGCTGAAGTCTTAAGACTAACAAAATCTTGCCCTACTTTTGTCACGTTCTCTCTGCTCAGCCTGCTATAGACCTTGGCCCCGCTGCAATAAATGACACTATTCCCACGTGCACGTGTACACACTGCCTGCCAAAGGTCTAAATACGAATGGTTAGGAGCAGCAAACTAGCCCGAGAAAACCAAGCATACCAAATCTTGAGGCATCTCAGCAGTTTTGTTGTCACTTGTTTGTAGTCAAATTCTGGTGCTGCTTCACTGCTTGCAAAGGTGTGGCATTCGTAATGTAAACTGATGCCCTAGAAAGGACTTAAATCTGGAAAACTTTTTTGCAAGCAGTGCTGCTTAATATTTGTGGTGTTATTTTTTTTTAAACAACTTGCATACAGATTCAAAGGCAGCAGATGTTCTTATGTTTTAAAGGCTCTGGGGAGCTAGACCAGTAAGGCATTCACCTGTACTTTGTGAACCGGGTGAAATAACTAGAAACAGAATATACCTGAAAAATTCAGATTGGGTGAGCTCTAAATAACTTTGCTTTTGTGAAGTAAAAAAAAATCTGTCTAACTGTTCCTTTGGCTCTTGTAAGTATAGCTTTTCTGTGGCGGTGGTTGTTGCCATGTTGGCCTAAGGACACAGGCAGACAAGGTTCTTTGGGTAGATGTGATATCATTTATTAGCACAACTAAATAGTTGGAAAAACTGTTCTTTGCAAGCTTTTGGGCACAAACAGCCTTCTTCAAAGCTTGCAAAGAACAATTTTTCCAACTATTTAGTTGGTCTAATAAAATATCACATTTACCCAAAGAACCTTCCCTAGCTTTTCTGTTGCACTTAAACACTTACACAGGTTATAAGTGCTTGACTGGGAAAGACACCTTTACTTTGCTGTCCAACTTTTGGGGGGCTGCACAGCACTGTGCTGTGTTGTATGCCCCCACCTCCCAGTTTTGCTGTATGAGGTTTCTTAGCTCACCCCCAGGACATGCCCTGTCCCACCTCACCCCCAGCGACTGGGGCAGGAAGAAGCAGCTGGAGGAGGGAAGGAGGGCTGAGAAACTGATAGCAGGAAACCATCGGGGGAGTGTTCCCTGAACTAGATACCTAGGGAACTCAGGCCAACCCTTTGTGCTGCATCTGTCCCACAGGCTGCTGGTTGGACAGTCCTAGCTTAGGTTATGGAAAAATTGGGATTTGTTATCTGGGAGGCAAGAGAGCACATGGTAGAAGTGTATAGAACACTATATTGCTGGTAAGTACCATTACTTTTAATTTGGAAGAGGAAAACAGTTGAAGTCTGTGACATGGAAAGGTGGCAGGTCTAAAATTGATAGTAGAAAAAGTCTGTAGATTGTAGAATTGTTATGTAAGGTCCAGGAATTTGACAAGTCAGGAATTGGACTCCGGGGTGTCAGGCATATCCCGAGTTGGCCGGTAATGACAGGATGTTGCAAAGCAGAACTTCCTGTTATGCTTCCTGTATAGCACTCCAAGTGCACAAACCAGAAACTGGGATTGGAATCACATGAATTATACTGGGTTTACTTCAATGAAGTCGGTGGAGATGGTACAGATTACACTTGGGCAATCAGTACCCATTTCCATGAGGTGACTGGCTCTGTGGATGTGGGGAGTGGTGGATCTGGTATACCTTGATTTTAGCAAAGCTTTTGATTCTCTCAGTTAAGCTAAGGAAGTACAGGTGGGATGAATGGTCTGTAAGGTGGATAGAAAACTGGCTGGAGCATCAGGCTCAGAGAGTAGTAATCAATGGCTCGATGTCTAGTTGGCAGCTGTTGTCAAGTGGAGTGCCCCAGAGGTCGGTTCTGGGGCTGGTTCTGTTCAGTGTCTTCATCAGTGAAGAAGGCAGAGTGCACCCTCAGCAAGTTTGCAGATGATACCAAGCTTAGGGGTGGGGGTAGGGCTCTAGGATTCAGTGTGACCTAGACAAATTGGCGGATTGAGCCAAAAGGAATCTCATGAGGTTCAACATGGACAAGTGCAACGCCCTGCACTTAGGGTGGATCAGCCCCATGTACTGGTACAGGCTGAAGGCTGGCTGGCTGACTGGCTGGGCAGCATCTCTGTAGAAGAGGACCTGGGGGTTACAGTGGACAATAAGCTGAATATGTGCCCTTGTTGTCAAGAAGGCTAACAACATCCTGGGCTACATTGGCTAGTCAGTCAGGCCCTCGGGGATCATGACCCTAGGGAGATGGGAGTTCAAGAAGAGTGGTTGCTTCTCAAGGAAGCGATCCTCAGTGCACAAGCTAAATCTATTCCAACATGGAGGAAAGGCAGCAAGAAGGCACAGCAGCTCCCCTGGCTCTCCAGAGATCTAGCGGACCTACTGTGGCTAAAAAGGAAAGCCTACAAAGGATGGAGGACGGGATTCACCTCCAAAGAGGATTACTCCGTGCTGGTCTGGTCCTGCAGGGAGCAAACCAGGAAAGCCAAGGCTGCAACTGAACTCCAACTAGCTTCAGGCATCGAGGACAACAAAAAGTCCTTTTTCAGATATGTGGGGAGCCGGAGGAAAAGCAAGGGCAGTGTTGGAACCCTGCTAAACCAGATGGGGCACCTGACAACTGATGCCCAGGAAAAAGCCAACCTATTAAATAGGTACTTTGCGTCAGTCTTTCATCAGTCACACGGGATGCCCATGCCTGCTATGGGACAGGGAAATCTGGGTGAGGGGGATCCCCTACCCTCCATCAATGCTGACCTCGTGAAGGAACACCTTGAGAAGCTGGATCCCTTCAAGTCAGCTGGCCCTGACAATCTGCACCCCAGGGTACTCAAGGAGCTGGCGAGCGTCATAGCCCAGCCCCTGGCACGGATCTTTGAAAACTCCTGGCGCTCTGGTGTAGTGCCCGAAGACTGGAAGAAGGCCAATGTGGTGCCTATCTTCAAGAAAGGGAGGAGAGTGGTTCCGGCTAACTACAGGCCCATTAGCCTGACTTCTATCCTGGGGAAGATCTTGGAAAAGTTTATTAAGGAGGCCATCCTTGATGGACTGGCCCAGGCTAACATCCTAAGGGATAGCCAGCATGGGTTTGTTGCAGGTAGGTCTTGTTTGACCAATCTCATTTCCTTCTATGACCAGGTGACCTATCACCTGGATAAGGGAGAAGAGATTGATGTCATATATCTTGACTTCAAAAATGCCTTTGATCTGGTATCCCATGATCACCTCTTGGCCAAACTGCCCAGTTGTGGCCTTGGCTCCACCACGATCCGCTGGCTGGGAAATTGGCTTCGTGGTCGGACCCAGAGGGTTGTAATTGATGGCAGTCACTCATCGTGGTGCCCTGTGACCAGTGGAGTCCCTCAAGGCTCTGTCCTTGGACCCGTACTGTTCAACATCTTCATTAACGATGTGGACACTGGAGTCAGGAGTGGACTGGCCAAGTTCGCCGATGACACCAAACTTTGGGGCAAAGCATCCACGCCAGAAGACAGGCGGGTGATCCAGGCTGACCTGGACAAGCTCAGCAAATGGGCAGATGAGAACCTGATGGTGTTTAACACCGATAAATGCAAGTTTCTCCACCTTGGGAGGAAAAACCTGCAGCACCCTTATAGGCTCGGCAGTGCTACGTTGGTTAGCACTACAGAAGAAAGAGACTTGGGGGTCATCATTGACCACAAGATGATCATGAGCCTGCAATGCGATGCTGCGGCTAGTAAAGCGACCAAAATGCTGGCTTGCATCCATAGATGCTTCTCGAGCAAATCCCGGGACGTCATTCTCCCCTTGTACTCGGCCTTGGTGAGGCCGCAGCTGGAGTACTGCTTCCAGTTTTGGGCTCCACAATTCAAAAAGGATGTGGAGAAGCTTGAGAGAGTCCAGAGGAGAGCCACGTGCATAATCAGAGGTCAGGAAAACAGATCTTACAATGAGAGGCTGAGAGCCATGGGGCTCTTTAGCCTGGAAAAGCGCAGGCTCAGGGGTGATCTGATGGCCACCTATAAGTTTATGAGGGGTGACCACCAGGATCTGGGGGAACATCTGTTCACCAGAGCGCCCCAAGGGATGACGAGGTCGAACGGTCACAAACTCCTGCAAGACCGTTTCAGGCTGGACATAAGGAAGAATTTCTTTACTGTGTGAGCCCCCAAGGTCTGGAACAGTCTGCCAGCGGAGGTGGTTCAAGCACCTACATTGAACACCTTCAGGAGTAAATTGGATGCTTATGTTGCTGGGATCCTATGACCCCAGCTGACTTCCTGCCCTTTGGGCAGGGGGCTGGACTCGATGATCTCCCGAGGTCCCTTCCAGCCCTAATGTCTATGAAATCTATGAAATTGGTAAGGGTGTTGCCGGTAGGTCAAGGAAATTGATCCTTCCCCTCTATTCAGCTCTGGTGAGGCCACATCTGGAGTCCTGTGTCCAGTTTTGCCCCCCCCCCCCCACTACAAAAAGGATGTGGACAAATTGGAGAGAGTCCAGCGGAGGGCAGCAAAAATAGTTTGGAGGCTGGAGCACATGACTTATGCGGACAGGCTGAGGGAACTGGGCTTATTCAGTCTAGAAGGGAGAAGGCTGAGAGGGGATTTTAATAGCAGCCTTCAACTACCTTAAGCAGTATTCAAAAGAGGATGAAGCTAAACTGTTCTCAGTGGTGGTAGATGACAGAACAAGGAGTAATTGCCTCAAGTTGCAGCAAGGGAAGTTTAGGTTATATAGTAGGAAGAATTTTCTCACTAAGAGGGTAGTGAAGCACTGAAACAGGTTGCCCAGAGAGGTGGTGGAGGTTTTCAAGACCTGGCTCGACGAAGTTGATCTAGTTGGGCCTGATCCTGCTTTGAGCAGGGGGTTGGATTAGATGACCTCAGGAGGTCCCTTCTAACCCTAATTTTCTATGATTCTATGATATCTCATCTAATGATGTGATGAGCCATTAAGGAATGCTTCATTTCCTCAAGTGTTTTGAGAAATCTCATGAAGGTTTGAACATAATGTTGACTGAAACATGGGGCACGGCTCATGGTGGGTATTCTGTCCAGTGTGCTGCCTAGAATTTGACCAGGTTTTAGATTTTGTGGGTCTTCACATTTGTAATTTGAATTAATTAATTTATATCTTTATATACTTAGATATGAAGCATGTGAGTATTAATGGGTATCCTTCTATAGCCAGTGTGCATTTGCACAGGGTAGAGATGTAAATGGTCTTGAAAATGAACACCTAGTCAGTTTAATATAGGGTTGAGAGCAAGAAGCGAATAAGTTCTTGCAGCAGTCTGTGCATTAAATGTCAGAGATTAGAAAACCTGAAGCTTGGAAACTTTAAACAGTAAAACACTGATCAAAACAGTCAATTGCTGATTGGAAAGAAGATGGGAACTTGTGCATTTTGACTTCCAGTTCAGGCCTTAACTAAAAGATGATATATATGACTTGCCTGGTGACATGATTGCCTACCTAAAACCAGCTTTATAGTTTTGAGTTTATAGTAGGAATATATAAAATTGTAGTAAAAGTGAATTCTTCCAAGAAATCTCAATTTGAGTTAAAAGGAAAGGACAAGATAATGGCTTTCAGTGATCTTTCAGTATTTTTATAGTAAGGTTGGAGTGTTACTGTAGCTTTAATAGTCCAAGAAATAGGCAAGAAGCAAGTTTTTTGGGTGAAATGCTCTATTAGACCAAGAGTGTAGTTGGGCACAAATTGCTCTTCAGGGGACACACACACACACTCTCTCTCTCTCTCTCTCTCTCTCTCCCCCCTTCCCCCCCCCCCCCAACTGCTTGTTTGTGGTTGTGGATAAAGAACCCTTGAAATTGGAAGGAGACAGGTTACTGTTGCAAAATCCACTGGATAAAAGTGAAAGCAAAATCTTGGCATCTTCCTATTTTGGCAGGATTTACTACCTGTAACTAATGAATTTTCCCACAAATCATTGTACACATAGTTTGGAGAAAAAAAGATGATAAGCCTTTTCAGCCAGTTTGAGTGGCTTTCTAATGGGTGCCCTGTGGGGAATCAACTTTGTGGCAGTCTATACTCTTGTGATGAAGCAATAAATGACTAGCTAAACAGGCACTGGAGACTTCCACCAATAAATTGTGATGAAGTAATACTTTGAAGTTATAGATTTAGCAAGTGTAATCTTATTTAAGGCTATGCAAATGTGCATACATCTCTGTACATTGTTTACTGTCAGTCTATTCAAAATGCATGTGAACCAGCTCACTTGTCCACTTAAATCCTCCAAGTATAATAGATTAATCTTGCTATAAGTCTTTTAGTGGCATCTAGACAAGAGTCATTTTTGTTTCTCTGTTGTGTTTTAGTGGATTGCTTTTTTTCAAAATGAGTGGTTTAATTTTAATCATCAAGTGATTAGGTTTAAGCAATACAAGGGGGGAAAGCTAAAACATGGGTTTGCTGCAACTGCAAACTATCTTTGGCATGAGTCACTGGCCCTTATGGAACAACAAGAAGGAATTATCTTTGAAAAGCAATTTGTGTTAATCAAAACAAAAAATGAATTGGGGGTGGAGTGGGGTGGGGGCAGGGAGTTAATCCAAAATCTGTGGGGCTGCTTACCCCAGATTTGCAAGTGTTAATTGAAATAAGTTTCTAGAAGTGTTTGCAACTTTTTTGTTGGGGGTTGGAGGAACAGGATGAATGGTGCATTACCACTTCCCTTTTAGAAAAGGGAGAAAGAACATCTACCTGCTCTTGAGTTTAATATGTAAGGAGAGCGTCAAATTTAGCTTCAATGCATGATGATTAGTTGTGGGGGCCCTTGGCTTGTTTATGTGTGGGTTTGGGGGGTTTTTTAAATTAACTTATTTTGGTAGTCATTCTGGAATATGTCACAAATTCTACTACGTTTGATAACAGGGTGTTTACCAAGGCATTTGTGCCACTAAAAACTAGGTGCTCACTTTTTGTTTCTTCTGCTTTCCTTTGGATAGGGCTGCTAACTCATTGAGTCAGTGCTGCATCTGCTGAGAACATGTCATCCATATTGCCATTCACTCCACCGGTTGTGAAGAGGCTACTGGGATGGAAGAAATCAGCTGGTGGCTCTGGAGGAGCAGGTGGCGGTGAGCAGAATGGTCAGGAGGAGAAATGGTGCGAGAAAGCAGTGAAAAGCTTGGTCAAGAAGTTAAAAAAAACAGGACAATTAGATGAGCTTGAAAAAGCCATCACCACTCAGAACTGCAATACAAAATGTGTTACAATACCAAGGTAAGTGTTCTTGGGTTTGAAATACAGTTCAAGCTATAGGAGGTGGCTGTGTGCAGAGTTTTTTGTGTGTTTGTGTTTAAATTGTTCTACAGAAAGCATTGTCTCATTTGCATGCTTCCAAATTCTTTTTATTTGAAAACTCATCTTGAACTTAAATAGTAATTATTTTAACTGTGGTTTTTTTTAACTGAATAGCGTGCTTAACAAGGTCTCTAACTCATCAGTCGGACAAATATTTTTAAGACCTGCTGACTCATTTCTTACCTAGGTTTCACACACTGTATTATTGGTATAATGGGGCTTTTAGCAGTGTAGATCAGAGCATTCTCTTTAATGTCTTAAATCTGAAAATCTTATCTGTACCTGGAAGGGTCTACTGAACTTGCAGTTCCAGTGTAAAAATTGACTTGTTTCCTTGGTCAACACTTCAGTCATCTAACATTTTACATATGATGATCTTGCATTGTTTATTGTAAACTTCACTTATACATGTTGCAGCCTCTCCCCTTGGACGAGGGAAACATGTTATGCTAGGAAACCATCTTTACCATGGAATCTTTTATTACCAGTTAATGGAAACATTTATTAACCCATTTCTTGCTATATATTATTTCTGTGCCTTATACATGCATCTAGGTGAGTGACTTTCTTGATTTAATTCATAGCAACTGCTGTGTGAAAGGAAAGGGTTATCTTTGTAAGCATTTATTTGACCTGTAGATCCATGTTGTGCAGAATTCACACTGGGGCACATGCCTGACTTCATTTAACTCTTGTCTGAAATGTAAATATGGGATCATCTCACAGGTGCCTTACTTGTCTGCTGAAAAACCTGATTACATGTGAAATGGAAATGCTGTACCCATATCCAGTAGTTGCCTATTAAGTAAGCACTGTTGCATCAGTCTTCAGAGTTTGAATTCTTATTTCATCCCGTGTCATATTAAATGCATATTTATTTTGCACAATAGATCTGACTTAGCAAAGGATGCTTTGCATCCTCTAGGGGTGAAATACAACCTTTACGTAGGAAATATTTTAGCATTCCTTGTTTTATTTGGCCTAACTCTTGTGTCCTCTTTTCCCTGTCCCCTCTATCTGCTACTATTTTTTTTCTGTTTTTTGCTCTCTTTTCTTTCTTTCTACCCCCTTTGTCCCAGTTGCTCTTTTTTTGCTTTTTTGCTTTTCTGTAGAAATCCCTAGATCCTGTGAGCTTCAGTTCCACTGCTTTTCTGATGCTAGCTAATAAATGATCAGCAGTAAACTATTTAGATGTTTTATTAATAGTTTGAGAGAGGACTGGAGCCTCTTGGCAGTATTGGTTTATAAAGTCTTATAGATTTTTATGGCACTCCTTGGCACCACAAGAGGTAGAACCTTATTTGAAAGGAGTTTGTTTGGGTAACTAAATTTTGCCATGGGGAGCTACTCTGGAACACGGTGGATTCAAATTCTAGGCTAGGTGTTGGACCTCTAGGAAGTCTTACAGAGAGGTTTCAAAGACATTAACAGAGAAACAATCATAGTTTTATGCAAATAATTTAAAGCCAATGATAAATGGACTAGTTTGTCTATTCATCAAAATCTTCTTTGGGCTACCTCTGTTAAGGCAACTTGTCTTGCATCTTAATGGGACAAAATAACTACTGCTTATCACCTGTATTACGTGGAACAGTATTGTATCCATAATGTAATCTTGGCATCAAAATGAGGAGCGGTTTTAGTGCTGCAGTTTGCTGATACTTCCCAAACTCCAAGAATTTTAAGTAGCATGGCACTGCTTTGAACAGGGGCTGCAAACACCTCCATTAATATCCAGTGGCCCATTAATTCAGTGTTTCTTTGTGCTTGGGTTTCTTTGCAGAAAGGACTTGTTTCATCTGTTACTTGTCTCCTGCTGGCTACCTCTTAAAAAATAGTAAGGTGGAATCCAGGGAGGTCTTCCAGTTGTCATATATATTCCTGTTTAATCTTCTAACTAAACTCAAACATGCCTGCAGCCCCAGCATCCTGGGGTTGGGTGTCAGACTTGCACATTCCCAGGTGTCTCAGAACATCTCAGTTACGCTGATCAGATGAGTAACACCTTTGATGGTTTCCTTTTTAGTCTAAATTTTAGTTAGAAATCTAATCTTCATATACACAGAATAGGAATGTAGGCTTACTTCCTGTTAACTACATTTCCCCAATTTTGACTCAACCTTTTGACTGTATGAGTTGGCCATATTTAATGGAAAGGCCCCATAACATCACTGAAAAGTCTCTTAATTTGTCTTTGTAGTATCTGTTGTTTATGTGGTGGTGTGTGTGGTTTTTTTGGTGTGTTTTAAACAAAACATAGTATCTTTGTCAGGGTTGTCCATGAGAGCTTTCAATTTCATTTGCTAATGTTGGGCTGTTCGTCATGTGGAAAATACATTTTGATCAGTTCCCCTGGTGCTTGGTGTAGACTTTTAAATGTGTTTGCAATGGTTGTAAATCTGGTTGCTTCCAATATTGTTGTATTCCACTCTCCTTAGGAAGCTCTGCTAATGATTTTTCCAAGTAGCCATAGTGCACACTTCAGTTTGCTTTAGGGATCTTGCTTAATATTTCTTAATGAGAGAGGATGTCCAAACACCATGCTCTTGTACTTGTCTGACAGAATCATGAGTGGGGGGTGCAGGTACCTACTGTCATGGCTTTGGAGTATCTTGTCTTTCAGGTTTTAAAGATGAAATATCTATTGGTGGTAGAATCTCTACTAGTTTTATTTGGAAGCTGTTTGTATATCAGCCTTACCTGTACTGCAGTGTTATTGAGGCTGACCTTAATCAGGGAGATACTTAAGATACAGACAAGCTTCAAAAGTGGAGGGCTAGTTGCTGCCCAGGAAGGGGCAGAGGGTACATGTGCCTGCTGGTAGGGGACTCATTAGCCTTTACCTCTGCTTCATCCAGGGTTAAATTTGGGGCGATTTTTTTTTTTTTTTTTTGCTTATACTTGTATCATGACAAGCTGTCCCATGCGCAACAGTTACAGCATAACACTTGCTGCTTGTTCCTGAACAGCAGTTCCTTTCTTGAAGCTGCTAAAAGTGCATGTTTGACCACACCCTGAGTGATTTCAACTTGGTGGCAGAAATAAGCATAAGGGTAGTGATTAGACCTGTGAAAAGCGGCTAGTATTTGCTTCAGATTTGGCCGATTCAAGGGGCAGTGATTTCATCAGTCCCATGGGACGCCCATGCCTGCTATGGGACGGGGAGATCCGGGTCATGGGGATCCCCTACCCTCCATAAATGCTGACCTCGTGAAGGAACACCTTGAGAAGCTGGATACCTTCAAGTCAGCCGGCCCTGACAATCTGCACCCCAGGGTACTCAAGGAGCTGGCGAGTGTCATAGCCCAGCCCCTGGCACAGATCTTTGAAAACTCCTGGCGCTCTGGTGTAGTGCCCAAAGACTGGAAAAAGGCCAATGTGGTGCCGATGTTCAAGAAAGGGAGGAGAGTGGATCCGGCTAACTATAGGCCCATTAGCCTGACTTCTATCCTGGGGAAGATCTTAGAAAAGTTTATTAAGGAGGCCATCCTTGATGGACTGGCCCAGGCTAACATCCTAAGGGATAGCCAGCATGGGTTTGTTGCAGGTAGGTCTTGTTTGACCAATCTCATTTCCTTCTATGACCAGGTGACCTATCACCTGGACAAGGGAGAAGAGATTGATGTCATATATCTTGACTTCAAAAAAGCCTTTGATCTGGTATCCCATGATCACCTCTTGGCCAAACTAGCCAGTTGTGGCCTTGGCTCCACCACGATCCGCTGGCTGGGAAACTGGCTCCGTGGTCGGACCCAGAGGGTTGTAATTGATGGCAGTCACTCATCGTGGTGCCCTGTGACCAGTGGAGTCCCTCAAGGCTCTGTCCTTGGACCCATCCTGTTCAACATCTTCATTAACGATGTGGACATTTGAGTGAGGAGTGGACTGGCCAAGTTCACCAATGACACCAAACTTTGGGGCAAAAAAAGCATCCATGTCAGAAGATAGGCGGGTGATCCAGGCTGACCTGGACAAGCTCAGCAAATGGGCAGACGAGAACCTGATGGTGTTTAACACCGAAAAATGCAAGGTTCTCCACCTTGGGAGGAAAAACGTGCAGCTTCCTTATAGGCTCGGCAGTGCTACGTTGGATAGCACTACAGAAGAAAGAGACTTGGGGGTCATCATTGACCACAAGATGATCATGAGCCTGCAATGCGATGCTGTGGCTAATAAAGCGACCAAAACGCTGGCTTGCATCCATTGATGCTTCTTGAGCAAATCCCGGGACGTCATTCTCCCCTTGTACTCGGCCTTGGTGAGGCCGCAGCTGGAGTACTGCTTCCAGTTTTGGGCTCCACAATTCAAAAAGGATGTGGAGAAGCTTGAGAGAGTCCAGAGGAGAGCCATGCGCATGATCAGAGGTCAGGAAAACAGATCTTACGATGATAAGCTGAGAGACATGGGACTCTTTAGCCTGGAAAAGCGTAGGCTCAGGGGCGATATGATGGCCACCTATAAGTTTATCAAGGGTGACCACCAGGATGTGGGGGAACATTTGTTCACCAGAGTGCCCCAAGGGATGACTAGGTCGAACGGTCACAAACTCCTGCAAGACCGTTTCAGGCTAGACATAAGGAAGAATTTCTTTACTGTGTGAGCCCCCAAGGTCTGGAACAGTCTGCCAGCGGAGGTGGTTCAAGCACCTGCATTGAACACGTTCAGGAGCAAATTGGATGCTTATGTTGCTGGGATCCTATGACCCCAGCTGACTTCCTGCCCTTTGGGCAGGGGGCTGGACTCGATGATCTCCCGAGGTCCCTTCCAGCCCTGACATCTATGAAATCTATGAAATTCACTGATTCAAATCAGTGTCCCAAATCGATTCGGCCGAATCTGATTTGGAGATTCGGCCCCTGCCGAATCTCCAAATCAAACAGGGCACACCTCCTGCCCACTCTCCCAGCCCCGTCAATGGCTGCCCAGCCCACCCCAGTTTCTCAGCTCTTAAAAAAAAAAAAAAACAAAAAACAAATAAAACCCCCCAAAAAACTTTCTACCAGCTTCTGCCAGGTGGCAGGGTGGGGGTTGCTGCTGCACTCTACTGCCCCGCACTGCATGGGAGGCAGCCCTCATCCTCCCCCCGCTTTCCCAGCCCCGTCAATGGCTGCCCTGCCTAGTCCCAGCATCCTGGCTCTTTTTTACATCCTGCCAGGCAGGGGGTCAATCCCTGCTGCCCCCGACTGCCCTGCACTGCGTGGGGTGGGGGGGGAACTCTACCATGAGCCCCCAGAAGCCCCAATGGCCACTGCAGCAGCTGGTAAGTGCGGGGGGGGGGGGGTTGTGTGTTTTTGGGTTTGTTTTTTTTAAAGAGCTGGGACACTGGGGCCAGATGGGACAGCTGTTGACAGGGCCAGGAGAGCAGGTAGGGTATGGGGGGATGCTCAGGGGGGATGGGGCTTGGCGGGGGTCCCCTCATGGTTTTCCCCATGTCCCGCCCTCCCCCCCATACCAGCAGTCTGGGTCCAGCTCCCTGTGGAAGCAAACGGGGACTACTACCTGAATCTCTAGCACTTTCTGAACCTTTTCCGAATCAATTCTGACCTTTTTATTGGTCTTCTGATTCGGAGATTCGGCCGCAAATCGGGCTGAATTTCCTCTGAATCCAGTTGGCACCCAAAGCTTCGCACAGTCCTAGTAGTGATGTCTGATGCTGATGCAGCTTTTTTCAGGCCTAGAATAGTTGTTACTGTTGACTTCTGAGCAGGGAATAACTATTGCCCCTGAACTGTTGAAGGCATTTTTAACTAGATCATACAGACTTAACACCTTTGCAAGTCAGATTTAATATTTCTGTCTTTTCCATTCAGAAGCATGTACTAATCCAGGGTTACCAAGTGCCTGCATACCTATCAGGAATCTTGGGGACTGTCTAAAAGATGTTGAAAGTGTTTGAACATGCAAGAGACATTTTTTTAGGTTTTTAAAATGGTTTCCAGCGAAAAGAACACATGGAAGTTTAAGGATCCCACTACTTCAGGAGCCTTGTAAAGATGAACTTTTAGGAATTTTAATGCCAGCTATGCCAGGCTCCCCATATAGTTTTTTCAATTAATTTTAAACCTGTTCTAGTTCTTGCTTTCTAACCTCCCCCATTTACCAAACCAGCCACTAAAAGTTTTAGTCAGCGCTTCTAGTTAAGGAGAGATTGGTTTAAGGACTCTTTGTCAGATAGTCCCATCAGAAGTGTACATACCTTTTTCATATGTAATAAAATTGTATAAGAATTTACATTTGATTCCATTAATAGCAGGCATGTTAGCATACTTGATGCCACTAAACTATACGAACAGCTTTTTATTATGTAGTATAATTAAAACAATTTCTCTCTCTGGCATTAATAAATGTTCTGAGAAAGTGGAAACAGATGGAGTGGGTGTCAGGATTGCACAGCAGAAGTGGGTCAGTAATCTGGAGCAGAGGCTAGATAAGTGCAAGGTTCATTGTGACACTAGTCATCTAGTAACTCGTAGTTGATTTGATGATTTTTTTTTTTCCCAACAAACCAGTGGGATTCTAATCTCTGCCTTCAGTTTCCTATAAAGCAGTGGTTTTCAACCTTTCTTCATTTGCAAACCCCATTGGAAATTTCAAATGGAGCCCAAAGGTGTAGACCCTTTGAATTGTGAGTGTGCGTATTCACATTCTTTTGATTGATCACAGTCATCATTTGCAGACCTCTTTAGATGTACTTTGTGGACCGCAGGTTGAAAACCACTGTCTAAAATGTTGCCGCCTGAGATTTCATTTTTTCTAAACATATTTATATGTTTAAATTTTATTTACAACAGTGCCTATGTACTACTTGCCTGTCAAACATTACAGTGTAGTACAGATGGTAATAATGGAACAAAATATAGGGTGTAATAAAGCAGTTTTGTATAGAATTTTTTTGTAATGAAGCCATTTATTTCTGGTATTCGGATACTCTTATTAGGCAAGCATAGGTTTTAACTACCCATGGTCAAACCAGATATAATAGCTATTATGGAAATGCAAGCTTCCATACAAACAAAAATGATGCCGGGTGAGCAATCAAATGGCATGTTCTGTGGACTAGAGGAATCTTAATAAAAGTCATTGCAGGTGCCCTGTGGTGCATATGACTCGGGTGTGTCAAAAGCAGGGCTCTCAACATCCTACGACGTGTGGGCTGAATCCAACATACCAGGTGATTTCATCCGGCCCATGAAGCCTGATGGATATTGGTGGCATTTTGGCAAAGGGGAGAGTGCAGGATTTGTCATTGGCCAAGATGACTACGTCAGTTCATTACTGAGAAGTTGTTGTGGTTGAGTCAAGAGCTCTGGCCCAACTCAGACTGAACTGCATTATTTTGGCCTACTTCCTTGAGAGCGTTGTTGACCTCTAGTCAAAAGCATTTATAGTGCTGTTTGACCGTTCTGTTTTTTTTTTTTTCTTCTTCCCCGGAAGCTTGTGTACTGAACATGGTACTTCAGAAGACACTACAGGTCAGCTTTTACCTCTGCTTGAAGAAAGCTATTTTTTGTGAACTGCTTAAGACTACTTTTGACCAGGGAAATGATTATTATAGGAATTAATTATCAGATAGACTATTGGAGTTGTTGCTCACATTTCCTGTGGAGATGCTGTTAGGATGAGGTATTATTTAGTTCTTAGTTCTCTTAACAAGTAGATCTTGAAGCAGTTTTCCAGGGAGGTCAACAAGTCACCATTCATTAGGTGGGGGAAATGGAGTTACAGAAAGGAAGCAATTTGGTCGTGTCACCCAGTGGGTTAGTGACAGGGCAGGAGATAGAGCTCTGCAACTTGCAGCTGCTGCTTTCCCTTCCTGTAGTAGGAAAGATCAGATTAACTTCAAGTGGTGCCACACATACTGATTTCCATGCTGAACTGAAAAAATGCAGTCCTGAAGCCTATAAAAGATATCGTATCTATGCAAAGACCTTGCCTGCCTGTCCTTAGACCAACATGGCTCCAACCAAAAACCCAGCATCCTGAAGCCTTGGAATCTGACACAGTCCAGACTGATCTGAAACTGTTAACATTATAGACCAGTTTCTGGCTGTCCTCAGATCTTGGCAGACAACACAGCATCACTTCATGTTGGAGGGTCTCTAAAACCTAAATACAGAACTCTAAAGTAAAAGATAAAGTAGGTGATTGATACCCCTGGCCAGTTGCAATCTACTTACAAGTTGCAGAGGAAAGAATCCTACTTCACGTGGAGTATCAGTTCTCAAACTCCTTTTCCTGTACTTTCTTATTGTTTTATTGCATACAGACTTCTGGAGGCTTTCCATTGTACATAACTTAAATGCAAGTTGGAGCAACAATAAAATGTTCAGTTAGTCTGACATGTTTAAAGCTATTTAACAGTACAACAAAACACAGTGAAATGACTGGTGCAGTTGAGTGGTGAATGTGCCATAAATGATGCCTCTAGTTTACAGCTGAACTATACTATTGCAGTTGTTACTGATTTCTGGGTTGCTGCTTAGCATGGGGCAAAGCTTGTTTCACTTAACTCTTATTTTCTCACTTAGCTTTTTAGAAAATATTTGAGGAGCTGTTTGATAGAAAAGTGCCCTTAATGAGAAGGGAGTGGGAGAGGAGAGGGCAAGGTCATGAGCAAGGATAAGCAATCCCTGCTGTCCCGGATAAGGGGACTCCATCCAGACATCGGGCAGTGTTAGTGCCAGGAGTTCTTGCTACTCTACCTTCTGATGCTTGCAAGGTTAGGCAAACTGCATTAACTCTCCATCTGGGAGGAGGCTCAAACTGCAGTCAGCTTATGGTTCTGCTGCTGAAGAACCAGGCTGCTCTTTTCAGTCTGCAGTGCTGCTTTCATCCTCTGGACCCAGCCAGTTTTTCCTACTTCCATCCTCTCTGGAGATGGGAAGGAATTCCCAATATGTCTTAGCTCGGGAGGAGCCGGACAGCAACCTCTGCAAGGCAGAGAATGTAATGTGGTGTTGCTCGCTACAGTGGCTTCCTGTTTGCCTTGGGCTCTTTGATCTTGACTCCCTGTGACCACACACTTGTACCAGCTCTGAGCTGGGCCGGTATGCATTGCCTTTTAGATTCAAGAAGCTTTAGTAGGGTAGTGTTGGAACTGTGCGAATTGAGCTACTGAAGGGGGAACTTATTGCAAAGGGATGACAATACCTAGCAGAAATCTGGCCTGGTGAAGTACAGCATCCATCTGCACATCCAGGGTGCAAGAAACACAGAACAATTCTTTTGGCATAACTACCCAGGCTGAAAGCAATGAGGAAAGTATAGCTTGCTGCTTAGATACTGGCACCATGCTCCAGTTAATCTAGGACTGTCTGTTTTAAAACAGTTCAGGAGTTTTAGGACACACTTTCTAGTAAGCCCATGTGCTATGCAATATAAGAATCTCTGTACTTATGGACACACTCAGACTAAGTCTGGGAAGCACCTGTAATGCTGAATGGACATCTAGCAGAAAGTCCATGCACTTTTTCTTTATCTGGTTTGGCCTCTGATCAGCTTAAGTAACCATGACTATTAGGGGCAAAACGCCAAGAAGTCCAGGTTTTTCCTTTTAAAACTGCAGAGGATTTAATGTACCTTCTCAAGATGAACAGTTATTGTATAATATAATAGGCTGCCTTTGAAACAGCAAGACCAGACTCTTAATTTTAGAATAACAGCAAAAAGAAAGGTCTCAAGCAGTTAGTATAGTAAATGGAGGAGGTTTGTAGAACAAGAACTAGAACAAGTTTAAAATCAGTTGAAAAACAACTACATGGGGAGGCTGGCATGGGAAGCAGTGAAACTCCTAAATGGTTATCTTGACATGGTTTCTTGAGGTACTGGGATCCTTAAATGCTCATGTGCTCTTGTCATTAGCCAACTTTAAAAAGACTTGCAAAATGTCTCTTGCATGTGCAAACACTTCCAATATCTTTTTTAGACCAAATAATGTTTAGATTACTTTCCCATTACAAATGGGTCAAAATACATTGGGAGGATAAAATTTTCATAGAATCAGTGAGTGGGAAGGGACCTAGACAGATCATCTAGTCCGACCCCTGCCATGGGCAGGAAGGAGCACTGGGGGTGGCAGGGGTCATAAGACCCCAGCCAGGTGCCTATCCAGTCTCCTCTTGAAGATCTCCAGGGAAGATGAGAGCACCACCTCTCTGGGAAGCCTATTCCAGGCTCTGGCTACCCTTACAGTGAAGTAGTCCTTCTTAATATCTAACCTAAACCCATCCTCCCTCAGCTTGGGGCCACTGTTCATGGTGACTCCAAGGGGGGCCCTGGTGAACAGGCTTTCCCCAAGTCCCTGCTGGTGGCCCCTGATAAGGTTGTAGGCAGCCACAAGATCCCCCCTGAGTCTCCTCTTGTGGAGACTGAAGCGATTCAGGTTCTTCAGCCTCTCCTCATAGGGCTGGCCATGGAGGCCCCCAACCATACGAGTGGCCTCCTCTGGACCCTCTCCAGGTTCTCCACGCCCCTCTTGAAGTGCGGCGCCCAGAACTGGACACATGACTCCAGCTGCGGCCTGACCAGCGCCGCATAGAGGGGGAGCAAGACCTCTCTGGACCTGTTAGTGATGCCCCTGTTGATGCAGGACAGGGTGCGGTTGGCTCTGCCTATTGTTTTGTCCCATTGGCGACTCCTATTCATCCTGGAGTCAATCCTGACTCCAAGTCCCCCTCTGCCTCTGTGCTGCCGAGAGGGGCAGCCCCTAACCTATAACCATAATGCTGGTTCCCTCTCCCCAGGTGCAGCACCCTGCACTTGTCCTTGTTGAACCACATTTCAGCTGGGATTGGGATGACAGTGAGGCTTGTTTTTGTTTGTTGGTAAAGTTAACGTCCTGTTGCACGCTGGTGTCTTCTGCTTGAGTCATTCCTAGCATTCAGCTCCCTTTCCCAGAGTTATAGCTGAAGATGGTAATTAGAGTATTGCTTTATAAAATTGCAGAATCAGCAGGATTGAGGTCAGTGATTGAAGGTAAAGAGGATTGTTTAAGTTAAATACTATTGGAAGTCAATACCATAGTTGGAGAAATTCATGCCTTGGCATCAGTGTCCTGTTAATCTGGTGGTGGAGCTATTTCTCAGGTAGTACAATTTTTCCCCTCTGCCTTTCCACTCCTTTAGAAACTCCTTCTTACTCCATCACAAATTATTTTTAATAAAGGAATAAGGAACACCTTTCACCTTCTTGTCTTCTAGAGTAACCTGTTGCATAGTTGTCTCAAGTTAATCATTGTACTAATTTAGGGGTGTTCAGCCTCTTGCCTGTGGGCCAGACCCAGCCTAGGCCACTGTCTTCCAGGTTGTGGGGGTACCATTCCCCAGGGCCAAATCCAGGCACTTAGGGCATGGAAGGGGGGCCAGTGTCAGGGCCTGGGAACTTGGTCTTGCTTGTGGACTGGTCGTGTATCACTCACCTGGCCCATGAGCCCAAAAGCTTGAGTACCCTACTATATTTTTTGCATAAGCAGTTCCTTAACTTCATAGTCTGAATGCAGAAAGATATCCAGAAAGGGGTCCTCTGGTTTGCTAAAAGAAAGCAGAGGGCATGTGCAGTGTAGAATTGTGGACTTCACTATGACAACGTCAAATAACGTATACGTTGTTAACTTTCAAAAATAAAAAGAAAGCTTGTACAATTTCTAGGCTGACTTTAGCACACCCTTATGTGAATGGGAATTTAGAAATAAAAGTGCCCCTTGCCTCAGTGGCTTGAGTAAAACTGCATTTGGCAGTTAAGTAGTCTCTCCTATGTTTGCTTGTCCTCTTTGGCTTTGTACAAGGCTGTGGCTATAGTTAAGGGACCGGTCTTTTTTCTCTTAGCTGGAAGTGTTGAATAGTTGAGGGAAAAATAACAGTTACATTTATAGCATCATGTTATGTTACTGGTTAGGTAGTCTGAGAAAAAAGGAAGTATTAAACAATAAAGCTAAGTCTACTAATTCCAGGACCATGCTACTCAGGAAGTTATGCGACTTATCCAGAGCATCTCCTACAAAGTTGGTGTGCCAAGCAGAGTGCATTGGCACATAGGTTAGAATATATTTGTGTGCAAAAAAATTCAGTCTGCAAACTACTGTTTGGTCAATATATTACACTACACTCTTAATGTTTGCTCATTATCAGAAGGAAGCATGAACCTGAGTTGGAGGTAGTGTTTTCAAATAGAGCACTCGATTAGGATTCTGTTGTGTTCTGTTCCTGGATCTGACACTAGTCTGCCGAGTAACATATGGCAATTTAGTTGATCTGTTCTCCCGCTTTCAGTAGAATAAGGGTTTGGGGAACCAGAGCAGCTATTGCTAGTGACAAAGGATGTGGGGAGAGAAGCTAATGGCAGAAGCACAAAGGAAGTCAGTACCTGCCTCATTTGTAAGATAGCAAGGTTTTTTTTGTTTATCTTATGTTGCATCGGCTCTATCTCTGGGAATAATGTTAGGCAAACTTTTGGGCATGAAGTGCCTTCATCACTTTTTTCAGAGACCTGAAAAAGGGCATTCTGGCTGCTTACAGATGTCAAACCCATACACTTCCTCCCTCTAAATGGTGCTTTACTTTAAGGTTGGTGCACCCCATGCCAAGTGCAGCACATGCCCAGAAGAGGCATTGCATTAGTTTGACCTGGCTCACCCAATGTCTATGTAGATCAGATGCTTCAGCAGGGCTTTTTAGTGCTTTTACCTAATAGCTGATTGGGTCAGCTTTAGCCAAAAGCACCAAGAGCCCCACTGAAGTGTCTGACCTATACAGATTCTGGAAAGCCTGGTTGAATTAATGTGCTTCCTCTTCCGGTGAAGTGCTAGGTGCCTTTTTTTTAAATGTGTGTCAGTGGCCTTTGCACCTGAAAGCTTGTCTGATGTCTCTCCAAACTATACAGCTGATGCAGTAAAAGATATCACCAAAACTCCTTGCTGTTGCAGATCTGCCAGAGCCATGGCAGCGACAGCACTCCAGCCTCATTTACAGTGTGGCACGCTTGGTTGTAAGGAACCATCACTACCTTACTGAACAGCTATACATGTATGAGTTTGGAAATATTGTGGTTTGCTGCCTTGTATCTACCTACACTGATCCAGCTATTGTAAGGCAGATGGAGTAAGCAAGCACAACTGAGGTAGTTACTATTATCAGTCTAATACTGAAATTCGCCAACATTTTAGACTCCAGGCTTCCCTTGGACAATGCCAGCTCTTAGCTTTTACTTTTTCTTGACTATAGAAAAATAATGGAACAGTTCTTCTGTTACAGAGCTCAAAAAACTCACAACAGGTCACAATGTTTTAGACCGTATGGACTCTTACCTGAAATCTCAGGGTTTATTTTGTCAGTGATGCATACATGTTTACACAGCTACCAGTGCTAATATTGAGTGGCACGCTGTGTCAACCATAAAAGGATCTTAGGGTATTTCAAGGTACTGCAGCACCCTGGCTGAGAATCGCTGGTCTAATAGATCCTGGTGAGGAAGGTGACCTGCAGTTGGAGAGGAAAGCAGATTAAAACTTAGAGCAACCATTGCTAAAAGGCCCCTCAAATTAAATGTCAGGGAGACTGCCTGATTTCAATACCAGAGCCTCAGATTACCCTCAAGATAGCATACTTAGAATTTCTGTGGTTATAGCCCTTGCTTTTTAGGTCACACCTGCTCTAAACTAGCATCCTTTGACAGCAGCAGCTCAGATGTAAGGACACCCATTGTGGAGGACTTCTGTCTTCATAAAAAACTTAGATCAACTACTGTACCACCATGCTGGAGCTCCTGAGCTACCATGTAAACCAATGTTTATGCTGTCATAATTGTTTTAATGCTGCTGTTAATGGCTGTACTAATCCTTCTTCCATCTCTGTAGCTTAATCCATTAGTCTGGAGATCTGTAGTTTAAGATATCAGTGTATTTACTACTTGCAAGACTTCAAAAGCTGAAGCAGCAGCTAATTGCTTTCTGAAAACCTTCCTCAGTGTCTAATGCTGCTCACAGCAATCTTGTGCCAAGAATGATCAAAATAAAAGACAGTCACTCAGCTACTGTGATCAGAGATGTGGGTTTTCCAGAAAAAAAAATTGAATTGGAAAATTTTCCAATGCCCTAAATAGAGCGTGATCTGATTTTAGCATGTTTGACTTGCATTTAGTAAACACAACTAAAAAAGTACCCCCATGTTAATGTTATGTCCCAATAACCACAAGTATTTGAACTAAAATATTTGGTTAGGAAAGAAATTAAATACAGCACACTTAATGTGGTTGAAATGTTATATTCAAGGAAATTCAAAACTTTTTGTGGAAAGAGATTATTTTTATTGGAGTACTTGTAAAAATGTAAAGACAATATACAATAGCATGTACTTCCCTTGCATTGTTTGTTTAAATTTTTAAGGGAAAAAAACCAAGGCACTGAAAACTGTTGAGACACTAATTTTAGCACAGCCAAAGAACTGTGCATGAAATCCCATGGTTTTCCACTCATCTGCTTCAACAGAGTTTAACTGTCTTCCACTGAGGTCACTGCAGCACCTCCAGTTTCACTGTCACTATCTGGAGAATCACTTGCTCTACTTATTAGTTCCATTTCGGAATTGGATTGAGGTAAATCTGATTTTGAACTACTTGAACCACACTCTTTTGCTAAAGGATGGTTTTACCAATGAGTCTGTGGGCAAGGGCAACTTATCACACTGCATCTTCTTCACTAATTGTGCTTCTGAGTGATTCTCCAGAAGCAAGAGATTTTGACAATAGAAACAAGTTTAGCAGTGCATTCATTTTAATTCCTCTCTTTTGTCTTGATTAAGCTGAAAGTCTTCCAGTTCTGTTCACAAGAAGGTGCTGTTGATGAAACACTTAGGATCCTTAGAGCAATCCTGGACAGCAGCTGGCTGTTACAGTATCCCTGCCACCATGTGAGAGGAGACGTATTCTCTGCTGCTCACCAAATGATATCTTTGCTCCAAAGTTTTTCTTTTGCCCGGTACTCAGCAATGTCTGTCATCACGGCTATTTTGCCAGTGTTGGGGACATTCTTAGCTATTTCCATAATCGTATCGAGAGCAGTAGATAATTCATCTTCTCATAAATATTGTCCTCTGTGTTGAGGATCCAAAAGAGTTGCTGCCAGATGAACTGGATGAGAGCAACACTCACATGTCTTTGTAAACATTTGGTTTACTACTACTACTTTTTTGGATCGAGGTGAAGAAGGCAAAAGCTCAATTAGGCTTTCATTTAGTTGTCTGAATATCTCTGGAATATTTGAAAGGCTTTGTGTATCTCCTTCAAGGTTTCTAGATAGCCACTGAAACTGATAGTAGCAAACTGAATTCTCCTTGAACTCGAACCCAGAACACATCCTTGTCAAAAATATGCTTCCCAATGCTCATGGGAATAATCTGGGCTACCGTGTCATCTATTGAAGCACGCTGCAAACAGTTCTTTGCACACGGCAAACTATGTAAACACTTGGTAGCTGAGCCCCATCTAGTTTCTCCTGGCAATAAAAAGTGCACTTTCCTTCCCCTGCTTCTCTTTCTGTAATTTCTTCAAAGTCTGACTAGCAACAAGATGATTGTTGAATACCTTCACAATCACTTTGCAGTTTGCCAATATTGTCTTTGTTGTATTCACACTTACTATGTCCTTTGCCAGAAGATTCAACCCATGAGCAAGACAGCCAAATACTATTAAGTGAGGATACTTTGCCTTTAATATTTGCTACACAACTTTCATGTTAATCACATTGTCAGTTACAAGGCCTTGTACCCTGGAAGGACCTGCACTTTCAACCTCTTCACTCAGTAATTTGGCTATGTAGTCACCTGTATGATGAGAAGATTTGGTAGCAATTGCTTTCAGGAATATTGGCTCAGGTGTTGCTAACATAATGTTCAATAAAGGATTTCCTTGTATATCAGTCCATCCATCTGACATCAGAGTCAGTGATTCTGCTTGACCAATCCTTTGAATAACCATTGTTTGAACTCTGTCATACTCTGTCTAAGAGAGTATGTGATAAGCGATAACATGATGGTAACTTATATGATGGGTAAATTAGTTAGTAATATTCCTTCCGGTATTGATTTTTAGTTATGGAGAGAGGTGTACTGCTTGCAAATATAGCTCAAGCTAATGTCTCATCTGCTTTTTCTTGATTGTCTTTTGACATTTTGTCCACAAATCTTGTTAAAAAGCTTGATTGTCTTGAACACCTACTCATGGTGGATCGCCTGTCTGGTGACAGTGATCCTTAAAGCAAGGATCCTGCTAATGCTGCTTCCAGACCGGGCAGCTCAACACTTTCTTTTTCCATTTGTTGTGGGTTTTTTTGTTTTGTTTTTGTTTTTGTTTTTTTTTTTGCAAATCTGCTATTTCACTTGAGCTACCAAGTCCTTGAAACAAAAGGGGGGAAAATATTTTTATTTTAGCCTATTCTAGTCTGACTTTCATCCATCAAAAGGAGAAGTGGCAGGGAGTTGTATCTTTGACTGTGATCCCTGGTGGAATATGTTAAGGTCCTCTGTACACAAGCCCATAGTCCTATTATCATAAAAGACTTTGTCTGTTACTTCCTTGCTTCCCCATTGTACAACCTTGTTTGAAGTAGACTAGTATTGGGGTGAATTTGTGTCAGGTCTTACTTGTTCTCATCTTTTTACCTAAGCATTTTTTTACTTAAGTTTTGGTGCCAAAACAAAGTTAGAGAAATCTGTACTGGAAAAGAGTAGCAGGATAATGTGACTTCAGAGTTCATTCAGAAACCAGTTCCCCAAAGTGTGGCTCTTTAAAGTATACTGGTATTCTTCAGTAGCAGTTCATGAACTAAGAAGGCTCTTCCCAGTTTAGACTGTAAGGATTACTGACTCCTCTGCCTTTAAAGATAAACTGACCTAATTCTACTTGGACATTTCAGATCTAGTTTTGATAAAGTCTGGTTCATTAGACAAATACTTTATTTTTGAATGCATAGTTGGATCTGTTTTAAGGTATATTCAGCATATATTAATTCCAAAAATTCTTTAATATTTTAATGGTAGTATAGGAGTGATGCTGTAGCCGTGACGATGAATGTCTTCCATTCAAAAGCTTGTCTAACTCAACTACACAGCTGGTCCAGTTAAAAAAAAAAAAAAAAAAAAAAATTACCCTAAGCCATCTTTGCCTGCGGCTAAAAAGGAAAGCCTACAAAGGATGGAGGACGGGATTCACCTCCAAGGAGGATTATTCTGCGCTGGTCCGGTCCTGCAGGGAGCAAACCAGGAAAGCCAAGGCTGCAGCTGAACTCCAACTAGCTTCAGGCATCAAGGACAACAGAAAGTCCTTTTTCAGATATGTGGGGAGCTGGAGGAAAAGCAAGGGCAATGTTGGACCCCTGCTAAACCAGATGGGGCAACTGACAACTGATGCCCAGGAAAAAGCCAACCTATTAAATAGGTACTTTGTGTCGGTCTTTCATCAGTCCTATGGGACGCCCATGCCTGCTATGGGACAGGGAGATCCGGGTGATGAGGATCCCCTACCCTCCATAAATGCTGACCTTGTGTAGGAACACCTTGAGAAGCTGGATACCTTCAAGTCAGCCAGCCCTGACAATCTGCACCCCAGGGTACTCAAGGAACTGGCGAGCGTCATAGCCCAGTCCCTGGCACGGATCTTTGAAAACTCCTGGCGCTCTGGTGTAGTGCCCAAAGACTGGAAGAAGGCCAATGTGGTGCCGATCTTCAAGAAAGGGAGGAGAGTGGATCCGGCTAACTACAGGCCCATTAGCCTGACTTCTATCCTGGGGAAGATCTTGGAAAAGTTTATTAAGGAGGCCATCCTAAGGGATAGCCAGCACGGGTTTGTTGCAGGTAGGTCTTGTTTGACCAATCACCTGGATAAGGGAGAAGAGATTGATGTCATATATCTTGACTTCAAAAAAGCTTTTGATCTGGTATCCCATGATCACCTCTTGGCCAAACTAGCCAGTTGTGGCCTTGGCTCCACCACGATCCGCTGGCTGGGAAACTGGCTCCGTGGTCGGACTCAGAGGGTTGTGATTGATGGCAGTCACTCATCGTGGTGCTCTGTGACCAGTGGAGTCCCTCAAGGCTCTGTCCTTGGACCCATACTGTTCAACATCTTCATTAATGATGTGGACATTGGAGTCAGGAGTGGACTGGCCAAGTTCGCCGATGACACCAAACTTTGGGGCAAAGCATCCATGCCAGAAGACAGGCGGGTGATCCAGGCTGACCTGGACAAGCTCAGCAAATGGGCAGGCGAGAACCTGATGGTGTTTAACACCGATAAATGCAAGTTTCTCCACCTTGGGAGGAAAAACGTGCAGCTTCCTTATAGGCTCGGTAGTGGTACGTTGGATAGCACTACAGAAGAAAGAGACTTGGGGGTCATCATTGACCACAAGATGATCATGAGCCTGCAATGCGATGCTGCGGCTAGTAAAGCGACCAAAATGCTGGCTTGCATCCATAGATGCTTCTCGAGCAAATCCCGGGACGTCATTCTCCCCTTGTACTCGGCCTTGGTGAGGCCGCAGCTGGAGTACTGCATCCAGTTTTGGGCTCCACAATTCAAAAAGGATGTGGAGAAGCTTGAGAGAGTCCAGAGGAGAGCCACGCGCATGATCAGAGGTCAGGAAAACAGATCTTACGATGACAGGCTGAGAGCCGTGGGACTCTTTAGCCTGGAAAAGCGCAGGCTCAGGGGTGATCTGATGGCCACCTATAAGTTTATCGGGGGTGACCACCAGGATCTGGGGGAACATTTGTTCACCAGAGTGCCCCAAGGGATGACGAGGTCAAACAGTCACAAACTCCTGCAAGACCGTTTCAGGCTGAACATAAGGAAGAATTTCTTTACTGTGCGAGCCCCCAAGGTCTGGAACAGTCTGCCAGCGGAGGTGGTTCAAGCACCTACATTGAACACCTTCAAGAGTAAATTGGATGCTTATGTTGCTGGGATCCTATGACCCCAGCTGACTTCCTGCCCTTTGGGCAGGGGGCTGGACTCGATGATCTGCCGAGGTCCCTTCCAGCCCTAATGTCTGTGAAATCTATGAAATATTTTAACAGCATTTCTAAGAAGTGTATCTGGGCTCTTTATTATGTACTTAACTGTATTACCTGAGTATCTCAGTTACTAAGTTATTTTTATCACCTCCCTGTGAGAAGAAAATATTGTTTCCTGTAAAGCTGGCCAACTTAAATATAAGGTATGGGTTGGATCAAAGAAAGGAATGGTTATTTGTAAATGCAGTAGCGCAAGAGGAAATTTTGGATGCCTAGCATTAAAAATCATACTGAAAAACACTGTTCAGCAAATACTACCAGCACCCAATCTGCATAGACACTATCACTTAGCTTCTGGTTATGCCCAGAAGCGCTTCAGTCTTGATGCAGCTGAACAACTTAAATTGAAGCCCAGGAGACTGCAGCACTACATAAGGTTTTCTGTCTGCTTGTCTTGGGAATGGAATATCTTGGCAGGATCACTCCCCCCACTGGAGTTTCAAAGTTCAAAATTGTCCTCCTGGAGGTTCCTCATCTGTGTTTTGTGACTTTTTTCTTTTTTTTAAGAATGAGCTGTAATTGGGCAGACCTACGTAATGTCCTGTAAAATTTGTACTGGGACCCGACTAAGATCAGAGGAACTGCTGCTTGAGACTTTCTTAGATCAATGATGCTGTGAATAGTGTCTATCGGTGATCTCCATTATCTGCATCTTCCCTGTCCTTTTTCCCTTTTAAAAAAAACAAAAAACAAAACAAGTCTCCTAAGCTGTTTCAAGGATCTGGCCAGCTGTGTGGCTATAGTTGCCTCTTCCTGCCAATTCATAGGTCAGTGAGGCCATGTGGTATTGCATTTGTCTTACTTCTCACCCTTGAGAAATCACTTTTATTCCCTTCCCCCTTTAGTTTTTGGAGATTCTATAAGTTTGCCAGCCCCATCTCCTGTTCTGTTCACCTTCAGACTTCCCTTACTCTGTCCTTGGTCTGTTCTGCCCCAAAACAGATGCTACAGAGTATAGGAAACAGCATTTTTTTTTTTCCATTCACCTTCCATGTTACCATAGGAAACTTGCCCTCTAGTGTTATGCTGATACACTTCCTGGTATTGGACAGTTTAGGGAGAGTAACTTCCGCCTTGCTTCCCCTTTTGCCATGGAGCCCCGATGCATAGAAAATCCATTGTGCTTCTTTACTATGTGGGGGATTTGGGCAATCTAGCACTGTGCAATTAGGCTGGGTGGCTTGCTTTTGGAGAAGTGAGTGATATGTTTTGATGGTAGGCTGTAACTCCATCTGCACTTCTTCTGCAGATTGTCTTTAGGTTGAAGGTTGGGTACCTGCTAAGTGACCAGGAAGTGGAAAAACTATGTGTTTAAAAAAGCTAAAGAGTGTCTGGCAAGATATGAATTATTCATAGACTGGTTTCATTTGACACTTCAGGCCTGGCCAGGCCTAGCTACCCTTTTGGGAATGAATGAGAAGACGGCATAATCCTTTAAGGAGGGGTAGGGACAGCACAGAGCATGTCTATACTTTTATTTTATATCTTTTAAAGACATGAGAAGTTTACATTGCGTGTGTGGGGAAGGAAGTATTTTGCCATGTCTTAACCCCTCTCCCCCTTAATATCAGGGTAATTATCTGCAATGTCTACCGCTGCTGGTGCCTTAATGTCTGTGTCTTGTGTCAGATGAATTCATATATTGCACTGGTGCTAAGGCTTTTTACTGGAGGGAAAAAATCTCTTAATAGCTTTGTAATACTAAAAATGTGCTTTGTACTTTCCCTATGCAAGGCTTTCCTTCTTTGAAAGTTCTGCCCTTAATTACTATATCTCAGCTTGATCAGCATTCTTGAACATTTCCTAATGTGCATTATAATTAATAAAATGCTTCTCTGAGGTTTTTTTCTTTTTTGGATGTAATCCACCCCAAGTAAGAAGGATAATCAATATTTGTAAGGAAGTCGGGAAGAAGGAGTTGCACTGGAAATGGGGAATTGCAGCTGAAAATATATGTATAGATTTATAGATATTTATATAGATTTATATAAATCTATATAGATTTATAGATATCTATATAGATTTATATGTGCGAAAGAGGGAGGGAAATTTTTTATATAATATAATTTTCCCTCCTCTATTCTTTGGTGTAATCATCCTGGACCAAGTGGTGAAATGAAGAAAGGTGTGGATCACATCTACCCAGGATCGCACTGTCCACTTGGAGAAAGCAAAGACCAGCTGCTTCTTTGATGTCTAATTTTCAGTAGTAACAACCAGTATGACTGGTTTTCCAGAGTGACCAGCAAGAGGGTTTTCCTCCTCCGAGTCTGGGCAGCTGGGTATCCAGCAGCCTGTCATGGTCTTCTCATGCTCCTAGTTTTTGGCACGACTCTTGCATAGCAAGAATTAACTAGCTTTCAGACTCTTCATCAGAGTCCATTTCAGGCTCAGGTGCTGTTTGCTGTGATACTGAGGTCCTGTGACAAAATCCTGTCCAGTTTTCCATGATATGGACAGGCACCGTAAGCAGTACTGGAGGTCTGTACAAAAAAAATCTCCTTTGTTCCTGCTTCATATCGCAGAAGCTGAGGAGATGAAAACTTCTGCTGGATGCATAGCACGTGATAGCATTATAGGGTGATACTATGAGCTGTTGTGAGTGCAGAGTTCACATGGCCACCTAACAAGAATGGTCATCAGTCTATGCGTTGCCATTTAAACAAGGAGGCGGCATCTCATCTATGCAATCCTGATCACCAGGAGTTACACTTCTAAATGGATGGGTCATTCTTGCTGGTATGAGAAGCAGTGCAGCCTGCGGAAACAGTATGTAATCATTTGAGGTGTGGGTACCTTAATATGCAGTAAACTGCTTATTTTTCATATTTCTATTTTGAATTGCTTAAAGAAAAAGTATTATTTGGCCAGTTAATCAGTAGTAAGAACTGTGTTGTGAATTTAGGGCACTCTGTGCAGCCACTGAGCTAAATGCAAGCTTACCCCTTGCCTTGGGGAAACAAGCCCTTAGAGCAGTGGTTCTCAACCTTTTCAGATTCAGGAAACCCCTCCATAAATCTTTTGAATTTGGCAGTACTGTTAAGAACTGCCATTGCACTGTCTCAGCTTACCTCTGTGGTTCTCGACCAGGGTGCTGCAGTCAGACTTGGAAAGGCTGCCTCCACGTGAGGTGCATGGGGTTGTTTAGTCTGGTCACAGTGGCTATGTTAAGTTTGCAAGCCAAAAAGAAAGATCAAAACCCTAGGCATCCACTCTGTGCTCACACGCAAGTAACTAAATGGCTTAAAGCACACGCAAAAGAGTTTTGTGACTAGTGTTATGCCGTTGGATGATGCAGTTGCGCAGTGGCTGACAGGGTGCAACTGAGGTTATGAAAGGGAAGATGATGTGCAGTCAGGTGCTCTGAAATGGATCTGGAACCCAGGAGTTGCTTCCCAGAGGGGCTGATCTAGACTGGCCAACCTTGCGTGTCCTGGCGATGCATAGACTGATGGCGATTTGGGGTATTGCCAAATAGGAGGTAACAAACTTAATCAAATGAGGCTACTCTGATGATATGAATGTATGCAAGTGCTGTGAAGCACAGACTATGGAGCACCTGCTTGTTTGCCAGCTCCTTGGAGAGAACTGTATGAAGGAGGACCTTGCTGCAGCAATGGAAAGAACCATTGCTTGTGCACGCTCCTGGAAAAACATCTGGTTTATTGCCAGGACATGAGAAGAAGTGGTGGCAATGGTGCCCATGCTGCAGCCTTCCTGAAAGATGCTTGTGGCATCCAAAGGTGCACCCTGGCTGTGAACCTCTGCCTTCGTGACGTGACTTGGGGATAATAGGATACTGCTTGCAACCTTTTCATGCCAGCTGGCTGGTCAGCTAGCTGAGCTGCTGCTTAAAGTGACAAAACCCTAACAAGATTAAAGGACTGAAGGTTCAACATAAGGTTAAGACGGTAACAGTAGATCCAGCGAGGGCAGAAAAGGTGCTTTGTTTATTGCAGGTTGGATTCTGTTCAGCACTCTTCCTCTTTCTCAGCTGTTTCTGTGTACAGGCAGTCCTTGACTTACAACATTTCGAGTCACAACGTTTTGCACTTACAACATTTATAAATTGACACCTTTTCAACTTTATGACGTCACTTTCGACTTACAACGCTTGATCCAATGTGACACCACGCCAGTGAACAAGTTCACTGTGTCGCTCATCTCCCTGGAGAACATCTGTCCAAACTTGCTTGGACGAGTCCAGCAAAATCACCCCAAAGAAGTCCTTCCAAATCAATATGATTTCTATTTATGATTTAAATTCATTAATGTAGCTGTATTACTTATCTATAATTGATTGGGTACAAAATTCTGGAGTATTTTTGGTGAAAATCGGGTATCAGGCCTTCGTTCAGGAACCAATCCCCAATTTATAACATTGTTTCTTATGAGAAAATTGGTTCCGAGTTGCAACGTTTCGACTTAAGATGTGGTTTTCAGGAACCAATTGTGTTGTACGTCCAAGGACTGCCTGTATTACAGCGGCACTGCACAGTGATTGGAGACCTAGTGCCCGAGAGAGCCTCTTCCTCCGTGTTTCCTTTTTACACGTCCAGGATAGGTGATGGCCTTATCTGATTCTACAGGAATAAAGGGCTAGAGCTAGAATACATGGGTCCTTTATACAGGATATACAGCTCTAAATATGCAGGGTTGTCTTTGGGTAGTCTCTACTTATGCTCCCCTATAGCCTGTATAAAGAGTTTTTCTTGTCTTCTCCATCTCTGTCCCTCGTTTTTGGAACGCAGATCATCTTCTTGCCTTTTCCTGAAATTTCCCCACTTATGGAAATGTTCTGCAACACTTGCTTGGCCTGGCCGATTTATTGTCCAAAATAGGTTGTTTTTGGAACTCTTAACTTCAGAACAGAAGAAGAATTGAAAGTGTGCTTCATGTGGTAGCACAGCAGTAGCTCCATTTAGGGATTCTTGCTTCCATGCATAAGGTGCCAGTAAATACCACTGCTATGCTTAGAGGAAGAGGCAACTTTTGTACCACTTGCAGTACCTGAAACTTCAGGCAGCTGAAGCTCACCACCAGTATTTGTTGGATATGCGAGAGATGGAACTGGAGGTATCTGGTCACTTATTCATCACATGTGATCATTCCAAAAGCTTGGGTGTACAGGGTGAAGTTGGGCTAGGTTTACCTGTCTGGTTGAAATAGGTGGTTTTTTCAGTGCTTTGACTTTTTCCCTTTAAAACTGTTTCCGGGGAGGCTTGGGACATGTGTTAGGCCATTCAACAGAAGGAGTAGTCCTAGTATTTTTTTTTTCCTTCCTCATGAAGACTAGAGACTCTGCATGTTTGTGTCTTTCCTAAAATCCAGCTAGCTGTTGAAAACAGGGAGTTTTGCCTAGTTATAGCACCATTGCTTAGGATCACTGTCAGGGCCCTGTCTATACATGATAGCTTTTACCAGTTTAGCCCCATTGTGAATACTCTAACAAGTGCCAATTTGATTTAGCTTAAACTCTTTCCTAAGTGACACAGTGAACAGGAAGAGAAGCAGTGGTTTACTGGAGTAGGTGTGTTCACACCCAGAGAGGTGTGTGTGTGTGTGGGGGGGTGTCCTGTGTTTTTTGTGTGTGTAAATTTGTACCTTTCAGTTGAACTGAAAAAAACCCTTCCTCATAGATCGGGCCATATAACTCTGAAAAATAGGTGGAATTTCTGAAAAATGCATGCTTGTAGCCTATGTTGACATAAGATCCTATGTTGACATATGCTGTGCATCAGTTCTTTGTTGCAAGGCAGGGGAGGCTGTAGGAGAGAGTTTTTTCAGGGATTTTTTTTTGTGGTTTTGGTCCCCTCTGGCTAACTTGGGGGACACGTAGGATAGAGGAAAAGAGGAACCACAGCACATCTGAAACATATGGACATTGGAGCCGAATTAAATAGCTGAAACAAGTATGTCATTAATTGTGCAATACTCAGTCACCACTCATTTTAAATAACACTGTTGCAGAAACAAAGTGAAAGGTTCCTTTTTGCCTCCAGTGGGACAGATAGCCGTCAGCCTATTCCTTGTGGACTGAGACTGAGAATATTACTCTTCATCCTGAAAAGTTTCAGGAAGTTGACCTTAGAAATGCAGGTTTAAAATGAAATGCTGCGGCTTTGATTTGTGGGCAGTGGCATTATGCTTTAACAGAAAAGACAGGGTGTTAATGGCTCAAATAGCTTCAGATTTTTATTAAATCTTGCTTCTGTGCAATTAGCAGTCTCTTTAATGGTGTTTGTTCCAGCCATTGGGGGAACTTTTCACTTTATTTGATCATTTACATAGGACAGAGGTGCTCACAGTTCGCATCTTACTTAGTTTATTGGGCCACTTCTTGTCATGACCTGTCCTAAAACTTCTTGGTGCCCAAGCAAAAAAGGAAGATCCAGGGGAAAGAACTTGAATTTGCTGCAGTGAACACTAGCAAAGGTGTAGGGGGAAGCTTCCCCACTTTACTGCTGATGTAGGTTGGTTTCACATAGGATTTGCCATTGAATCTCTTTGTCCATATTTGAGATGCCACCAAGGCTTATAAATTGGCAGCGAGTCATGAATTGCTGGGACTGAGGTAAAAATCCTAGTGCAGCGCCTTTGTTCCATGCAATTATGTGCCCTAACCTCTGGCAGTAACACTACAGTGCACTGTGCACCTTCCAAACGATGCTTCGTCCTGCTAACCTTTTTAACTGCTCTCCTGTCTTTTAAATAAAAACATTCCTCCTCTGGCTCCCCATTAAGTGATCACTTAGGAATGCCATTTTTCTGAGATTAGAAAAAAGTGTTTTGTGGGCCTCATGATGAACTGACAGTATGAGACTTAAATCAGTTGCAGAGAATTCTTTCTTTAACCAATGGCCTAAAGCACTGCTCCTGTTTATCATGGTCTGAGTCTAGATACAGACATTCAGAAAGCCCATGGCAGAATCAGGCTAAGTTATGTGATTTTTCTGTAAGCTGCGTAGTTTAGATCATCAGCAAACAGCATGCATTCGCCCTTTGGGGGCTGGAGGTGCAAATCTTAGACTGGGTTCTGCCATTTTTAAACCAGTCTGTGCCCCAGACTTCTGTTATGGGCATAGACTGGTTTCCGATCACTTATACTGGTAAACGTATAATGTCTGTACCTGGCTTAAATCAGAAACTCCCAAACTTTTATTAGTGTATGTGGTATACTCTCCATGGAGTGAATGGATCAAGTGTTGTGAGCCTGCATGTTGCGGTGATGCATATACTAAATTTTGGGAGCCTCTCGTCTGACATAGTGTAAATTTTGAAGCATTGTTCCACCTGCATGAGGCACCTCTCAATGCTAGCAGGATTTTTTGGTTCTGTCTTTGGATTTTTGTGTTGGCAGGTAATGTGCAGCGCGTTTTGTTTAGTTGTATTGACCAATCAAAAATCCATGCTTGGGTTTGAAAACTAACTTACAAGCAGGGGTGATGCACCATTAAAGGTCTTAACCTTGTCTCTAGCACGTGTGTAGAATTTCATTTGTGAAATACCTAGACGATTACCAGACTCAAACATTCACCTTGATACAGGTTTCTTCTAACTTTACTGCCTTTTTACAATGCCTAGACCATGCATAGGCAACCTCCAGCATGCGTGCCAGAGCATGGCATGCAGCGGCATTTAGCTTGGCACGTGCACCTTGGAAGGGGCCAAGGCTGTGCTGCCACAACAAGGATCGGGCCCCCTTACGCCTCCCTTGCCATCCACCCTGGCATACGAATATCTTACACGTTGGTTGCGGAACTTTGCCCACCCCGGCCTAGATCCTACCTGTGGTTTCAGTGAATTGAATGAGATGCAGTGGTGCAGGGTGCCTGAGAATGAAACGTAGTGTTGGGTTTCTCTGTGCAAAACAGCTGCTTATACAAAGCATCTGCGCACAAGTGAAACCTGCCCAGCTTGGTGTGTTTTTGTTGTTTTTGACTCTCCACTGGAGCACTTCATTTTAATATCTGGAGCTCTAAAATAACTATTTTTGAGCCTTGTAAATGAGATTGGAGAGCTTAGATTTCGACTTGATAGCTAAGATTTTTTTTAAAGGTGTGTTAAAAACTTCGAAGCACTACAGCAACCAGTCAGCCTTCAGCTTGTACCTTCATAACTGCCATACTTTACACTTCAAAGCAATATATTCCAAATACTATTTCTGTACAAAATCAAACAGATTCTGACTTCCCAAATGCTTGAAGCATGGTCCGTCATACAGCTGGGTATACCTGGTTCCCAAACACATGCTGCACAGCTTTCAAAGCTGTCTCCTTTTCACTTAAAGTGGTAGTAAATATTACTGTAAATACTTTTTTGCACTGCTGTAATCCTAAAGCAGTTAAACATTGCCTTTTACAGAATAGGAGTCTCTGATTTCCTTGCCTATATAAGAGTTAAGGCTCGATGACTCCTTACTTATGTTATTAAGTCTTAGGATGAACTTTTCTCAAGCTGCTGCATCAACCTGTTTGCTTAATTGTGTATATGTTAGTGATTCTCAACATTTTTAGCCTCGTTGCACCCCCCTCCCCCCCCCCCCCCCCCCCCCCGGTGACTTTTCTGAACTTGGAGGCCCGTCAGATGAGAGACGTTGAGCTAGAATCTAGCTGGTGCTAGCTTCTTTTTTACTAAAACATTAAAGGTCAAATTTCAGATCATTGCCACCACTTGTGGCATTGGGATTTTCTTTTGTCTTTTTTTACCTTAAGGCACAAAAGATTTTCATCATCCACAGCTTCATTTTTAACCTACTTGACCTGCTGACATCAGGGGGTGAGGAGGAGGGCAGGAAAGGAACTCGCTATACCATGCTCTGCTTTTTCCATTGTCTGTCACTCCCCACCCTTGGTCTGTATCTGAGGGGCATGGGGTCTCATCCCCACCGCACTAGTTTTCTGGTGACTCGTACACCAGTGACCCAAAGCAACATGCATCTGCAGCCCCTTCCACGGGGCCTGGGAGTGTGAGAGGAGTGTGGGGAAGAGATGAGTTAAAAACATGTCACAACCATAGCACATCCACGTACCTGCGTGTGGCAGGCCATGCTGCTAGGAGCGTGGAGGTGGTTCGTGCAGGGGCTGCCAGGGCTGGAGAGCAGCCACAGGTGCCACTTGTCTGTGGTATGCTGGGTGGGAGGAAGAGCAGCCATTTAACTCCTAGCACAGGGCCTGGGCACTAGCACGCTTGGAAGGATCTTCTGGCACCTTGGGCTGTCGTGGTATGCTTATTGAGAACTGTTGGTGTATCCCTTGGCAGAATAAAGTAGTATTTGGGCCATGCTTTAATCAGAAATGAAGCAGTAAATGGAGACATTGTAACAGTAAAATGGGCATTCTTCGTTTTGGAGTTCAAATTTTCCCATTCCTAGAGAATGCCCTAAGGAAGGCTCCACAAGCTGATGTTAGATTGGTACTGATGTGGTGTCTACAAATGATCTTTCTTAGGCAATGACAGATCAGCGTAAGATGCACGTGGCCTTAATTTGTAAGCTCTTAAATAAATATACAACCCCCCTTTCTTTTTAACAATTGGACTTTGTTTAAACCCAGGCTGAGGAAGTTTTGCCTGTTTTAAGGGACATTAGAAATACGTTGATTTCTTAAGCTGCAAAATTTGTTCACCTTTTTTAAACATTATCATTTACCTTGAATCCACCTGTTCCATTTGACTGGCCTCCTTCATATAGAAAATATAGCATTAGATACCAATTCATATGTCAGCCTACAAATGCTCTATCTTCTATGTGAAAGGAAGTATTCTGTACATTTTTCCATGTTTTACATCATGGTATTTGGAATAACCATGCTTCCATATTCACATCAATTTTTTTGTTTTTTGTTTTCAATTTATGCACAGCACTTGCTCTGAAATTTGGGGACTGAGTACACCAAATACGATAGATCAGTGGGATACAACAGGCCTTTACAGCTTCTCTGAACAAACCAGGTGAATATTCTGCCCTCTCTCGCATCATAGAGATCTTGTGGGAGGGATTGGATTTGGAGGGTCTGTAGTGGGATGCTTTACCTGTAAAGTAAACTTATACACAAATGCTTCCTAGACCTCATATGGTACAGCATTTTAAAACAGTTGCTTGCCATTGTAAAAATCTGAATGTTCGCAGCTGATGTTTTGACCAATGAAATCCTAATTCTGGCATATCCTTTTTCCATACTAGTGCCATTGAAAGAATGGGAAAACTTGTTAAATGCAAGCTTTAATGTATTTTGGTATTTATATGAACAAGGTTAGGACATTTAAATCTTTAAGCCTAATCTTACAAAGTGTTTTGTAAATTGCTTTGTACGCCATAAATTTAACTAAATCTTGCTAACTGGATTAGATATGTGCTACAAAAGAATTGTTGGAAAATTCTTCAGTAGTTAACAATGGGCAAATTTAAAATAGGGTTTTTGTTTTTTTCATGTCACATTTGCTTGCTTTTGTGTATTGAGGTTTTTGTCTCCCATCCCATAACAACCATGAACATCTGCATTTATGTAAGCATATGCAGTCTGTCTTAAAACTAGCAAAACATTTTCAGCTGGTAGCAAGGTATGTGAACAGTCAAGCCAATAAATGCCACACCTTTTAAAGATGTGTTCATGCTTTTTGCATCACTATGACACTGCTGTGTGGATCACACGGGCAGCCAACTGCTGCTAGTTTATTTGCAATCCTGTGGGAGTTACTGTGCTTAAAGCAAAAAAGCATCCATGCTGCAGTATAGTCTGAAGGGTCATTAATGGTATGTCATGTTACAAACGTTTCCTACATTTAAGAATTGTGGTTGAAGTATTCTTGTTATGTTTAGCTGTACAATGGCTTTTTAATCAACTTGAAACTCATTGGCACTAACTTCTGCTGAAATTAAGTTGCTTTAAATAATAGTCCGTCTGATGCTGCTTTGTTTCTCTCATTTGAAGTTCTCTGCCAAGAACATGCATGTAACTTACCTATTGTAACCCTGCCAAATTCTGATCATCCCCCATATACACTTTAACTATTCCTCACCCCCACCCAACATACTCTTTTGTTTAGATTTTTTTTTTTTTAAAAGACACAGAATGCAACTTATAAACATTTTTTCAACATCTTTCCCATGTAGGTCTCTTGATGGCCGTCTACAAGTATCTCACCGTAAAGGATTACCGCATGTTATTTACTGCCGCTTGTGGCGTTGGCCAGATCTTCACAGTCATCATGAACTTAAAGCAATTGAAAACTGTGAATATGCTTTTAATCTTAAAAAGGATGAAGTATGTGTAAATCCTTACCACTACCAGAGAGTGGAGACTCCAGGTAGGAGGACTGCTATTAGACATTCTAAAGAAGCACATATACGGTATTTACCCAACAAACTCTTCTCTGATTAGTTGGGCTTCACTAATGCAGCTTAGCATGGAAAAGTGGGTTGAAAAGTGTTGTTCAGGCTGCCTCACTGAATCTGTCATATTTGGATAAAAAAAGTAGCACAGAGTTTTAAGAACACAAACAGTTCAACTATTCAGCAGTTTTCAGTGGTGGTAAATTAGTAATGCTTTAAAAAGACATGTCTGCATTTAATATAAACGTTGAACAGTTTGAGTGTTGCTAACAAGTAGGGGTGCACCGATTAAAAATTTTTTGGGTTGATACCAGTGGCCTATTTATTGACCAGGTATATCGGCTGATACTGATCTCATTGCTGATATATGCAGCCCAGCAGCATCTGGCTGGTAAGTCTGCTGGGGGGAAGGGGCATGGGAAGGCAGATTGAGGCCCCCCCACAGTGAAGGAGGGAGTGGGGCTGGGGTGGGGCAGGGTATGGGATAGAGTTGGTGGTCGTGGGGGGGGGGGTGGCTCCTGCTGCTGCATGCACCCCTGAAGGAGGCATGTAGGGCATGGGCCCCCTGCATCTGTGCATGGGGCAAGGGTGTGCTGCAGGCTTAGGACTAGGGCTGCTCCAACTTCTTCCTGGCAGCGGTGCTCAAGCAGGGCAGGTGGTGGTGGGAAATTTTTGGGTGGCCCTAACCACCCCCCCCACCTTGTAGCCCCCTCCTCCCAGTACAGCCTAGCCTGCCCTGCCTGATGCAAGCGAGGCTGCTGAGAAGAAGCTGACCTATCCCCATCCCTGAGTGCACAGTGGGCAGCTTGGCCCATGCACAGATCTGGGTGACACATGCCTTCCTGGGGGTGCACGCAGCAGCGGGACCTGCACCCTCTGGACAAACCAGCAGCTCTGTCTTGTGCCCCACCCCACCCTGGCTGGGCAGTACTTGCCCCTGCATCAGCCCCACTCTCTCCCTCATCGCAGGGTCCTCAATCTGTCCCTCCACGCCCCTTCTCCTCCACCAGCAGACTTACCAGCTAGATACTGTTCTCCAAGCTGCAGTCCTGGCCATGTGCATGCTGCGGGTGCGTGCATGTATGTGGCATTTATAAGCCGCAAAAAGCCAGTTGCCTATCGTGTCAGTTTTCCTTTTATTAATGCTGATATGATATGGACCGATGTATCGGTGCACCTCTACTAACAAAACCACTCACTTTGTTTTGATTTTACGTTAGCGGTTACGTATAGTTAAACAGTGAAATCACAAATGACCATGTGCTACTCTGACTGGTATGGAATAGCTCTTAGTAGGCATTTTACAAATCTGAGACTAATTACCTGACTTAAAACTATGTTAAGCATAGTACTTTAATTGTTTGCCTGAGGTGTTTTCTTTCCCCCCAGCTCAGAAAGAAGTAAAATGGATGTGTTCAGGCTCTCACTAATGCATTGAATTCTACCTTCCCAGTCCTGCCTCCTGTATTAGTGCCACGACATACTGAGATCCTAACAGAACTGCCTCCTCTCGACGACTATACCCATTCCATTCCTGAAAACACTAATTTTCCAGCTGGGATAGAACCACAGAGCAACTATATACCAGGTATTCTTCTGTTTGTTTTTAAAGATATGTATTGTTTATGTTGGCACTTAATGTCCAGATGGTAAATGAAAGATGGAGATTTGATTAAACTTCGTAATTGATCAAATGGCTAGACAGACCTACTGGAAAATTCAAATAAGATGCGCTTCATCTTCATCCCCATAAATTTCAAAATGAGTGACACTGCTACGGATTCTTTTCTGTACAAAAGAAAAATCCCATGCTCTCCTGGTAAACTGAACCAGCTTTGTTTAGACACAACACTACCTGAGAAGAGATGTTTTCATGCACGTGTGTATCCTATTTGGTATTCAAGATGCTTTGGGGGGTGGGGAGCAGTCATCTAATACATTTTCTGCATCAACATTAATCTTTGCTTCACAAATATTATACAAGCAAACCTCAGCTACCTGATTGCTGCATGATGAAGCCTGAGTAAACTACTGTGTATGATCCTGCAGCGTAGTTGTTGCTTGCAGGTTGCTGTTTTAGCCACCTTAACTCAAAATTACTTTGAACTATGGGCCATGATTGAGAAGGTCATTTTTCCCTCTCACCCCGTGTTCAACTTTGCACTGTGGAATTTTCTTTTTCAATGTCTTGTCCTGTACACCAGTAAGAGGGGAGGTCCATCTTTTTTCCCCAAACTGAAGTAGTCTTCCTTTCTCTCCCGTTGCCCTAGCCTATGAAGCTTTGCTGAGAGAGGTGCCATTCCAACTTGTGCTGCAGCAGCACCTAGTATACTACAAGGAGCTGGGGAAATACTGTCTGTTGCAAAGAAGTAGTTCTGACTTGAAAGCCCGTGCCTTATTTGATGCAGACTTCATAACTTCTCATTTTATAAAATGCTGTTGCAGCTTTGCAATCTGACCCTTCACAGCTGGGTGGTCTCTTTGGAAGGTGCTGCAAATGCTATGATTGCAGCTCACCCTCTCAGCAGTCCAGTCTGCAGTAGCTTGTTCACCTTTAAATAACGATTCTCAAACATCAGACTTCAGCTCTCCTTTTCTTGTTGCTTTGGTGTTCAGACTTCAACCCAAACAAATGGGTTTTAATAATAATGTAGGTGGAGAGATCTCTTCTGTTCAGACAAAGATATGGAAAAGGTTGGCAGCTGAAAACAGGAGGTAGGTTAGACTGTAAATGGTTACTGACCTTTACCATAGCTGTGGGCTCAACTACTATGAATTAATCAGAGAAGGGAGGAGTTCACTTAGTCATTGCAGCATAAAATAGCCTCTCAAAATTAGTATTAGTTTTATTATCTTACAAGTACATGTCAAAACTAAAAATCTTCTGTGCTTTAATCTTAAATGTGGCTAGTAAACTAACTGTGCTGTAACTGCTGTAATGAGTATAGTTCTAAAAGAATGTCAGAGTCCTAATGTGAACAAAGTGGACATTTATTTGTGACAGACCAGTAATTTCTGGAAGATTCATAATGGATCTAATGCTAACATATATTAGCTTTACATGACTTCACAAATTGCATTCACTTTTTTTTAATTAACTGCCCTCATGAGGCCTCATTTTGTTGCTTTGCTTGCCAGACACAACTGTGGATTGGTATATGGCTTTGATTTTTAACATCTAGCCCAAAGAACCTTTCCTTTTGAATTTCTACTCTGTAATTCATTTTAGAAGAATTACAGTGTTAACCATAAGTGTATTATTTTGATAATATAGTTCACTAAAGATAATCTTTTTAACTTGTAAATTTACCAGAAAAAGCCAATAATAGTGTCTTTACATCAAACCACTTTCATGTTTCGAAGGAAATGGACTCCAGAGCTGCTGTAGGGTAACTCATTAATTATGTGAGAAACAAATTCCTTTTGGGGGATTGGAGAAAGGGGAATACAGTAGTCCCTTGGGTTTTTGAGCTCTTATTTTAAAATTAAACCTGACTTCTAGCATCAATGTCCCTCTTAAATTTGTTATGTAATTATTTCAGTCTGTTTTAAAATGTACTCCAAAACCGTAAAAGGAATGGTGATAATAAGCACAAGCTTTGTGGTGTTTAGGAAACTAGTTAAAATTGTCTGTCATCTTAGAAGGGAACTGGCATTTGATTGGAGAATAGTTGCAGCAAGTTCATGGAATCAGCTTAATTAGCTGGTTTTTCCAGCAAAAGTTCCCAAAGGGCTTCTTTCTTTCTTTCTTTAGTAAACGTGAGAGCTGCCGGTCAACAGAGCAAAATTCTGCACCTGGCTGCTGTGAAAGCAACATGCAAACATGTTTGTATGTGCAGCAAATAAGGCCTGCATACTACAATGCGTTTCACTTATTGAACAGGTGGAGGGGAGACGAGATTATGCATAGGTTTTGTATAGGGAAGGCATGGCCTTAAGGCTAAGTGTCTAACAGACACCTTCTGTGAAGAGCACCCCGCACTGTGCAGTCTGAAATCAGTGTTTGAAGAGTGTGTAGGGCTGACCGTAAGGGCTGAAAAGCCAAATGCTTGTACATGTCTTCGCTTTTTGTGCTAACAGACTTTCCTCTTGACAGAAACGCCACCGCCAGGATATATCAGTGAAGATGGAGAAACAAGCGACCAACAGTTGAACCAAAGCATGGATACAGGTAAAGCTTTTTAATCTTTTCATCATCTGTTCAAAGGTGAGATTTTGAGATGGGATCTTCTGACACAGCGAGATGAGCTGACTCCACCACTTCATCCAAAATCATGCGGGCCGTGGTCCCCTTGTATAAGACAGTTGCATGGTTTTAAGCTCTTGTTTCTAAAACTTGAGGCGATGGACAGGCATTCATCCTGAAAAGCATGACTTGCAGGCTGAGCCGGGTTAGCTGCAGCCATAGAAGTTTGCTTACACCCCACGCCCCCCAGTTTGGAATCTAGGACTTCTGGTTTTCTGCATATAAAATAAATGACGTTTACATAAGCTAAATGATGATCCAGGTGTAGCTTTGTCTGTGTTCTGTCATGAATATTTCCCATGTTTGTGGGCTTTGCTAGTTGCCCCTGCCACCATCTATCCCCACCACCACACCTCCCCCTTTTCTGGGCTTTTCTGGTTGTTCCTGCCACCTTCCCCCCACTACACGTCAGGGTGTTTTTAAGCCTTCCTCAGACTCATCGGGTTTTGGCTACAGCCAAAGCTGGGGACTTTGACTGTATTGTCTCAGTACTCCTGCTGGGACCAAAGCCAGACGTTCCTGGCTGGAGGGTCTTGTCCCTCTGCCCAGGGTCAGACCCATTGCCATGTTTGAGGCTGGGAAGGAATTTTGCCCCATGGTCTGTTTGGCACTGAATAAGGATAACTGCCTGTTTTAGTCTGGAGTGCCATGTCTGAAGTGTTTGTAGTAAGTTCAAGAATAACATTTGAAAATAATGCTAAGCCCTGGTGAGGCATGGCCTTCTGTAATTTGTCATTCTTGCTTTAAAATAATAATCTGTGCACTGCTTCTACAGGATCTCCAGCAGAGCTGTCTCCCAGCACTCTCTCCCCAGTTAATCATAGCCTGGGTAAGCTGCAAATACTTAAGTACTTGCTGTATTGTGTGTTGTATGTTTATCATTATAAAGTCCATCTCTTTCTTGCTTTCACTTCAAAAAATATAGACTGCAATCAAGAGGGAAGCAGAATCATGGCTGGATCTCGAACGGTAACTAAAGTCAGACTTCTTGGGAAGGAAATTTAATTATACATTTAATAATGAATTCCATAATAACTGTCTTTTCTTGTAACTACCTTGACCCTTAATCAAGGGATAGAGTTGCTGGAGTAGGAATAGGCAGGAACTGTAGTAGTAAGGGTTAACTCCCTTACTAAAGAGTGACGTCATCCACAGGAAGTTGTCAGTCAACGATTTTGGGCTGAAGGTTAGTTGTTACAATAAAGGCTTATTGAGAACACAGAGTCTCCCTGCTTCTTTCAAAAACCCAGAATAACACATGGTGTCATAAGCGGAGAATCCTGCCACCAACAGGAAATTGAACAGGTGATTCCCAACTGATGGATCTGACTAGCAGCAGCTGAATACACCGCAGAGAAGGGCTGGGCACTTCTACCTGCAGCAGAGCCCAGAACAGCAATGAGGCTGGCTACAGAGACCATGCAGGCACTCTGAAAGTTGCACCACCAGAACAATTTGATTTCCAATCCCCTGGAATGTGGCCTCAGTGGATCAGGTGTTTTAATCGCTTCAGGGAGGTGTCAGGTCTGGACAAACATCCGGAAGCTTGTCAAATGAGTACTCTTACCTACTCTATGAGAGATCAGGCGGATGAAATTCTGCTGTCACTCCACCACCAGAGTCTGTAAAGTCACAAAACAGGATGCAGAGGATTGCACAGTACTTCTAGATGAAGTTACAGGGTCATCATCAGTTACAGGGTCATCATCAGATCCAGGAGTCTGGATGACAGAAATTGAGCTCAATGGACAGCCAATGCCATTTAAAATAGATATAGGAACAGCAGTCTCAGCTATCTCCGTTTCTTACTACAGCCCACATAGGGATGGGATTCTCCTTACCCCTACTAAACAGTTATGGGGACCAGGAGACACTACCCTCAAAGTACTGGGGTCCTTTAATGCAAAGACGACACTGAAGCAGAGATGTATAGACTAGGAAGTTTGTGACTGGTAACCTTACTTTGCCTTTACTTAGGTTACCGGCTATACAGGCACTGCAACTTGTCCATTGACTAGATGAAATAGCAGACCAGAAATCCTTTGAGCAGTACTATGGAACCAAATACCCATCACTTTTTTTCTGGCCTGGAAAAAAAAGTCAAGTGAATATCGGATATGCCTAAAAGCTGATGTCAGTCCATATGCATTAACTACTCCAAGATGGGTACCACTGCTACTAATGGACAAAGTTGAAGAAGAGCTAACATGTATGGAAGAAATGCGAGTCATTACAAAGATTGAAGAACCTACCCCTTGGTGTTCTGGGGTGGTGGTTGTGCCAAAACCCGATGGTAAGATTAGGATATGTGTTGACCTCACATAGCTGAACAAGTACGTGGGCTGAGAAGGACAGACATATTCTTCCTTCTGTGGAACACCGCTTGGCTCAATTTGCAGGAGTCAAAGTTTTTGCAAAATTGCGTGCTCGGGCAGGGTTCTGGCATATTCCTCTAGTCACTGGAGCATCCAAGCTAACAACTTTTATTACCCCATTTGGACACTACCGGTTTAAATGGCTACCTTTTGGAATCTCATCAGCTCCTGAATTCTTTCAGTTTCAGATGTGACAGGTATTGGATGGCCTAGAAGGAGTTCTTTACCATGCCAATGATATTTTGATTTCTGGGACCACCAAGGCACAACACTGTGCAAGAGTGGATGAGATGCTCAGAAAACTCCAAGAAGCTGGAGTTACATTTAATGAAAAGTGCACCTTTGCTACTTTACAACTCATGTTTCTGGGGCATTGGATTACACCGCATGGGATCCAGCCAGATCCATAGAAAGTTGCAGGCGTCAAGGGGTTCCCAGAACTAGTCAGATTTTTAGGCATGGCCACATACTTGGGCTGTTTTGTGCCAAACTTGGCAACAATAACAAAGCCTTTAAGACGCCTCTTAAGTGACAAAACATACGGCTCTGGGGACGACTACAGCAATCTGCCTTCAATGAGATCAGATCTATACTCAGTTCACCCAGATGAACTGGCCCAATACAGTCCAACACAAGAAACTCGTATTGCAACAGATGCTTCATCATCCGGGATCAGAGAAGTGTTAAAACAATGTCAGGAAGTTGGCCACTGGGCCCCTATTGCTTTTGTGTCAAGAGCACTTTCTCCACCTGAAACTTGATATGCACAAATAGAAAAAGAAGCACTAGCAGTTACTGGACATGTGAGAGATTCAGAACTTTCCTTTACTTATAAACTGATCACAAGCCACTTGTGTCTCTGTTAGGAGACGAACTTCCACCGAGAATCCAACGATTTTGCCTCAGAATGCTGAAGCTCACTTACAATATAGCACATACCCTGGGAAATTTGTTACAAACAGCTGATATTCTTTCTAGGGCACCATTACAGACTCCACTGTCTCCAAAGGAACTCTGCCAGGAATGAGATATTCCTGTTTACATGGACGTTACTGAGGATGGGATACCCATATCTGCTTCACTACAAATGAGAACTCAGGAAGCTCAAGAAGCTGCTTCCTCTTGCCAATATATAAAGAAATGCTGCTTGGAAGGATGGCCTTATGTAAGATTCAAACTGTGAACTAGAAAAATACCAGCAAGAGAGACTTAATCTCCATGTTGTCAGAGGCTTAGTCATGTTCCACAGCGGAGGTCTGATACCTTCCGCATTATGCCAGGATATCCCAGAGAAGATTCATGATGTTCAGCAGGGCATTACAAAGTGTCAAGCCAGGGCTTGCCAGGCAGTATGGTGGCCCTTCATCTGTGATGATGTACACAACTGGGTGGTCAGTTGTAAGGTTTGTGCCCAACCCCGGCCAGTCCATGTGAAGCCATGCTGATTTACCAGATCGTCCATGGCAGATTTTGGGGGCTGACTTATTCACTGGAAGGGTTCTGTTTACCTCATTTTTATGGATTATTCCTGTTACTTAGAGATGGTGATTGTCTGGGACTTTGCCCACAGCAGAGTTATAATGGCATTGAAGAGTATATTTACACTCTATGGCATACCTTCAGTTTTAAGAACTGACAATGGCCCATAATTTTCTGGAGCCATGTTTAAGCAGTTTGCAGCCCAGTATGACTTTCAGTATGTCACCAGCAGTCCACATTTTCCCTGTAGTAATGGAGAAGCAGAACGTGTGGTGCAGACTGCAAAGGATTTGCTTCACAAGAATGAAGATCTCTATAAGGCACTCTTGATCTGTCATTCAACACCACTGGAGCATGAGTGGAGTCCACCCAAGTTGCTTAGAAGTCGTCGACTCCGTACAACCCTCCCAATTATGAGCAATGACAAGTGCCAAAACTTGTCAATCCACAGGTGTTTCATGAGAGAGACAAACAGATGAAGGACTGCCAGAAACAGAACTATGACACCAGCATGCTTCAAGGCATGTTATCTGCTCTTGCCCCTGAGCAGGAAGTTTGGATCCCAGAGCCAGGGGTCCAAGGCACCATCCAGGCTAGGGCAGATACCCATCATTCATACTGGGTGGAGACGGCTAGTGGTCTTCTCCATAGGAATCGGGAACATCTCTGCCAAATCCCACCTGTTTACCACACTAGGTCTGGATGCACCTCGTTTCCACCAAAGGGATTAGACTTGTGAATTAGTTGGGTCTAAACAAATAATTACCAGTGCTTTTGCTTTGTTTAGGTTCACTTTGTAACTAAGTGTGTAGCAAGTTAACCCCTGAGAGAGGGGGATGTAGTAAGGGCTCACTCCTTTACTAAAGAGTGATGTCATCCACAGGAAGTGGTCAGTTGACCATTTTGGGTCTGGGGTTAGTTTTTACAATGAGTCTTAATGAGAACACAGTCTCTCTGCTCCTTCTAAAAACCCAGAATAACTTGGGAACCATGGCATGAGCTTGTAGGGAGTTTTGACCTTTACAGGACCACTTACAGTCTGGAAGGGCATGTTGAGCAAATACTAGCATGCAGTCTGCTTCATCCTTTTATCTGGGCTTTGAGGCAGAAGTGGCGTTCAGAGGCGGGGTTTCCTGTGGGATGTGGCATGACCCAGTTGCTTCATCCTGAGGGTGTGGTTATGCAAATACGTGCTCCTCCCAGAAAGAGCTCTGAAGGGGAAATATGAACGAAAATACCAAATTATAAGAGGGAATTGGAAGTAGGGAGAACCAAGGGACTGCTCTTTTCATGTCAGCACATATCGTCCTAGTTTGTCTGGGACTTTGCCCATCAAGAAGCAGTTTCTTTTTCCTTTCTTTTGTTTTAATATAGCCCAAAGCTTCCAGTTTGATAAATTGCAGAAGGGCAACATTGGGGTTTCCCTAAAACACCCATTTTTTTGACCTCACAGAATTCAAAGCTAATACAGGGCTGTCCCAACTTCTTTGTGGCTGGGGACCACATATCACATGGGCAGGAAGTGGAAGCTGGAGGACGGAGGAGAGCCCATTGATGGCAGCTGCTGTAGCCTGAGCTCTAGGAGGAGCAGTAGCCAGATGGGAGCCTGTGGGCTGCAAATTAAGCCCTAATGGACTGCGTGAGCAGTTGCTTGAGCAGATAAAATTTTACTTTGTCCTTTATTTGCAGCAGCATGTTCAAGGCTAGAGTGAATAATGGGCCAGTGAGGGAGGGTGTCCCTCCCCTTGTCTGTAACATTAGGTTCAGTTTTGCTTATCTGTCTCAAGGGATATAGTAAAATTACAGGGTCTAGAGAAAGTGGAGAATGATGATAGTCATGGAAAAACTGGAACCATTGTTCTTTGAAACTGCAAATATAATGATAAAGTATGCAAATGTATACTTTTACCTTCTTTTAAACCTGTCTATTAACCCCAGTGAAATATGCGGTTGAAGACAATGGCTGTAAGATGGGTGGGTACTTTTGCACCATCTATGTTTGGTCATAGAGATTGCCACTAGACCAAGAACCTAAAAGGATTAATGAGGTATTATCCATTTATAAGGGTAATGAGAATATTCAGAACTGTTGAAACAAATGCATCTTTAAAAAAAATAGGCCTAAAAATTAATGTTTTGGGGCATGTGCTAACTTTATTACACATTGTAGGTTCACAAAGAGGGACCTATTTTCTGTTGACAAGCTCCTGCATAACTTTACTACTATAGAATTTTCTTGTACACTTTTTTGTGAAGCTTGTGTTACTTATCTACTCGCCTGTCACTGGGTGATTAGGTAGACAGCTTACCCAATCCAGTGTGGTGGTTCTTCTGTTGCTACTGAGAAGAAAATCTTGCAAATCCTTTGGAAACCACAGTTTCATGGAAGTTGTGTACTTAGCAGTCTCCCTTGAAGTAGCCAGTTCCCCATGAAAAAGCGTGGGGAGCTGGCTATGTTAAAAAAAACAGCAAAGAGTTGGCAAAAATCTGTCTCCTAGAAGGGAAGGCAGAGGGGGAAGGGAGACTGGCCATCTCCTGAAGTGGGGGGGGGAAGAGAGAGGGGCAGGAAAAGTTCTTGTCTCTGTCTCTTGAAGAGGAGAGGGGGAACATGGAAAAGCCCAGCCAAAACTGTTTAACTCAGTAATTATTGCCCTCTGCCCTTTGAGGAGGGTGATAATTACTGAATTAACAAGCCAGGCAGCTCCAGCTAGGGTAGGAGTGGGCAATTATTTGGGCCCAAGGGCCCCATAGGAAGTTTTGATCAGCTGTCGTGGCCCAGGTCAGCACCGCCACCCCTCTCCCCCCAAACTCAACAAAATTCCCTATGAGTCTGTATGTGGGTGGGAGCAGTGTTCAGGAGTGAAACGGGAGAGGCTGGGATCATAAGTCCCTGCCCTTTTAGGGAGGGAGGGGAGGGAGGGCAGGGCTGGCTGGGTCCCAGGAGCCTGTTCAGAATGGAGGGAGCTAGAGGTGCATGCGGTGCACCCAGTGCATCTCTGCTGCATGCACCCCTGGCTCCCTCCACTCTGAACAGGCTCCTGCACTGCACCACTCAGCATGGGGCTGAACGCTGCCCACTCGCACTAGGTTGGCCCACGCTGCACTCCCACCAGTGCTCGCAGCGTGGTCAGGTGCTGTTCTGCACCCCCAGTCTCCAGTGCTAGGATCTGGAGCTCCACATGTCTGCCAGGAGCCACACACTGAGTGGGGCAAGAACAAAAGGAGGAGCTGCTGCTGGAGGTAGGGGGCTGCAGCTGCCCTGGGAACAGCCTGCCGGAAGCTGCTCCTGCTCTTGCACATGGGGCTCTGGCTCCAGCTCCCAGGAAGGCAGCCAGGAGCTGAAGCTGAAGCCCTGGCACTAGTGCAAGAGCCCCACTGAAGCTGCTTGCCTGCCTGCCCGGAAAGACGTGGTGCAGCAGGAGCAGCTTCTGGCAGGCTGTTCTCAGTGCAGCTGCAACCAGCCAGGTGCTGCTGTTCTCCTTGCACCTCCAGCAGCAGCTCCACCTCTCACTCTTGCCCCACCACACTGCTGCTCCTGGCAGGCACATGGGACTCCAGCTCCATATCCCAGCCACCTTCCAGCAGAAGGGAACCCAGAGCTGAAGTCAGAGCCTCATGCACTGGGGTAGGAGCCGCCCACCTGCAGCTGCTCACCCAGCACAGTATAGCGGGGCAGGGAGAAAAAAGCAGGAACTGCTGCTGCAGGCAGAGGGCATAGAGCAACACTTGGCTGCACCCATACCGGGATCTGCACAGCTTCTGCTGGGGCTCTGGCCAGGGTGAGTGGGCAAGGCACGGCCCAATGTGGAGTGCTGCACGAAGAGCTGCAGGCCAGATCTAGTCACTTGGCAAGTTGGATCCAACCCACAGGCTGTATTTTGCCCACCCCTGAGGTAGGGCTTTCAGTCTGTGGCTGGGAGCGGTAGGACTTGCAGTGCCCCTCAGCCAGTCAGACGTGTCGGTGGGGCCCCACTTTGCTCCGTCTTAAAAATGGTGGCCCTGGCCATGATATGTCCATGAAATCAGGGACTCCGGCTGTGTTACAACTGCAATTGGCTGCCAGGGCCCGTGAATTTGGTAGGTCCCTATTCATGAACCATTGCCAGTCTCAGTTATTCTGCATTAATACATGTCTCTTTGTAGCACTGGATGCTTTATCATAGGAATTTTCTATTTCTTTTTCTAGATTTGCAGCCAGTTACTTATTCGGAGCCTGCGTTCTGGTGTTCAATAGCATATTACGAATTGAATCAGAGAGTAGGAGAAACCTTCCATGCGTCACAGCCTTCACTGACTGTAGATGGTTTTACAGACCCATCAAATTCAGAAAGATTCTGTCTAGGCCTGCTCTCAAATGTTAACAGAAATGCCACAGTGGAAATGACAAGACGACACATAGGTATAGTCTTATAATTATTTCTTTAAAGTAATGGCACTTAACTGAAATGATGTGGGTGACTTCAAATTTTGAGTTCTGTATCGCTTAATTTGAGCATAGCTGGAAAATATAAAATGAGAGCAGTAGGTCAATCCAGTGATGTTTTTAGAAAAATACTAAAATATGGAATTGTGTTTTATTGCTTTTTTTGTAATGTGACCTGGAGAGCCACTGTTCCAGAAAATGTGGAATTGCCATGGCTAGTTCAACTGCACTAATTTGACAAGAATATGAAATTTTTCTTTGGAACAATTATTGGCATGTGCAGCATTCCTCCAATACATCATCCTGGCAGTAACTTTTTACTAGAAGGGTGATGGTGGGGAGGGAAAACTGGGGGGAAAAATTAACTTTTTGGAGGACTTTAAAAGTATCAGAAATTTTTCCACTGTTTTTTTTTTCTTTTTATTGAAACCTCTTCTGTGTTGAAACATTCAAAACATTTTTAAAAACCAGCTTTATATTGTAAAACTTCAGAGCTTGAGAACTCTGTATAATTAAACTGTTCAATCAAAATGGTAAATGTGGAAAAAAACCCTTTAAAGAGAGTTATTAGAAATAGTTTGCCTATGGAAACTGTTTGTGGCTCTTACTTCCGCAAGCATAATATATTTAAGTGAAGTTCTTTGAATTTGTGTGAACAGAAATGAATGGTTTTGTAGCAAGAGCCAAGGCAAGTGCTGGGACACTGGTGTAGGGCAGGGGTGAAGGAGAGTTTGTAGCTGGTTGTTTCTTGGGTAATGGGGATGTGCAATGCTAGTGAAGAAACCAACCTGTGCTCCTTTTCTTGGGACGTATGTTACCTTATATTCAACAGTAGTATTTACACCAGTACAACATTCAGCAATAAAATTTAATCTGCTGCTCATTTCAATTCCAAGGCTGACTTCAAGTGGAGAAGTACTTCAGGAATTGACAAGACCTTTGATTTTGATTTCTTGGTCTCAAGCCATTAAGTCACAGAATTTTCTTTTATTCATAACAGATATTGTATAGCATTGCTCTCTGATCCAACACGTTCTTGGAGATGAATTCTGCTTGGCCACACTCTGCTCTACCTACAAGTCATGGTGCTATAGATAGAAAACCAGTCAACTTTGTAGTGCTAGCTAAGAACTTGATTCTTAGTGAAATAAAGAAGTTTTGGGGTTTTTTTTTTTTACATCCAGCACTTCGAGTCACTTTGTAACCAAACTTCTGTGAATTTTGTTTCAGGAAGGGGCGTGCGTCTGTATTACATTGGCGGGGAAGTTTTTGCTGAGTGCTTAAGCGATAGCGCAATCTTTGTTCAGAGCCCCAATTGCAATCAAAGATATGGCTGGCATCCTGCAACTGTGTGCAAAATCCCACCAGGTAAGAGAGCTGTGCAGGTCGTGTTAATCGAGAAATCCTGTAAACTTAAGCCTGTGTTGCATCCCTGGTAACTTCTAGCAGGGCCTCTTCACCTTTCAAACTTCTTTGTAACAGTTGCAAGTAAACAGAAGCTGCATATCCTTAGACTTCTCTTTCTTTTCATAGGATGCAACCTGAAGATCTTTAACAACCAGGAATTTGCTGCTCTTCTGGCTCAGTCTGTGAATCAGGGTTTTGAAGCAGTGTATCAGCTAACTAGAATGTGTACCATAAGAATGAGCTTTGTTAAAGGATGGGGGGCTGAATACAGGTATGAAATCCTATTTTTCACCCTGAAAATTTAGGTTGAATGAGTTTCCTTTCCTTTCCTCTGTTCCACAGTGCACTACTCTTGTCCAGCTTGAAAGGCATGTGATTCTGAGTTCAATGTTACAAATATGCTCTTGTGGTAGATAAAATGAGATTACTCATATCCCTTCATGAGATTCCTAATATCCTTGTGGATCAGTATGCTAATGTGGGGGTTGGCACCCTACAGCCGGGTGGCCAGACTCAGCTCATCAATAGACTGGATCTTGCATGCAGCAAATCAAGGGATCCAGCACACCCAAGTGTGGGGGAGGTTTGGTCCGAGTTCCTGCCACATTCACTTTATTCTCTGCTGCAGCAGGGGAGGCATCTGTAGGGTCCCAGTGTCTGCCTTTTCCTTTCTGTTCCCTTCACAGCTGATTGCCAGGAGATGTGGCCTATGGCAGGGGCTTGGTTGCAAGCAGCAGCCTGTGGCAGCAAAAGGTTTCCAACCCCTGTAACTAGTGTGTTTGGAAATTACCTGGTGTGCTAATGGTAGGGTGCTTTTTGTATGTAGAGTTTCCTGCTTCAGTCATCAGATCTTGCTGGTTGCTTTAAAATCGCTCAGGCTTCCATCTGGTGGTTCTGAATCCTGTGCTATATGTACTTGCCTTTTGTGAAACATACACAAAGTCATTGCATCTCAGTGCTGCTCTGTAGGGAGTATAATGAGCTGCTCAGGATGCTGTGTTAAAAATTGGAGTGACTTTCAGTTAAGTGCATTATGCAGAATAAAACAGCTGGAGCACACACGTTTGGGGGTTGGGAAATACTTTGGAACTCATAGTGGAAAAAGAATGCAGGAATTATGATACAACTGTGTTTTTGTACAGTAAAACTGCTACAAACAGTTTTGTGAGTGGAAAGAGTTGTTCTCCATCTATTTGAATTTATCCATTCCATATTGGATATCCAATCATCCATTCCAAGTATTAACACAAATTAAAATTTCTAGTTTTAGAAGAAAGCACTGTTTACAAAGTCTAGGAAGGGAATTCAAAAAGGTCAGTATCTGACTGACTAAGTAAGCAGTCAAAAAGGAAAATTACTTTTAGCTATAGAGAAGGGGTTGTGTGGTTATTTAAAAAAAAAAAGTCTCCATGTCTCCCATAGTTGCCAACTGAAAGAATAAGGAGTTAACATGAGCACATCTCTGCAATGTGCAATTATCTTTTAAAGTGGAGTTTTTCCAGATTTCAAGTTTTTTGGTTTTTTTAATGTTGCATAGGTTCCATTATAGGCTCTACTTCTTGCCTCCTTTATCAGCACATAAAGTGCATCTGTTTTTTAAACCCAAATTTCAAGTTGCAGGGTTGGGTGGTTGTTGGATAAATTAGGCCAATTTTGTGAAAATGTAACTTAAATGTGGAATTTTAGTAGTAGAATAAGCTGATTAATTCTTTTTGTCAGAAAGAAGTACATGAGAAAACTAGCAGCAGCTTAAGGAGCTAGGGGGTTGCATCAAAAGGAATATGCATTGATTTGCACAAAATGAAAAATATTAGGGCTGCCAGACCAGTCAATTGACTGCTTAAATACTGTCAGTTGACTCTGTATTTTTTTGACCAGTCAAAGATTATAGCAGTTTCTTAGGGAGTGAATGTTTTGCAGTTTTCTTGACAGAAATAAGATTTTTCTATTTTTTTGGACACATTTCTTAATGGAAAATGTATGCTTTTTTCTGTGTAGTATTTGGCTGTATTGGCAATTTTTGTTTACAATTTTTGACTGATATTTGACTGGTCAATTGACCAAACTTTATTTGACCTATCAAATACTCAACCCTATAAAATATTAAAGTCAGGAGAGAAGAATGAGAAGAGTGAGTTCTGAAGCTTCAGTAAGAAGGAATGTATTAAAGGGAGTACAGTAAAGAAGGATATTTCTGAAGAGGGAAAAAAATGAATTTAAATGGCTGCAGGTCTTCGTAGATCTGGTAGGTTTTGCTAGATGCAATAGAGACATGAATGGGAGAGCACAGTGATTACTGAAATGGAGGTAGGCTACTTTCTTGGCATCTGTGTGTGTTTATACATGTGCTCCAAATGGGTGCAGCGCTGGGATACTCTTTAATTATAGCGGCTCCAAGAGCCAGTCTTATTAAAACACCCGGAGTGTCTCCTATATCAGCTCCCCATCCTTAAAAATGGCAGCTGGGGTGCTTTAACTAAAATTTATTTGTGCTTTAGTTAAAGCAACCCTTCTGTCATTTTTAAGCATGGGGACACTGATACATGAGATGCTGAAGTAATTGTCATGCTCCAGCAGACTGGATTAACTAAGCCTGCTCCAACGTGCTGTAATTGCAGCACGTTGGAGCAGCCTCACTGCTCTTGTGTAGGTGCCTAACATATTTGACAAAATATTGATACTTTTGGGTTACTAATAGGTAATAAACAGGATGAAATGGAATATAAATGAAACATCATTTTGCCTTGAAATGTTTCAGCAAATCCGTCTTACAGTTCGTTAACAAATCAAACCGTTATCAGTTAGTTACAGGCTGATAACTTAAGTACTCGAGTTAAAATTTCTTGTCTTTATCTACCTTTACCAGATATTTGCAATATTTGGAAAGTTACTAAACCAGTAGATGACATCCAGATAGTACAGTTAAAGCAGGAGGACATCGAGACTACAAGAATAATCTTGATTTTATGTGACTTGTCAGCAGTACTTAAATATGAGGCAAGATGCATGAATAGAGTTAATCCTGGTTATGAGGCTGACAAGCCTAATACCCAATCCAACGTTTCTTCTCTAGGAGGTTAAAATTGAACCAGTGCCTGAGTTTAGGTATATTCTAGATTGGTGGTGCCTAACCTTTTTGCTTTGTGGGGCAGATAACTGTTGCAGTGTGGGTCTATGGACTTCATGGCTGGGGCCCAATCAGGTGTATGCTTAATTGAGACTCCCCCAAACTCCATGCTATATGTTGGCTGTGGCCTCATGGGGAATTGAGCTTGCCACCTTAGCCCCAGCCTCTGCACTCTGGCTTGAGTGTTGTCACCCCACCCCTCCAGGCCAAGCTGCTTCACACACTCTGGATTGGGCTCTGCCATCTGCCTCAGGCCAGGCCCAGGTAGGATCAGGCTTCATTGCCCCTTCTTCACCATGCACACAAGATTGGCTCCCTTGCCCTGCCCCAACCCCCATGTAGTCTAGATTGGGCCAAGCCACTCTGCATGCACAGGCTCAGGCCCTGCTGCTCCAGCTCCATACCATCCTTGTGGGACCCTGTTGCCCACCCCTGTGCTTTAGGCCAGATCCCAGGTGCAGAGTCATGTCATCTGGCCCAGGGCTGTCGGAAATTTTAGTGATGAAGGAGAGGTGGCAGTGTTAACCGCCACTGCTCCCTCCACCAAGCATCCAGATCTTTAAGGACCCCTGAGGGCTGCGTCTGGCTTGCAGGCCAGGGATTGAGCATCCCTGGTCTAAATGGTAGCAAATTTATTTACTTTTTGGTAGATTGAACATAAGGTTTCCGCTCGGTACACTTTTATGGATAGAAGATTTATTTAGATTTCAGAAAGCAGCTAAATGATTCTCCTTCTTCAGACTCATAAAGTTAAACAGTTGATACGTTGGACAGATCAAACTAAGAGAACAGTGGTTCAGGTCAGGAAGATGATAGGTGGTGTTTAGTATGGTAAATGGGAGTACCGTGCTGAGGAAACGAGACATTTACATTTAGTTCTCCTCCTAGAAGATTTTGGCCTAGATATGATAATATTTTCCTTGGATTCAGGTGCACAGTATCGATCAAAACTGTCCAGAACCTCCTAATGGAGCATAAACCCTGGCTTGCTTCTTGTCTTAGAAGAATGGGGGCCACCCTTTTTGGCAGGCGTGTTGCAAATGAGCCCTGCACCCTTTCCGAGTGCCATTCTGATCCCCTTCCTCTTCCTAGTCTACTGCTCTGCTTTCTGTTCCCTACTCTGTTCTCTACCCAATCTTCTGCTCTGCCTTTTGCTTCCAGCCCTGTCTGTTGCTGTGGTGTCTGTCCTCTTGCTGATCTGTCGTGCCACATACTGAGGCTGCCTATGCCACTTGTGGCACTCGTGCTGCAGGTTGGCAACGCCTGTCTTAGAAAATTTGAAACTACAAATAGCAATCACCTGAGTCCCCTGGGTTAGTGGTTTTCAATTTTATCTTTGCTTCCTTTTTTGTACAAAAAGGTAGGGAAAAAAAGATTGTCCGCTTACACTGAGGGTAGTAGTTCTGGTGCCAAATAGAGAGACATGAGGGCTGTTTGCCTAATAGCTGGCTTCATTGTGTTATACCTCCACACTGAATTTGGGGCCGCTGCAGATGCTTAGCAGAACTGAATTAGCAGCTGATGTGATTTCCTACATCATGGGCTTGGGGAAACATGCATGGGCTCCACTGTCTACAGGATGAGGCCTCTCAGGTATGTTATGTCCAGTAAGATAGTATTAAATTCTCACGTTGAGAGGCTGGGGGAGGAGGTGCACGGAGGAGGAAACATCTTTGATTTAACAGGCCTCTATATCAAGGCTTGCAGGTTATGAGAAGGCTGCTTTAAAAGCTCAGTAAACCTTTGGCAATATTGTGGCTTTTGTAGGTGTGTTTATTAAATGTTTGCTATGTGAAAAAATATGGTTAACCCTGTATTGTAGAGTAGGGTAACGTACAGTTTTGATTGAGGTTATATGATTGAAGAAAATACGGTGGAAAACAAATGTAGAAGTATGACCAAATGGCAGGAAATCATATACGAAGTTGTTGTTTCTGTGAGATAACACCACTTAGGCCGCCTAACCACATGGTTTGTTACCGTGTAGTAGTTTCTGATAAAATTGAGCACAGCTTCCTTATGTTTTTCTCTGTGAGGCCACTTGAAAAGGCAGATTCTTCTCATTCTAGAGAGTGTTATTGCTGTTCTGCTTTGCTGTGTTGGCCAAACAGAGCTAAATGTTTCTATTACTCATGCACAAATAACTGTGGGCCATGTTTTTTAAATGAGTACCTCTACAGCATCTTCAAAGTCAGAGGATTACTTATGCTTCACTTGTTGTGTGCAGGTTTATCCACTGGATATTTTAATACTGCTGAGCCTATGACAAGGGCAGAAAATCCTGTTTGACAATTGTGTAAATACTGCGTGCGAAGAAGGGACTATCTAGTTTTGAAAAACAAACAGAGTCCTGTATACAAGTAAAGCTACTTGCCCTCTAATATGATAGTTGGTACAAACTCCATGATGCCTATTTAAACCATTATTTAGAGTAGAATCATATTTTGGGTAGTGAGATCAGCTTGAACACTGAAACTTATAGATGCATCTTCTGCATGTTTGCATTGATAGTCTGCAAGATAGATCATTATACTACTCATGTCTTCTTACTCTTGATGAAGAACATGCAATTTCTGTGGAAGCCTCTGTGTTGGCTCCCAAAGGTGTTTCATTTTAATGTTTTTTTTCCCCTTTTCCCTCTCCAGGCGGCAAACAGTAACAAGCACTCCTTGCTGGATTGAACTTCATCTGAACGGACCTCTACAATGGTTGGACAAAGTATTGACACAGATGGGCTCCCCTTCAGTACGCTGTTCTAGCATGTCGTAAAACTCCTTTCCTCCGTTACCAGTGGACTAAATATCAAGTCCCGCCAACAGACTTAATATAACAGCTCGTCTGTCGTAGTATTTGTGTGTGGTCCCCATGAACTGTTTACTATCCAAAAAAAGGTTTTTAAAGAAAAGAAAACAGCACTTGAGGTCTCATCAGTTAAAGCACCTTGTGGATTCTGTTTCCTATACTCTGATACTAGATGAAATTAGTGTATAGAAACACCTTCTTCAGAAGGAAGAAGGGACAGTTCTAAAGACTCTTAATGGTGTTTTATTGGGTATATAATTGAGTGTCCTAAAGGTTTATCAATAACATGAATAGTTAAGTATACATACAGGTAAATCAGAATATTGTGCTGTTCTACTTTTTTTTTATTTTTTTTATTTTTTGTTCCCATAAGTAGATGTTCTGCTTTTTGATTGATTGGGGCAAGTCTCATGCAGTTCCAAGTCTCTTTACTCCTTTATTCTTTTATATTTTTTATATACGCAGGTTTTCAAGTTGTCCTAAGGTTAAAAAGCAGACTTTCCTTGTAGAAACGCTTAATTTTCTTGCTGCGTTCTTTAAAAAAAAAAAAAAAAACACAAAAAAATTCCTCCTTTGGAAGGCAAAGAAATTACCTGAGTTAAGTCTTTGAAATCTTAGACACTTTGTATGCTTAATGAGGCCTAAAATGAATTTATTTTGTAAATTCTGAGCATCCATCACACTAGGAGTCTACTTCTTCCCTACCCACCCAAGTTAATGCATCTATTGCTGGCAATAGAGGCACTGACACTGCCAGCACCAAGACATTTGTGACTTTTTTTTTTTCCTTGTACCTCAAATCATTAAAGCAAATACTTTTTTATGAAATGAGAATGTATATTAGTATTGAATACTTGTGTAAACACACAAGCTTATTGGCTTGCCCCTTAAATCTCTCTTAACTAGAAATGTCACTAAAATCTTGATTTTTTTTTTTTTGATTATTTTATGATGCCAAAACCCTTGAAACAACTTTTCCCAGGGATAATCTAGACTCTTCCATGTAGGTTTTAAATAGATGCAGCTTTTTAACCTATTTCAGTAACAAAACTTAAACTTGATCTGAGTGGCTTTGAATGGCTTAGTTACATACCAGATCATATACATTCATTATGCCATAATGGGCCTTGTTGTAAAAGTAGTTGCTTCTGCAAAACCTCTAGGATAGTGGTTGCTGAGGTATGACCAGCAAAGGAAGACTTCTAGGTTCTTCATTACAGCGCATGTTATTGTGAACCCTTGGACACTACAGTCACACCATACTTAAAAATTATTCTGAATTATATTCTACAAATACGTCTGGGTTGGGGAAGGGCTGGGAAACTGTATAGAAGGGTTATTCTGACTTGAAAAATATACATCTTACTAACAATCTTGTGATCTAGCTGTCTGTCATTCTTTTGTTATTGTGGCAGTAGCAGGATTGCCTTTTGTCTGTTTTTCCTGTTGTTTCATCCATTACACTAGTACTGTACTTTGTAAGTACAGCTAGTGATAACTTAGCTTGGAGAACAAACATGTGGCCAGTGTTACAACTTTTAATCCATTGACTGAATTAAAGATAGTGATGGATATTTTTATGCCATACGTAACAAATACGGCATAGAAGCAATACCAAAAATTAAGCCTTGAAAAAGTGGGCCAGATAATTTTTAAAAATTGGCAAAGCAGTTACCAGTTTGTGCTAGTTTTACCAGTAGACTAATGCATTGGTAGAACTTGTGAACCTAAGAAATAAGCTTCATGCGTGTTGCATTTGCCTAATATGTGAATACACTAATAAAAGTTTTAATTCTCATGATGGTGGTTTTGGTAATGTTTGATATCATGTATATTTACACACATGCATGTGCGATTTTTAATGAATTACCTCATCAAAGAGAACTTGCCTGAAGTGTGAACATACAAACACACTAGCTAGCCAAAGCTGCTCTGATTCCTTCAGTCTTCTTTGTAGCCCCCCACACAGAGAGGGATTAAAATAATGCAGCATTCGGAAGAAATTCCAACGCGAAATAAGCGTCTCTATCTTATTCTCATCGGTAAAGGGAGAGAACTGAATTCTGAAACTGAAAGGGAATAGAAGTAACAGAATTCTCACAAAGAGGTATCTAGGCATATATTAGACAGCAGTCAGACTTAAAATAGCATTAAAATTTTTATGTGGTCTCAGAACTTCTGAGTCTCATTTTCCATCTATATTGTATGATGGCAGACTTTAGAATTCTTATCTGGAGTAGAAATAAGCCTTTTTTCACAGAAAATCCAATGGCATCAAGTGCTAGGTCAGAATGGTTGCTTTTTCTGAGCTAGATAAGAGGCTCTCTGGGTAAAAGAATGTTTCTGCCATCACACTGCATTTATGATCTGTCTGAAACTTGGGTCAAGTATGTGACCTAATTCCAGTGTCTCATTACTGTGGGTTCTTTTTATTTGTTCTCTTTCAGCTTTAGTGATATTGCTCACTTTGCCTTGAACAACACTACAATAACCCTGATTGTAGACTTTTTGGCGCCTGTCCCTAATAGGCATGCAAGGAACCTACCAACAGTATCCATGGACCTGTTGAGTTGCCTGCATGCAAGGCTGTCCCATCATCTGTAGGACAGTCATTTTTTTTCTGATTTTTAGTTTAAAATCTTAATATGATCTTTGGTACCAGCTCTGTCTTCTGCTAGAGCTACTCTCTGCATTCAAGATGCCTGTCTGCCCATACTTCATTGAAATTCTTTTGCTAGTCTCTGATTAACTTTCTCAGTCTACTCTTGTCTCTCAGTTTGTATGCCTTCTGACGTTTATTCCACAGCTGTTCTGCTCTTCTTCACAATGTGCCAAGGCTTGCCCAGACTTCTCTGTGAAGAATGCTTGTGGCACGCAAGGACTGTCACACAAGCATTTTCTATACTGTGGAAATTGGCCTGTAAGTGACGGAACAAAGTATGAATGGAAAATGGAATTGCTGTGGGGTGAGACTAATAAAAACAAGGAGCCAATGGTCTCACATTGCAGCAAGTGAAGTTTAGGTTAGATACAGTAAAAGCTCTGTTATCCGACATCCATGGAGAATGGGGGGTGCCGGTTAATCAAATATGCCAGTTATCTGAGAGTTATACTTCTCTCCGACCCAGTGGGTTGGAGGTGTCTTTGCCTGTTTGGACCACTGCCCCTCCAGCTGCGTCCAGTGAGCCAGGGCTTTCACTCCCTGGTGTCAGTTTGCCAGGGGACAGGGAGGGGGGCCCCACGCAGGCTGCCTTGCCGTGGGCTGTGGTCCACGAGGAAGAAGTGGGACTCTGGTTGTGGTGGCAAAACCGGAAGTGCCATGGTGGGACAGTTGCTGGTTAATAGAGCATTCTGGATAGCAAAGTGCTGGATAACATGGCTTTTACTGTATTAAGAAAAGCTTTCACATGAGGGTAGTAAAGCACTGGAACAGGCTACCCAAAGAGACTGTGAAATCTCCATTCTTGGAGGTTTTTAAGGCCTAGCTCAATAATGATGATCTGGTTGGGGCTGGTCCTGCTTTGAGCAGGGGGTTGGACTAGACGTGACCTCCTAAGGGGCCTTCTAACCCTCATTTTTTATGATTCTATGATAAACTTTACCTAAAACTGTTGAGTCTACAGTACAGACAATATGGTTGATCATATTGTCATTCATTAGAACTTGAAGAGATGTGCTTTATTACTAAAGCCACAACAACCTATATAGTAAGGCACTTCTGATGCCTGGATTCTGATCTGTTTTGCCAGTATCCTGTTTTGATCTTGAACTGTATTGCCCTCCCCTGTTAGAAACTATGATATTTGCTTAAAAGCATGAGATTGCAAAACCATGTCTTTTCTTTTCTAGCTTCAGCCTTTAAGGACATGCATAGATCAGATTTTCAAGGTTTTCTTGAAAACTCAGAGACCTTACCCTCTTAAATGAAAGCTGACTTGTAACTTCCCGATTGCAGTAACTAGAATTGAGGCGTTAAGAAAAAACCAGCAACTATCCCTGCATTCCCTGCACCTCCAAGTTCATCATTAGCTTTAGCTTGTAAACTTTTTGTAGAGCTTGTAGAGGGTTTGTCTTTCAGGGCATGTCTTTGTTTGTCTCTGTATAGATAATTGCATGAAAGGTCTCGCGGCCTGCCACTGAAACGTACACAATTTTAGAGCGTTCTAGTGGTCTTGTGGTTAGGGTGCTGAAAGAAAATGCTGGACATTAGGCCTGTGCATCTAGGCAGCTGTTCAATTTAGCTTTGCATCCGTCCGCTTTGGACACCAGCGATCTGATCCAGAGCTCCAGATCGGTTTCCTAGTTCGATTCGGCTGACGTGGCTCTGAAGCTTCGGGGCCACTTCAGAGATCCGGCCATAGGATATAGTGGGGAATCAATGAAATATATATAGCTTTGTTGTTTTTTGTCTGATTTGGATGAAACGTGCAGGGGTGGTGGCCTCTACTGAGAGCATGTAGCCTGCCGAGTTTCAAGAAGATGGGTGCCGGGGTTTGGGGAGACCTGCACCCCGAATTCTTGAAAGCAAAACTCATGCCGCGTGTATGTGTTGCACCAAAGGGGGCTGAAAACTGCAGGGGTGGTGGCCCCTGCTGAGGCCACAAAGCCTGCCAAGTTTCAAGAAGATTGGTGCAGGTGTTTGGGGGGAACTGCACCTCAAGCTGCTGACAGGCAAGACTTGTGACATATAGATGACCCTGTGTGTGTTAAGGCACAGTAGGGTGAAAGCTGCAGGCCTGCTAACCCCTGCTGCAGCCGTGAAGTCTGCCAGCTTTCAAAGTAGCTTAGCAGCCAGGCCTGCAGTAGTCCCATCCTCCCCACACGCCCCAAGACGGACACAGTTGTACAAGCACTGTACAAACTGTACGAGTTTTTGTAAAAACTGTCACGAGTTTTGTCTGTCAGCAGCGTGCAGGGCCCCAAAACCAAGAACTCCTGCACCAATCTCCTCGACAGCTGGCAGGCTTCGTGGCTGCAGCAGGGGCTAGCAGGCCTGCAACTTTTACCCCGCTGCTTCTTAACACACACAGGGTCATCTATGTCACAAGTTTTGCCTGTTAGCAGCCAGAGGTGCAGGGTCCCAGAAGCCAGACTCCCCCTGCACCTATCACCTTGAAATTTGGCAAACTTTGTGGCCTCACCAGGAGCCACCACCCTTGCAGTTTTTACCCTACTGTGGCTTAACACACACGACATGAGTTTTGCTTTCAAGAATTTGGGGTGCAGTTCCCCCCAAACCCCTGCACCAATCTTCTTGAAACTTGGCAGGCTTCATACTCTCAGCACAGGCTATCATCCCCGCACGTTTCATCCAAATCAGACCAAGCACAACAAAGTTATAGCTATTTCATGGATTCCCCATTATACCCTATGGCCGGGTCTCTGAAGCAACTTGGAAACTCTGGACTGCTTCAGAAAGCTTAAAGAAGCCAGCACTTCAATCCAGACATGCTGCTTCGGCATCTGAAGCATCCTAATCTTCTCGCAGTCTGAAGCCTTGCACAGCCCTACTAGACATCTGACTCTTTCATTTTTGATTCTCCCAAACAGACTAAATCACTTTGGTCTGATCCAGAGCCCACTGAAGTCAACAAAAAGGCTCCCATTGATGTTGATCAATTCCTTAGACTTATGCCTTGACCCCTTCTGTGCCAGAAGGTGTCTAGATACTACCAGAATGAGCAGTTTTTTCATTTTCCTTTTAAAAACAAAAAAAAAATAACAGCAAAAAACCTAGGTGTCTTGAAGACGGGCTTAAAACTAAGCTAATTTATACAGGTGATAATGGAAACAATACAAAACGCACCACGCCGAGTTTCTTATTTTCAAGTAGCTAGCCTATGACTCCTTATATTGAGTGTGTGAAACATTTTTGGCAATAGCTTGACATCTGTCACATCACAATCCTAATCTGTGGCCTCAGCGGTCTGAAAAAACTGTTTTAACTTCGATCTTGTCATACTCAGTCATGATCACAGCTTTTCAGCCTTGCCAACTAAGGCTTTTTTGCATCTGAAATCCTGTGTTTTACTATATTCACCCACTAAATATTTTATTTGGAAGACAAAACTTGTTCTGGCAAATGGTGCTTGAACAATGCTTGTCTATAACCCCATGCCTGACCTGATGCTAAACTATTCAGCATTGAGATCTTGTTGTTATACGTATTTTAGCAAAGCACTCTTTTTACTTGGAGAAACATCTGGGCAGCAGACAACAGGCTGACCATGCTAAAAAAATGCAATTCTAGCAATGCATAAGGAGTTGTCCACCTGTTGGCCTATTCCTAGTCCTAGAATGTTGTTGGTGAAATGTAGATCTTCCCAGTTTAAGCTTGAGTAGCAACTTTGAATATGCAAACTACTGATCTATTAAACAGGTACATCTTAAAATAACATTCAGGCTGCACTTTGTCCTTCTCTGCTTTAGAAGCTTTCTCTGTGAGCTCCTCAAGAGTAGGGACTGTGCCACCTCATTTCTTCTGTTTTGTGACCACGCAGCTCTCAGTGCATTTCTCCAGCAATATGTTGCCAAGTCTGTAAAGAATGAAGATGGGGCTTCAGAGCTGAAAACAGTTTTTGACATTAACTGTCACCTACTCAACTGTATTTGTGATCTTCTTTTTAATTCAGAGCAAAGTAGAGGCAGCTGGAAGAACAAAGATGGATGACAAATTCAAGGGCATCACATTCTTTTTCTAGACAAAGCTTCCTCCTAAAGCCACATGGAAGGCCTGGCAGAAGTGGGTAGTATTGATTCGAATGACTCCTTTCATATACATGCTAGAGGATGACAGACAGATGCTTCTGCATCTTTAAGATCAAGCTTGTTCTTTCTCTTGTCAAAGTGTGAAAGTTACAGATAATGCAATGCCATCTGGCTTCATTGATACTGAAACATTGTCCAGCTCCAGCTGTTTATTTGTCTAAACTTATAAGTGATGATACGATTAGTTTGGGGAGTTTAAGTACAGCTTATCAGATCTGTTGGCGAGTGTAATCTTTGTGTATGTCCATTTTTGATTGAAGCTGGTGTTTGCCTTAACTTCCTACCTTGTCTACTCATAGTCATATTGGACTAAGATTCCAGCGGGCACTGTCATGCTATTGTTTGACAGCATATCCACTTAAATGAGTCTCTCCTAGTAAAGAAATGGCTGCTCCCCAAGGCAAATTAGCTTTTCAAGTCTGAACTCTAGGAGAAGGGTAACTAAGATAATCTGTTAGGGGACTTGCTTTTACTTCCATGGGGCAAAGCAAGAGTCACCTAACAGGGTAGCTGGAGCTTGTAAGCACACCGTCATTGTTCAGGGAGGCTGACTTGGAGCAGGGGCTCTAATTCAAAGGAAATGCTGCATGAAGGAAGGACGGATGCTGGCTTTCTTGAAGGTTTTCTACCATTGGTTCAAAGAAAGGGTAGAGAAGGAGGAAGGGATTTGGGTAACAGTTTGAGTATTTTGCTCAGGTCTGTATGATAGTTGTGCTACCTACCTAGGTAATGAGGAACTTGATTCAGAACCCCTGGCAGAGATGTTTCTCTCTGTTTTTCACTATCCTGCGTTCCTCGGGTTAAACTAAACCCCAAATACCCACAAAGTGAAGCTCTGGAAAAGGGCTTGCTTAAGTGACTAAGGCTTTGGGGAGAAAGGGGAAGATGGGAGAGTAAGCAGTGCCCTTAGGGGAGCCAGACTATGGGACCCTGTTCCTGTAAGGGCGTAACAGAACCTGCCTGTGAGAGAGCCTGGTGAAGCCAAAAGTAGGAGCAACACTGCAGTCTGCTGAAAATGAGGCAAAATAACAATGTATGGGCTCACTGGATTGAGACCCAGCACTGATGAATGTCCAGCAAAGGTGCTTGATCTGGGTTATGTGATTCGAAGGATCTGCCAGTAAGAGTGAAAGTGTGTCTACATGGGTGACCAGCAATGTTTTGTAATGGGCCAGAACAACCTGGCTCCCATCCAAGGTAAGCAGGTGTCCTCGCCTGGCCACCACCATCTTCTTTCCACTCCCTGAGTGCAGCACTGGCACAGTTCCTCGCTGGCTGGCTGTGGTATGGGCATGAGTGAAGCCCCCAGCTGCTGACATGCCACCAAAGCCCCTTCACTTTGTAGGCATATGCTGCCAACCTCTGGCCTAGATTAAAAAAAAAGCAAACAACACCACTAAACCAGCAGGTAACTGCTTCAGGTAGTACAGAAGTGATGCAACTACAGAGGTTGGCACAGAGAATTACCATGGAACCGACATATGCTTTCCCTAAAGGTATTTGTGAGCTGCTTGCAGGTTTTGGGGGGTGTTTTTAGCTGGAGTAGCCAATGTGTGGCAGGATCCAGAAGCAGCTCCAGATGTTTTATAAGGCTCTTTAAACTTGCACTGCATTTCATTCTCAACAGTCTTCTGGCCAACAACAAGGATAAAGCCAGTCAGCTGGAATTGAGGACCACAGATCTCAAGACCTATAAGGCATCTTCTTTGATCTACTTTCTCTGCTGCAAACAGTGCACCTGTCTGAAGAAATGCTTGGAACAAAAACCTACATCATCCTGCAAGCCATTTCTTCCCTTGGGGAGAAGATGAGTTGGAATGAACTACGCAAGTGACATTGTTTAATGCCCTACTGGGAGGGTTTTGGGTACTATAGGGATGAGGATGGTTTCAAAGCCTATACCCAATGGAAGCCAATCAACTTCTTAGGCTTGTCCCATATCATTTTAGGGGTTGCTTCCATAGTCTTCCAAAAGTTGTTCTTTTATTTATTTATTTTTTTAGGAAGTCCTTGTTACTACCCAAAAGTCTTATCTTTTGTTGGATTTTGTGATTTAAAGTGCATTTTGTTTCAAGAAAAACTTGTATCATAGCTTTCAAGACCAAAAGGGAGCAGTGTGGCGATCTAGTCCTGTCCCGTGTAACAAACAGTGGTATTTCATTAGAACTGGTAAACATTTCTTTTCTTTTCTTTTTTTTTTTTTTAAAGCTGATTCAGTGGATCCTAAACTTCCACAGCAATGTGTTAAATGAAACTTTTGACAGGAACCAGTCAGGGCTGGGTGGCCACTGGTAGCTTGCCTCCCCAGGGAACTTAAGGAGCTGGCTTGCTGATCTAAGAAATCCTGGAAATTTTCATTTTCAGTTTTTCAAAAACAGAATTCTTGGAAAACTCTTCTGCGTAATTTTTTGTGGGGTTTTTTTTTTCCCTCTCTCCATTCTACTTCATCATGAAAAGTCCAGAAACATGAAAGTATCCAGAGGATGGAAATTCTGTTTCTAACTAGCTCTAAATTTTACACCGTGATTATTACAAGGATTAATGATACCTGTTCACCCCCTTGAAATGAAAGGATGGTTTTCTAGTCTGTGCAAATGGAATAAGAAGGTAAGATTTTTAAGGAACTTGATGCATCTGTGTAGCAAAGAGAAACAGTAGCATCTTTGGTCCCTAGTCTTCCTGAAGACAATCTCTGGACACAGTAGAAGCTGCAGGACTTCAAGACTCCTTTAGGAACAAGAATTTTCCCACCCAGTTCATGTGAGGCCATTTCAAACCTTTGTAGTGATGGGTCTTGTTATCTCTTTCATTTAAAATAAACTTTTTGGCTCTTCCTGGTAAAAACATAAACAGTGTTGACCACAACTGACTTCTGCTTTGGGGGAAAATCCTGCCCCTCTTCTCTTTCCTTGTAGCTGGGAAGAAGAGAAGCAGCCTCAGCCTACCTCATGGATATCTGTCTGCTCCCCCTGGCTCGCTTGACTTGATAATTGCCAGCACCTTACGACGATGAAAATGCTAGTAAGTTGGAACCCGTGTCTCAGTATTGTGTCCCCATTGTTAGTGAAAATCGGCTGGAACCCAGTTTGAAACGAGTGGAAGAAACACCAGTTCAACCGCACTGTGGGGCTTTTCTCATAGTTTAGCTATTTCCCTTGCTAATGTGCATGTGGAATGGATTCCTGGAACAGGAGCCTGGCAATCAAAACTCCTGGGTATTGTCCCAGACAATCTTACTCACCCTGTGTGACCATAGCCAAGTTGCTTAACCTTGCTGCCTGTTTGTAACATGGCATTGACTAAGGTGGTGGGAGTCTACTTTGCCAAAATGGACTGATTTGGGAGGTGCTGCAGAGGCAGAGCATTGTTTAAAGTCCTCATAATCACTGCAAAAGGAATGTTTCCATTTGCTCACATAATACAGACAGCAATCGCTCCACCGTGCAGCAACTGGGAGGAAAACAGGAAATAGTTTGTATTTTTAAAAGCGCTTTTCACAGAATCACCGCGATTCCCTGTTACAAACAAGACATGAAAGTCTCTTTAAAAAGGGATTTGTGCCAGGCGTGAGTTATTTGTTGTGAGCTTGGCGAACTGTGCCTGGTATTTAAATTAGATCTAATTTGAGGAAAAAATAGTAGTAGCTCCAGGCCATGACAATTCCAAATCAAGACTTTTTTTTTTCTTTTTTTAAGAAGGAAAACATGCTGCAAAACTTGAAACGAAAAGGCTTAATGAAATCCATATTCCTGAGAGCACTTGCATTGCAATTTTAAACACATGGAAGGAAATAATCATAAGTAAGCTAATAATGAAATGAGAAGAATTTTCTCCCTACCGCTTATGGTACAGCCTGAATCTACTCGATCTGATGCTTTTGGCCAGTAATGGTATTTTATGTGAAACGGTATTTTTGATACGTATTGGTTAAGCAGTTCATTCCCTGCACTCATGGGCCAGATTCCTTGCTGGGTGTAAATACTCTATGGAGCAGAATTTATTTTAACATCAGCTGAGATTTTTGGCCCCAAAATGAACAAGATTTTTCCACTGACAAATGTGCTCATGCCTATTGCTTCTCAGTGCATGGCAAGGGTAAATATGCTGAAGGCTTCCTGGGGAACTTACTACACTGCAGACTGATGAAACCTTGAAATGTTCAAGTGTTATCAGTATAATGTTATAGATTGGAGAAGCCATCAAACACAGCTCAACCCTGGCTAAGAGAGGTGAATTTAAAAATTCTTGTCAGCTGGGACAAAGTTATGTCTAGGCTTTCAATGGCCTTGACAAGCAGCAACAGCCTGGAGTGAAATTTCTAGGCGCATAAAAACATGCCGACTCCAACGGCAGTGGAAGTAAATTAAAGGAACAGGTTTGATCATAAACCTCCTGGATAATATGAGCATATTGAAGCAGGCTGGATAATTAGCATAATTACATCACAGCAAATGCAAAGGAGATCATATTAAGGGATATTGTATTGCAAGAGCTCTGCTACCACTGGTAGTACATGTTGAGCGAAGGACGGAGGGACTGCTCCAGGGAACGAAGCAGTAAAATCTTGTTATGAATTTGTTTATCGAGAGTGCAGAGATAGGAAGGAACAATGATGGCAGTTAGCGGGCTGAATTATTGCTTCTTTAACCTTGCTTTCCCCTGATATTCTTTTGTCTGTGCCTCAGCATCCTATTTACTTAGGAGTAAAAGAACAGCAAGATCCAAGAGGAAGAGTCTATGGGTTATCAGCACTTGAGAGAGCCAAGCTGGAAGTTGGCTTTATATTGTTGCATCTTTACTGCTGCCTTCTTTCTGTCCAGCTAATGGCTTTCCCCCCTGTGTTTGGTTCCCAAACTGTCTCTGTTTTCTCCTTCACTAGTCTTTTCCCAGCTCCATGATGGTGCCAGCATGTGCAAAGCTTTTCCACTTGATATAATTATTTAATTGAACCTGGGTATCCTGCATTCTGGGTGAGCGAGCTGGCCTGTGTGTGTGTGCGGGGGGGCGGGGAAGGGAAACAGGGACTTGAAAGAGCTGAGTTTCACTCCATTGTGGAACATGGAAACTCCTGAAGTTTTATGGGCTGGGAAGGCTCTTTCCCGGCTGGGTCCAGTGTCAGCGAGTCAGCAGAATCGCAGAGAAAGGGAAAAAGAAACTACAAACCCAAGGCACAGTAGTACACAGATCATACCTATTTGAGTGCTTGACACCCCACCTAATTTGCAGCAGCCTGCCAAGTGAAGAACGAGCTGATCCCTTTGCTGTGGCTCTGACTTCAAAAGGCACTGCTGCTTGGACCAAGACTGGCTTCTCTTTCAAATACTGCCAAGGAGAACCTTTTTATCAGGGCAGTTGAGTGTCTTTTCATAAATGAAGGACATTGTGTGCTTCTGTGTCTGTGTAGTCGAGTGCTTACACTCTCTTAATGTTCTAATTGATTGCATTTGACTCTGGTATAGGAGCACTAATAATTAATACTCTGCACTTCCAAGAATCTCAAGGCACGCTGAAACATTAATGCATTAAGCTTCTCGATCCCCTTGTAAAGCAGAGGCTTGCCTGCAGTTGGTGGCTGCCATGAAAAAGCAGACAATCTGTTCAAACTCTATGTAAAGAGCAGAGGAACTGAGCACAAGGTCTCTGCCCTAATCTTCAAGGTGCTCCACAGAGCTAGGCCAGATAAAAGGTCACCTACAAGACAATTTTGACAGCACTTTGTACAACTTCTCTCACCCAGTGAAATTCCCCATGTGAAAGGGAACAGCTCATCTGTCACACAAAGAAAACTTTGTTGGAGACTGCTCCTGAGAGGACTCTGTTCTATGAAGGAACATCACGGCCTCAGCATCCTCTTTTATAAGGGCACAGTACATTTCCGAGGCTGGTGTGTTGCTATGTAATGCATCTGACTTCTGCACACCCTCAGGAAAACCTGCTGCAGCTTTTTAGATGCTACAGATCCCCTCAGCTTTGTGTGGGACACTGTGAACCATTATCAAGCCTGTAACTAAAGAGAACATAGCACAAGCAATTGGTGCAGAACATACTAATGATCTGACTATCGGTGGTCTGAACTGCAGCCCAGGAGCAGGTGCCCCAGAGAACCAAAACTCCATTGCACGTGGTCCGTTTGATGGGGAGAAGGTACGAGGCAACTGTCACAGGCTGTTCATTTTATGTGGCTTCACGCATGGCCAAAGGCACTTGGGTACAAGGGGATTGAACAAGGTATAAGACCCTATATAGAATAAGGAGTTGCAGATAGAAGCTGGAGCTCCTAATGTCAGTGCCTAGGATCTAACCACTAGAACATGTGCTCTCCGTTACGATTAGCATAGATGGCTGCCAGTAAGAGTTTCTTATTCTTTAATTTTTGTTTTAGTTGCTGCTATTCTGAGCTCCTACCATGTTATCTAAGATCTAAATGGTTCAGTCTACCTTTAGGAGACAGGCCTCAAACTCCCCAGCCTTGATAAAGCCTCTTCTCTTCACCAATGATGGAGAAAGCCAATGGGAGCAGAGGCATTTTTGTAGTGGTTGTCCCTGGTCATCTAACCAGGGGTCTGCTAGAGACTGAAGTCTTGCGTGTAGCCCCATGTCCTGCATAGCGCTCAATCCTTAAGTGGTATGGACGCCCATGGCCTAGGATGTAGGAATGAGACCATTGCCTTATTTCCAACAGGCCATTGGTCAAACCTGGGCGTTAGAGCCATCTTAGTAAGAGGCAAAGTTGATGGCTTGTAGGGGACATGCTGTTTCCTTGCCTACCGCTCTACTACATATTCTGTCCAGAGCTGGATAGGGGAGGCCTGCACTTGCTCCCCTTCCCCTGCTCCTTGTACCTCCCCGAGACTGGGGTGATCCCAGTCTGGGGAAGATGGGGAGCAGCAGCTCCTCCACTCCTTCCATGCCAGAGGGGGATGGGGCAGTGCAGAAAGGCTCCCCTGTGCTACTCCAGACTGGGGACACCCTGCTGTCCCACTCTGCTACAGACCAAATTGGGAGTGGAGGGAACAGCAGGGCAATGCCTCTTTCCCATTCCCCAGACCACGGTGTCCCCAGGCTTGGGAAGGCTCTGGAGGCAGCAGTAGCTCAAGTCCATGGGAAGAGTTGAGTTGTCTGGAGATGCCCCTTACCACTTTCTCCATATAGCCCCCACCCCCATTGCTCCATGGAGGGTTGGAGCAATGTACAAGCATGCATTGCTGCAAGAGAAACACTCTTGCAGGGGAGATCTTCCCAGTGCCAGGCAGGAGAGGGCATGAATGCTTGTAAGCTGCTAGTTTCTTCTGGGAGAGCAGCGATTCTCCTGGTAGAAAGGTGACGCCCATACATGGCCTTCTGTTCCCTCAGCCCTTTCTATTTCATGTGTAAGCCCCGTCTTAAGAGCTCAGAGAGACATTCCTGTCTTGCTTGTATGTAAGCAGACCAAGGCTCAGAGTCGAGGGGATCTACTGCCTGGTCATGAGATGGCAGCAATCATCAGAAGGAGAAACAAACTTGAACTCTTTGCGAAGGAAACCTGGCAAGGCCACATGATGGCAGCAGAGAATAAGGAATGACAAGATTGAGGCCTCGCTTCTATAATGGAGGGACCGAAGACCAGCTGGGCTCTAGGCAACACAGCGTTGCGATGGCAGCAGAGGCACGTGTACATTCTCTTTAAATTAAAACAAGCCTGACTCCAATTCCACTTCTCCCTTTTCCAGACTGGTGGATTTTCTGAGTCTACTGCCAACAGTAAAATGAAACAACAAAGGCTTCAAGTCATGGCAGTACTAGAGTACTACCAGCTCAGGGTGTGAGCTGCTGCAACTGCTGCCTGGTGTCTGAATTATAAGACAGCACCACAAATCTGTGACCTCTCTAAGACTGATTTCTCCCTTTCACATACCAACTACTCAGAGCTTCTTGATGGTAGAGCTTGGCTTCTCTTGCTCAAGGACCCCCATCTCTTGGGCTAAGGGAGCCTCTTTAATAGCAGAGAGTAATAGAGAGTCTGATGCATTATAAAGCAGCTCTGATTTCTTCCAGCAGGAAGAAGTGGAGTCCGGATACACAGGCTAGGCCATTATGCTGTAGTGAACACAGAGGGTGATGGGCAAGACCCATCACGTTGCATTTGGTGCCACAGGCTGGATGTTAACTTGTGATGCCCCATAACAAGAGACTGCAGGAGCTTAACTTTATTTCTGCTTTCTTAACAGAAGAGCAATAAGTAACTTCATTACAGGGTAGAGAAGAGCAGAGAAAATGCTGGATCCTGAAGGATGCTTTAATTTGGTGGAGAAAGAGATGGCGAGGTCCAATAGCAGGAAGCTAATGCAGCTTGCTTATGCTCCAGAGGGTAGGCTGTGGGGCATTGTCTGAGAGATCACTGCCAGTTCCTCCCCCCAGACAGGTTGCGTGGCAAGGACTGGTGTAGTTCACCTACTGTCCCCATGACAGTGTTGGGCCTGCATCACCCTCAGCTAACCCCAGTTAAGTGTGGACCTGTCTAACGAAGCAGAAAATCAGAACCCCAAATGTCCTGGGCACGCGGTTATGGTAACAGCCTTGAATGCTTTCAGTGGCCATCGTAGTTGGGGCTGTGACCTTCTCTCCTTTCTCTTCTGGTGGGAATTGAGTGCAATGGCTGAGAGAGGCTTTGCACCCGGAGCTGCCTCAGTGCTGGAAGTCCTGCTGACGGGTGGCTGTCACCATCAAGCATGTGCCCATTGCCCACCAGACCTTCTGGTCTCTGCCTGTCCCCATGCCTGCATCTGCGCTCCAAGAAGGCCCAGATGTTGAATGACTTGTGGCAGCCAGCAGAAGTGAGGTGAGTATCTTCATGCCCCTTCAGTTGCTGGCCATGAAGTGACAGAAGGCTTTTTCTAATCAAAGTCAGTGCAGCTGCTGGCAGCATGGAGGGGTCTGTCACCCTCATGGGCTCCTGCCAGCCAAGCTCTGCAGTGCACAGTAGGGCTAACTAATCATCCTGGGCCACCATGCACACGAGAGCCTCAACATTATCCCTCACGTGAGACGTTGTCTGACTGCAAGTTGCCTGTGGTGTCTTTGGATGTCCTTCTGGTTGTCACAAGGGATCGGACAGGTGCTGAAGTACTTGCCTACTCTTTATGAAGAATTCAAAAAGGGATGGGATTGGACCACAAGTTTTGGAGCTCTCCATCTACTAGGATGAAGAAGGCTATATGCTCTGCCTCCCTTGTCTGGAAATAAAGCATTCCTACCCCTGGCAGTAGCAGCCTTAGGGGAGGGCAAACCAGGTGACCTGAGGCCCCACACTTTAGAGGCACCAAAATTTTGCAACAATTTTTTGGGGGTGAAGCTTTTGCAAGCAAGTGGCTCTATTTGCATTTTAACACTTGACTATGTATCTAATTCTCCCAAGGAATATTAAAAAGATCCATGATATAACAGTGGTGGGTTAATATTTACCCGAGTACATCTAACAGGACCCAAATGACTCTCTTGCAAGGGCCACAACAACCCAAAGGCCACCACTGCCCCCAGCAGGGGTCGGACCTCACCCCAAGTCTCAGCCTCCTGTAGATCTGTATTGCAGGTTAGCTGGAGAGGACCACAGCTCTTGGGGCTCTTTGGCTTCTACTGAAGAAAGACACTCCCCAAAATGCAGACTTACAAATGGTGTTGGCTAGGCGCTACTATTACTATTGCTTAGTATTTTGTATTGCCTCTAATACAGCACTTTCTGCTAGCAGATCTCCAGGCACTCTGCAGACTAGACCAGTACCAATGTCTCCATTTTACCTGTGGGGAAGTGGAGGCACAGAAAGGTGATATGACCCACCAAATACCCTGGTGTCCTGAATCCCAGGACCATAATATTTGTATCCTTAATATGACAGCAAGGCCTTGCTGATAGAAAGCTGCATGTTGGCCTCTGAAGTTTCAGCCTTCCATTGCGAGGTGTTCACTGGGACCTATAAGTAAAACCTCTGTACTGGTAGGAATTGGGTCCTTTGTTCTTCCAATGTGCTGCTGCCCTTCTGAAGCAGAGGTCTGTACTTAGCTGTCATTAGTGTAACTAGGGTGAAGTGACCAGTGTAGCTGCCCTGTGTGCCAAGTTGGGGTGGGGTGGAAAAAACCAGCGGCTGCCAGAATGCAACGATTGCAATTGCGGCGGTGGGCCCAACCAGACTGCACTTGTGTGTGACAGTCGTTCCAGGCTCCTGGCAGCATCGTTATGCCTCTTGCAGCTGTGTGATCAGACAGACTCTGAAGTTCAATTAGTCTCTTCCAGGGGACAGGTTTCCCTGTGCAGTCTTCATCCCATTTACCAGAAAGAGCTGATCTTCCAATTCCACCCCTGCATTGTTGTTACCTTTTAAAGGAGGTGTGATCACAGCACGGGGAGCTATAGAGTTGCAGGAAAACAGGGCTAGCCTAGATGGTCTCCTGAAATCTCTTCTGCCTCCTTGCTCGGAGGCAGGCTTATCCCCGTCTAACCAATTCACTAGTTACCATCTAGCCAGTGTTAGTAACAGCAGCAGTGAAGCCACAGTGGCACAGACCACAGCATGGGCTAATGGACCCTGTGCTTTGATTGCTCATCTATGCGCTGCATGGCTAATGTTACCTGGGATAGGTACATTATGCTTGCTAGCTTTATGCCCACCCCAGCAGCAGTCTTGCCTTCGGTTCGTTGTGTCCACACACCTTCGCTGCAGCAATAGGCGGTTGCAGGTTGTGCCTATAAACGGGGGGGGCAAGTTGAAGTCTCTTAGAGACAAGCCACTCAGCAGCGGGTGAGCAGGAAAGAGCATCCATACTACAGCTTGAGAAAGGGAGGAACACAACTAGGTATAGAAAGGCCTCTTCTTGACACCAGCTGCTCTCTTGAAATGGTCTTGTGTATAGTCCTAGTCGAGGCCGCTGGGTGGTGCTGCTTTCTAGGAAGTGCGGGGCGCTTGTGGTTGCAACACCAGCCTCATCCCATGTCACGTTAATGTCTGATGGAAATAAACCGTATCTTTTATAACAACGCGATTGGATTGTGGGGGATGGGGAGAGAAAACAGTGCCAGATAGTGCTGGCAAGCCTTGGAGTTTGAAACGGCTCCAGTAAGACAAGCAGCTGATGAAAATCTACAAAGTCCATTCTCTCCTGACGCATTCCGTATATGCAGTTTCAGAGAGGAGGAGCAATTCTTGTCTTTTCCTAGAAATACAGAAATATCCCATCTCAGGAATAAGCTGCTTCTAACTGTGTCACAGCTCCCAGGGCTACCCAGGCTTGCTAGAGTGCTGTGCATCTTCATTCCCTTGCTTAATCAGACACGGCAATGCTGTGCAATCCTTGCTCGTGCTAGGAAAATGTGTACTCACCTCCCACGGGCTTCACGATGAGACTTCTTTTGTGAGTACGGAGTCCGCAACACAGGGGGAAAAACAAAACAAGTACAGAATATTGCCAGAAAAAGGGTTAAAATCTTACAAGAGAAAAGAGGAAAAATGTAAAAAAAAATATATATATATATTTCCAAATGCAGCTACAGTAGTTGTATGCAGATATTCTTCTCACTTGGGATGTATACGAGTCTTTTAATGAAAGCTGGACAAAAGCTTTTCTTTTTTTAACTGAAATCTTTCGTGCAAAAAAATGAAGTTTAGGAATGTTTTGCTAGTTCGTTTGTATGTCACCAAACTTCACATTAAAAGGCACCCTCAAAGGATTGATGAAAAAATCAAATTGCATTTATTTATTTTGCCTTTTTATTCAGAGCAAACTGTTTTGGATTTTCTCTGTAATGTTATTTTTAATCTATACATTTCCTTTTACTTGTATGTTTAAAAAAAATTAAAAAGCTGGTTTCTAATTTGAGCAGTTTTAAACCGTGGTTTCTGGTCCCCAGATGGAGCGTATTGAAACTTTAGTTTCCAGCATTTTGAAAAGTAACATTGCATCTGAATGAAAATGTAAGGTTTTGTGACTTGCTGGCCAAACAGAAAACTGTTGTTTTGCCCATCTCTGTTTAAACAAATAGCACAGTGGTGGGTGGGTTCATAGATGTGAGAAGAGTAAAGCCAACCTGGGGAATTCACCAGAGATAGAAACTTCCTTTGCTGGGATGTTGGTTTCCCTTTCTTCTCCCATGTGGGCAGCAAACTGATTGTATCTCTTTCTCATAAACGTCAGAACTATGCAACTAAACTTCCCAGTGTCAAAATACATGTTTATTAACAATTCACCAAAATTATTTTTTTCTGCCTACAGGCATGATTTTTTTTTTTTTGCTGCGTGTAGTAAGTGCTGAATTGTTTCTCACTCTTCAGCCCACCCTGCTGAAATCAGCAGGAACAAATCTGGGTTATTCCCATTCACTAGGGCCTTGAAGCTGAGATGTTAATTGTTTGATCACATTTTCACAATTTTCACTAATCCCTGTGACTTGGGAGCATAGATGGGATGGTTATGCCAGTTGTATTTATGGATGTACAGCTTTGGATGGCCCTGGGGAAATTAGTCCAGAAGCCAGGGAGTTTAACCTGGCATTTGAGAGCCCTGCTATGCTAGAGACTTGTTGTGAGCTAGACAAGTCACTGGTTCAGGTGATGTGGCGATAGTGACCCTGTAAATCCTTGGATACTGGGCAAATAATTTTTAGGCCCAGTGGGGTTGTGGCTCAGTTCTTCAAACCTGACTGTCCAAAGCACCACATCTAAACCCATACAGAGAAACCTAAATAATAGCACTGCTGAACGGCAGCAATTTCCATTGATTGCTGAGAATCGGACCATTTCTATGCCACTTTTTTTAGCGAATGGAAATTTCATTCAGACACCCAAGTGGGTTGTCATGTGTCTGCACTTCTGACTTTTCATCTGCACAAAGATGCGAGGAGTCTTACCTCACCCCATGAGATGTTGGGAGTTTAATCCTTAATGTTTATAAAGTGCTTTGAGAGGTTGCAATGATGCAAAGTGCTTTTAAATGAGAGATGTAGTCAAAATAACACACCCAATCACGGGGTTTTTGGTTTGCATGTTTGTCTCGGTAGCCCCTAGGCAGTGATGCACATGGAGAATTTCAGTGCAATTGGTTAAATCTTGATTCCAGTGAATTCAGTGGGGCTTGGATTTAGCTTACCAGAATGAGTTCAGGGGGAAAGTCCCACCACCCGAGGTGTCCAAATATTCATGAGTCGAGTACTTCTCTTTAGTCCACGTTGAAATTAAAAAGAGGGATTGGGGGGAGAAACCAAGTAGCACTGCAGGGAGGGGAATATGAAATGACCAAGGTATAAGGCCAGATTCTGTTCATAATCACACCTCCGAGGTGTCAAGTGAGTTGTCCTGTAGTTGCACCATTTTCTAAGCTATGCTGATGTTACTAGTGTGTGTAGCTAGATGATTGACGTGTGACCAAACTCCTAACCCATAGTTGTGCATAGCTAGGTATGGTGCTTTAAACAGAGCCTCGCAGAAACAGAGCATTTGAGATTTCAGATTTGAATCAGGAATCTCTGGAATTTCGATTCTATTCTATTCACCTTCCCTGGAAATCTTCAAGAGGAGCCTGGACAGTCACCTTGCTGGGGTCCCTGACCCCCGTTGTCTTTCTTGCTTGGGGCAGGGGGCTGGACCCAATGATCTCCTGCGGTCCCTTCTGGCCTTACAAGCTACGAATCTCTTGTTTTTCATTTTGTCTTGGTTTTCTGGGCTATGTTCAAAGCTTGTAACTTCCTAGAAAAATTCTGCATGGGGTTATTTGAATTGTGACGGTATAAAACATAAGCAGCAACAGCTTTTCTTGACTGACAAAAAAGCAGGAGATTATCGAAACCTCCTAAACTTCTAAAATCACTTCCATTTCTTGCTTGCCTCCAGACGTGGGGCCAGAGGGCTGGAAGGGGCCCCAGGCCATCAAGCCCAGTCCCCACATTTGAAGGCCATCCCTAAGGGACGTCCCACAATTGCCACTTCAAGTCATGGTGCAGCAGCAAGGCACCAAACACCAAGAGCACCTCACAACAGGCCATAGATAAAAGTGCAGGTGGCAAGGGTACTGTAAGGACGACAGGGAGGCAGTTGGTTAATAGATGCTCAGAAGAGCTGAAGAAAAAGCATCGTGAGAAACCACCCGAAAGCACTGTGCCTACCCTATCACTGCTGCAGATGGCCAATGAGTGGAAATGTAGGAGTCCAAACCAGAAGACTGCAAGGTAATGTTTACTGGGAGTGTGAACAAGAAGGTAATTTGAAGTCCATTTAAGTGTTTCCTGATGTTTTATGGGGTGGGGGGTACTCTATTTTTGCACATTGATTCTGGAAAAAAATCGTCTTTAATGCAGTATCAATAGTTTGATTTAAGAGTGGGGGGAAAGGGGGGGTACAAATCATCAAGTGTCGTGAGACTGCGATTGGGGAAAAATATTCCCATGATTGGCCGCTAGAGGGTTCCTTGCCCTTTCCTGTGGGGTCTGTGGGCATTAGGAGCCCAAACATCTCTGAGGCTCTGGGCTTGCATCCTCACTGGCATCAGAGAGGATGCTATAACAGGTGGACTCCTGGCGTCCTCGGGACAGCGGTTCTTGTAGTCCGCCTTGCTGGGCATAGAGGATGCAGTGTGCAAACGGATGCAGGAGCACGAGGATGACTAGAGTTAGTGGACAGAGAGAACAAAGGAAGATGGATATTAGAAGTGCCCATCTGCTGAGGTGATGGGCAGAGTAGCAGTTCTGCAGTAAATGCGCTCAACAGAGAGGCTGCTTGCAGGATTTGTTGCGGAGAGGGGAGGAAGGGTGGTGTTGTAAGCATTTACTATTTTTGCTGCTGCTGCCTTTTGGTGGGATTATCATCTCTGCATAAGTTTTTTAGGGATCCAAAGAGTGGAGTGAGGTGGGGACGAGTATTACCGGAAGAGTTGGTTGGGAAATTTTTCATTGAAATGCTGGATGTGGGCTTTTTCTTAATCGACTTTTGTTGGGGGAAGAGTTTCAGTTTCAACTGGACTAAACTCTTTGGGAAGAAGTAATATCTTTTATTAGACCAACTAAATTAAGTTTCAATTAAACTTTTCCAAGCCTGGGACTGGGAGAGAGAGCGAGCCTTTATCCAAGTAGCCTAATGGTCAGGGCATATGCCTTGGTCATAGGAGAGTCAGCTGGGTGCCCTTGCTTGCTTGGAGTTGGGGCACGAACTTGTGAAGAAGCCTTTCATCCTCTGGGAGTGCCTCACCTTGAGTGACCTGCTCTCTGTTTTCTTTTGGCTATTTTACAAATGGATAGTTTTGTTCTGGGATAAAATTGGAGGGGTGGGAATGTTTTGAAATCTTAAAAAAATCAGGATGGGAAAATCATTTTCCTTCTCCACTCTAATTATCAAGAGGAAACCAAAAGAAATCACTTTAGTTTCTACAGTATAAAAATAAATCTACAGGGATATATCCAGTAATACACGCACGTCCTAATATTGGGCTGAATTCTCCCCAGACTATATTTTTGCAGAGGCCATTAATTTCAGAGATGGGTTGAGCACTTTAAATCCGAGCAGAGTTTAGATCATAGTTCATGATGGATTTCTCCCAGAACCTGCCTGATGCCAGTAACTATCTCTGTGACCAGCCAAGTGGGAACAATGCAGGAGGATACTTCAGCAGGCAGGGCAACATTTTGCTTATGGTGAATATTTTGCAGTGAGTATCTGCATTTGTTACTTGATCAGGGTATGAATCAGCTTATCCATTCAGACTCTGATACTCAAGAAGCCACATTTTCCCTAGGTTCAGGCAAACACAACTCTTCTGAAAGTCTGGCACAACTGCATTCAAAGGGAGGAATGGACCCCATTACTATGTAATCAGGTGTTTGTTTGTAGCCTTGTGCCTCTAAATTATTGTGAGTTACTATGAGCTTAGATGTAGTAGGAAGGCTTTAACGATGCCCCAGAATACCTTAAACTACTGATGATTTCAGCCATTTACCAAACTTTGTGGAATAACTTTCTTCTGTCTAGCATGCTGTGGTTTGTTGCAGGGAAAAGATGTGTTGCATATTAACTCAAACTCCTCTCATAAGAATATAAGCAATGCCAAACAGGGTCAGCCCACAGGTCCACCTACTGCAGTACCCGATCTCTCTGCCAGTGGTAGAGAATGGATGTTAATGCATTTAGACAGGGCTTATCCAAACGGATCCTGCCCCTGCCTCTCTTCCCTTACAGCTAAGAACCGTTTGCAAGGAGATCCCATTTGGAAAACACAATCCTTTCTTGAATCCGGAAGTGAGGCCTAATGTGGCATCCAGATGTCAGGCCAGCTCCAGAATCCAGATTTAAAGCTGGGTCCTGAATTGTGATTGAAGCAGAATCCAGGAGTTTTTGGGTTTGCTTCTGAATATCGGCTGGACTAGGACCCAGGAACTCAGTTAGCCCTGTACTAGACTGCAAGCCTCACGCGGGCCTTGAATTGCAATTCTCGATTAGTCCCGAAGGGCCAAATACCAGTTTATTTCAGATACATTTCCACAGTTCTTGGTATGGTAACCTGTCAGGAAAAATTATTCACAACCCCAACCGAACTAGATTAGGTTATGATTTCCAGTAACAGGACTAGATTTAAAGATCAGGCTGAACTTTGGTACAATTTTGCTACGTGGAGCTATTTGTCAGAAATAATCTGAACATGGTATTCCTATTTATAAGTGACCTTTCAGTGACCAAGTGCTTGGAGTGACAGCACATTAACCATTCGCTTTCTGATGAAACGCTGCTGATACAAAGAAGCCCATGTTGAGAGAAGCCAGAAGTAAGGACCTTAAGGGCAACGTTGTTTGAAGACCAAAGAAAGCAGAACAAGCTGATTTCAAAGATAGCCTTATTCCGCATTCAAAGCAAACCTTTAGCTAATAATATGAAATGCCAACAAAAGAGACCTTGGTCAGTTACGGGTAATAAACTATTAATTAGAGCTTTGTTGTAAACTACTCTCGACCTTTGAGTCGAGACAATAACCAATCTGGAATCCTTTGTTTCTGTTCTCATGGCTCCAGCAGTGTCAAATGTTGGATACAGGTGAGTTGAGTTCTTCTCTCCCTTTGGGAAAGGTGAAGCCCAGTAATTTGAGGATATTCGCCAACTTAAAAGCTAATTAGTTTAAAATTAAATTTTCCACTCTGCCAGACCAAGCACAATACGAGAGATCTTAAGACACAAGAGGCTTTTGGAAAGGAGGAGTAGGTGAATAGGGAAATAAAAGAATCAGCATGTACTCCATCCGTATCTACGAGGACTAATTATGGGGAAAACAAAACCACGGGCCAGATTCTCAGGTGGTGTAAAACTGTGCTAGTTCTGAGAGAGTGGTGCAGAGTTACATCAGCTGAGGACTTGGCCAGGCCCTTTGTCTTGTAGTAAACGTCAGCTGAAGACATTTTGGTGTCATTTGCCTGACCTGCATGGAGGCAAGTCATCCTGCTGTTCGCCCCCTCCAAGCAAAGGCTCCAAGTTACCGCTTGCTATCTGACGGACGTATCTAGTTTTGGAGCTTTCCCGATTTAATTGTGCAAGGGAATTTCACTGTTATGCTCTTTCTCATTGTGGACATCATAACCCTCTCCACCTTTCCATCTTCCCTCCTTATCCCTTGTACCTCCTGTCATGTTTCCCAATTTTTACTTCTGTAAATAATTATTTAATGGGGGCAATAAAGTTGAAACCACAAATTATATCAAATCAGAAACTTAAGTTTGAACGCAGCCAAAACCAGTGAAATTAAGGTGAAGCCTACGAACCGTCACTCCCTTTGCTCTAATTGTGCTACATCCCTTTCCTCCCCCCTGGGCGACAAGATCAGTGTTAACAGTATAACTCCCATGGTTGTCGGTAGGGTCAAGATTTCTCTTTCTCTGCTTGTCTTCTGTGTTTAGACCCTGATTGTGGAAACCCTTATGGTTCATTTCAACGGGACTATTTGCTGTGGTAAAGCTAAGTGTAATATTATGTTCCTATGATTAGGGGCTAGGGTATGTCTAGACTGCTTAAAGCTGTCCTCAAGCCCATGTCCAGTGACTGTGTCTATGCTAAACCCACTGAAAATCAGCTCCCAGAAACCATCCTGATCCTAGACCTCCTGCTGAAAGTCTGTATTACTCTCCTCCTTGCCCCATCTGCCCTGCAGTGTGCTGGGAACTTGGTTTGCAGGGTGTGGGAACAGAAAGTCCATCAACAGCCATCACACAACTTTCTGCTCCTGACTTTCAGCCCGTTTCACCTCACTTCCTCTCTCTACGGCCCATAATTAGAAATATGCACAGAAAGAAAAACAAGTTGTCTGCACACTGATTCCTAGAGGCCTGAGGAACAGGGAACAAGATGTAGATGGATTTGGTATGGGTAACCAGATAAGATAGAAATAGATAGGCAGTTCATCTGGCTTGGACTAGTTAAGGAGGACCTTCAGAGTTTGCCATAAACATCAATGTAGGCATACCCTAGGTCTGTTGAGACAAGGGATTTTCTTACTTCATTGGCCCTGAGCATACCGCAACAGAAAACCCATCCTTAATTGCGGTTTTATTAGTCTGTACACATCTACATAAATAAAAACCATACCCTACTAGTTAGTGCTCTGGGCATTCTGGACAAACTTATTTTTTTTAGAAACACAAAAATAGAAAGTATTTTATGCTCCTCTCCACCCCCATTCCCTAAAATATTTATAGTCAGCTGGTCATATTAGTCCCATTGCTTGTAGTTGTCATGGTCAAATATGAGAGCAAGTGTAACTGTTCATAAGCTATAGCTGCATTTCCCAAAGTACGGTGTTTGTTTAATGGGTCGTTAAGCCAAGATAAATAACTCTGAAGTGTACATGGAAGCAACAAGGACGCATAATTACATAAGGTGACTCTGAGTGTGATTTTTCTTCTCACTTGGGCTGGGTACATCATGAGTAGTACCACTGAGGTAAGGAGTTTGTCATATAAACTGAGCTGAAAAGAAAAACAGATTCCTGGCTCATTGCTTCACTTTGGGTATGGCTATGTCATGTTGACAATATGTGCCGGCGGTTGCTCTCCTGGGCCATTTCTGTCCACCTATCCTCCTTGCCTGAGCCAGACCAGGGAATGCAGTGGTGAAGTTGCCTTGGTGGCCTCTCCCCATAGTTGGTGTGAAGACATCGCCTGTGGTGTGGTTGAGGAGAACAGCTGTGGGGGGCACCCGTGGAGTATCCCACATCTCTGGGTTTGGGGAGTGTGAGGCAGGTGCTCGGTGGGAGAAGATGAGGGCAAGACAGGGTGCAGGAGATGTGGTGTTAAACATCAAGGGTATGGCTTCCTGTTTTCTGGGCCCGTCTGATCTTTTTATTCATGCAATTTATCCTAAAATCCCAGTGACCTTGAGATGAAGCTGGAGGGAGCTCCATTAATACCTGCAAAATTGATGTTTGATCTCCTTACTGTAGTTTTGCCATTTCTAGGTCATGAACATATGAGCAATCTACTATGGGACAATGAAGAGGGTGACCTTATGTCAGGAAAGCTAATCCCCGGTAATTTAACTGTCAGTGAGAGAAGGCAGATTCCCTTGGATTATCTTCTGTTAACCACTTAGTAAGAGCTCCACCACTCCAGGTGAAAGCATGATAGTTAATGGGGACTGGCTGTGTCCCTCTTTACTGTCCAGTAATTTTTTCTTATGTCTATTTTCTTTAGCAGCTGTTTTTAAATTCAGTGAATTCAGGCACGTACAACACCTGGGCTTCTCTCCATGTATTACATCCACAATGATCTTATGTTCTTGAGTTTATAGTCTTCATCAAGATCCAAAAGGACCAGCTGATCATCTATTATGAACTCAAAATGGTGTGCATTACCCAGCGGTTCCTGCCTTGGTCCCAGTAACATGTTGATACCTTTTGGAAAGAGGGTGTGGATCTGTTAATGACTTCAGTTAATGGAGATGGCATTATGCCCTTCGGTAAGGTGCTCCAATGATTGATTAGCTTCATTGTTAAAATTTTGCAACTGATAAGAGCCAGATTCTACCCCAATTGCAGTTAAGCAATGTGACTGAAACCTGCCTGGGAAGGCATGGCACAGTCGCAGGAAAACTTTGGAGAGGAGGCCCTCCCAACCTTCCTGCCACGTGTCCATTGCAGGTACCAAGTTGCATGCATTAGCTAATCAGCTGCTCATACCTTGAAGCTACGACACAGCCACCTAGAAACTTTGAAAGCCCCTGACTTCACAGTTGGAACTGCTGAGTTAACTTAAGTTTGCAGAAAGTGTGACCTAACTGTCATGACATGTAGACTCTTTCACATGCTGTTGCCCAACTCAACAGCCTAAATATCAGCTTTGTTTACGGTTTCAGTGCTCATTATGATTAATGATGACACTCTCATGGACCCAGAGGGACAGCCTTCCATCTTCAGCTCTCTCTATGCACAAAGGAAGTTTATTTCCTAGCTATGGGGACTTTTTACCATCTTGTACTGTCTATACTTTTCCCAGAGCCTGACGAAGGGACTTTGATCCCCAAAGCTTGCAGAAAAGGACACTTTTTTCTTGCAATTTCCCAGTTAGTCTAATAAAAGGTATCATTTTGGAACCAAGAGTTCTAGTTTTTTGTATGCCGTTACGATTAACGCATACTAGGGAGGAGAGGGAACACCACAGTATGAAGATTACACCAATATTTCCCAAACTGTGTATGTGTGTGTGTGTGTATGTACAGTACGGAAGATCTATAATTTAAGAGGAATTGGTTTTAATAATATGTGACAAGTCTGTAGGGAATTACAATTGATTTCCTTTTTCTGAAGGAGGGACTTAGCTTTCAAAACTGCCAAACACAGACAGGCATTTTAGAACATGGGAACTATACTAACTTGATATAATATCAAGCTTACCAGGTATAACTTGCAATACAGCATCAAACAGGACTGTTTTACTGAGCGTAGCAATCTACTCATACAGAAATACTGATTGTCATTTGTAATACAAGTCTGGCTGCAGCCAGGGCATATCATCAGTTTAGGTTTCCTGTTTGCCTTATAGTTTATCTTGGTTAATAATTGCTTAAGTTGAAGCCCTTACCAGCAACCTACAACTCTATATACCATAGTATCATTGCAGTTATCATTCGAAAGATAATAACATTTTATAATTTTTGTTATGGATTCTAAAGTCCAAAATGTAGTAGTTGTTATACCCGAGGAAAGAAGTGCTGTAGTCAACCTCCTAGAATAGCTGCCCATCGTGATCTGATTCTTAGCTCATAGATGAAATAAGCCTTTTTATTTTTCATTTACAGCGCTGCTTACCTTTCTAGGCTTCTATTCAAAATGTGGCATGAAATCACAGATCAGCCAAGCAAAATGTCCCTCTGCCTGGCTTGGTATTTGAGATAACATTGGTAAAGTTCATATTAAGATTTTCCCTAGTGGCTTCCTTGTTTTGTTTTAACTAGGCTGATTTTTCTAACCTAGAATTTTAAAGGCTTCCAAATAGCAAGTGTAGTTCTGGTGCAGATCTCTGTATGTTTCTTTCTTTCTTTTTCCTTTTTTTTGCTGTTGCTGTCAGTGCAATAACAGGGAGGTGGTGGGTACCAAGAGGTGGAAGAGACCTAAGGTCTTCACCCTGAGCCCATTTAGTTTAAAAGAGCAGGATAAGCCTGCAGTGTCCCACTGTTTGCAAAATCAGGATCTGTTCTACTGAAAAGGACACCTTGGTTGCTGACATAATGTCAGGTTTGTGAGAAATAAACCTAGGTTCCTCACATACCCTAAATTACTACTGAATTGGGTGTGCTTTTAGGGCAGGTTTTTAGGCATCTCTGTCTCTACTTCTTTTCCCTCTCCCTCTCTGTTCCCCTCCCCAACCCCAACTTTTGACATTACATTTTCCTCAGATAAGAAAAAATATATAGACAAATTAGGTAAATACCCAGCAGAGATTTTTAGAAGTGGATCATCATTTTTGAGTCCTCATTTTTGTGAACATCGAAGCACGAGAAAAAAGGCTGGGTCTTCCAATGGCCCTTTAAAACTTGGCCCCTTTGCAGGCATCTTGACATTACAAACCATGTTCTGAAACTCCCAACCACGTATGTCTGCTTGTTTCATTAATGCAAGAGGAAAGCATAAAGTGTGTGCATGCAATGAATGCCCTGTTCATTCCAACGAATGCCCTGGTGCTCAGATGGTATGTCTAGCTTGAGCAATTATGTGCCCTCCATCGAGACTGTGAGGTGTACTTTGTATGGACCTATTGTCACTGTCCACCCGTGAAGGATGGAAGTACTGTTGTTGGAGAAACAAGGCACAAAGCTATTAAAGCCCAGATGCTCAGAAGTACTAAGGCCCCAACTCCCATTCGTGTCATCCCTGCAAGTACCCTGGCCCAGGTGACACAGGAAGCTCATGGTGGAACAGGGACCCCAGTGCAGGCTTCTTGCCACTGCCAGATGCCAGTTCACCCTTCAGCCCATCTCTGTGTGGCATTCACCCTGTAACCAACATGATGATAAATGCTTGGTCCTCTCTAACCTTGTCCAACCTCAAGCCAGGCACCTTCGTTCCTATTTAGACACACAAATAAGGTGCTGGGTATTTTTTTTTTTTTTTTTGGGGGGGGGGGGGGAACTGACCAATTCCCAGGCCCTTCCACCAAAGCTGGTTGTCTAGACCTCTTTTTAAAATGCATCAATCGTCACCAGTGCAAATTCTAATTAAGGAGCGATGTCATCACCTATTTATTTATTGTATTGTTGACAAGTTTGCAATTCCAGTAAGTAGCACCCTGCTTTTCTGACTCTACCCTGTCTCGTCCCACCAAGTCCATTGCTTGGACACCGGAGGGTGCTGACGCGTTTTGGATGTCCCCACCCCACCCTATCGATTTCTGTGGCCTACGGTAGGTGGCGAAGGTTTCCCCACAGCCCTCTAGAGGGCAGCAGAGAAAAGTAAAGCGGGCTTGGCTGGTAGCTACTGTATGTCGCAGGAGCAGCTGTGTTTCAGTATCCAAACACACTTCTCTGTTAGGAGGGTAATTTAGAGCAATTACACCGATTATTATTGCTTTTCTAATTAGTGCTTTTCCTACAGAATTAGCTGAGTGTTTATTAGGAGCTGCTTGTTGCCAATAGCTTAACTGCTTCAGCACCAGTTTTATCAAACATTAGCGGGTTTTTAATTTTTTTTCCATGTGTAACCATTTTTGTTATCTGGTTTCACATAAAAGCACCGATTAAATATTCATTTTGCTTTGTTACATATAGCATTAAATTTTTATGAGCTGTATGTTCTCCTTGAAGTCATTTTTGGTGTATTATCGCCAATACGACCTTAAACCAGGAGGCTTTTCAGTTGTTTGTTTTGGTAATAGGGTTCCTCCAGGTAGCAGAAGCAGGGATCACAGAAAAGTCCTTTTTTTAGGTACTGTTGAGAATCTGCCTTAAAGTTGCCAGAGGAGCAACAGTGGAAGGGCAGGTGGCACCTCAGCCCCCGACTGGCTTCTTGCATGCTTTGGGGTACAGTCCTTGGCATAGTGATATTTAGGGATATGGGACTGCTGGGTTTGATCCCCAGCTCTGTTTATGGCTTTCTGTGTGCCCTTGGGCCATTTCTTGTCCTCTGTGGGCCTGATCCTAGTCCACCTGGTGGGCTCCCAAGTGCAGTCCTATTCCATCCTGCTCAAGGCCCTGAAAAAAACATTTTTATGAACAGTAGATGGGGTCTTCCTCTTTCGCCACCACACAGTCCTTGTTATGACTCAGTCTTAAGTTTCAGATGGAGGCACAGGGCAGAGGCAGATGCGTTAACAATTTCTCAGCAGGTTGGCACTAGGATCACACCCAGGTGCCCAAATACGCCTAGGCGCCTAATTGGTGAGGGAGGTTCTGGTTTAACTTTCCCTTTCTTTCTTTAGGTTGTAAGCTATTTAGAGAAAGGATTAATGCTTCACCAGGCACTTGGACAGAGCCCAGTATAATGGGACTCTGATAGGGTCCCCCATTGCAGACCCCATCGTAACACCATTGAGGATTTTACCTCAAGTTGCCAATGTGTTTCTTGTAGTAGAGACCAGGTCAAAAGAGGGCAGCCATTACTGTACTCAGGGGGACATAGCGGCCCACTGGTGGGATCTGTGGGGAGATGAGCCCACAGGCCCATTTCCTACCAGGCCTTCCTGTTTTGTCAACATGTCGACCAGCTCCCAGCCCCTTCATGGAACGGTTGTTGATGTCTTTAGCCCCAGATGATGTTTCCAATGACTTAGTTGGAGGAAGGAAATGTATGTCTATGGTGCTTGAGTCGGCTTTAAATTTCTTGGAGGCTCTAATTCAAATCACTGCTGTAATATTTGAGCCCACTAGAATCATGGGGCAAGAGGAAGCATGTGGCTAGACAGACCAGCTACAAGCATGCTTTGCAGCTTCAAGACTGTTCTTGTTCAAAGATACACTAGAGAAACGAGCTAGTAACTGGAAGTGCAGATCAAGCCTCTACCCAGGCATTCTGAGTCATCCTAGCACTTAGTGAACAATGACAAACGAACAAAAATCAATTTTGCAAAACAGTCCGAACTTCTGTTTCCTGAGATTCAAATTGGGATCTCTTTCATTCAAATTGGGATATCTTTCATTTTTTTTCTGTGAAATATATCTTTGAATTCTCTCTTTTCTCCTTCCTCTAACCTACCCCTTTTCTACATCAAGAGCAACAGAACTAACAATGACCTCTTTCTAATACTTTTTGATTTTTCTTCTCCCATTCTGACTTGGAAGAACAGCAAAATTATGCTATATAATTTTTCCTTTTGGTATTCAGTCACTTTTTTGAAACTGAGGACAATATAAATATTTCACAGTGAAAAATGAAAAAAAAAATGAAAATATGCTTGCTTGCTTTCTTTCTTTCTTCATTCACTGGCAAAAAAAGGGGAGAGAAACAGCTGAAGTTTTGAAAAATATCCAGGTTTCTGAAATAATAATCGAATGAAAATTTCAATTCAAAACAAAGTAAAAATAAAATTAATTTTGTTTCAGGATTTCCCATAATTAAATAAATAACCCCTTCCTCCAAATAAAACTATGTTTTGGAAAAAACCCTGACTTCTAGCAAAACAATACTTTGGTTGAAAGTTATCAAGTAATTTTAGTTGATTTGTTTTCTGGAGATGTCCACAAATGATTTTGGTTTCTGTCCTTAATTTTTAATTATTTATTTTATTTATTTATTTATTTATTTTTAAACAATGAAGTCATTGCAAAATGAAGGGAATTTTGTCAACGTTCCCTTTTCTCCTCTCTTTTTCACAGGTGTACGTAGAAAAGAAGAGAAATGTGGTAAAGAGGAAAAACAATCTAAGAACTAATGAAAGAAAAAAACAGGTATTTTTCCAAAACTTGTAAGTAAAAGTATGTTAGAAGATTTTGAATTTCTTTTTGTTTCCAACAGGCTCTAGTGATGGTGTCGGTGGTAGAAGTGGGCGATGGAAGATGGCTTTGTTACAGTGCAGCAGTGTGAGCAGTGACTCAGTCTGATACAGGAGTCTAGGAAGGATTGAAATAGTGCAGGGCAGGATAAATCTTGAGTTTGATGCAGCACAGAGAGGGATGCTGGAGAGGGAGGCAACAGACTCAGAGCAGCAGATGAGGAAATGAGGTAACAGTGTCTTTGGACCAGGTTGTCAGAGATATGGATGGATAAGTCATTTTTTGGATGATATATTTTTCTTGGACCAACTGCACAGTTGGGAAAGAGTTAGACAAACTTTCAAATGCAAGCATTCTTCATCAGGTCTGAGGAAAGAATTAGGCACAGCAATGAATACAAACAGTGTCCTGGACTGTGCAATTGGAGAGAGGAGATGTTCCCAGGGGGAGCAGAAAAACAATTAGCAGAAGAAAAGAAGCTTGATTAACAGAAGATCAAGACCCATCAAAAGGGAGGAAGGTCATAATCACCTGTAGCGTGCAGGAAGAATGGCAGGAATCGGGTGGAAAATAGTGCCAATGGAGTCCAGCATCGGTGTTCAGTCCTTGGTCCTTAGCTGATTCCTAGTGTCCAGTCAGTCTCAAAGGTATGAATCCACATTTCCAAGTATGCAGTTCTCAAGTGTACTCTACTTTCTTCTGCCCGGGAAAATGCCTAATACCCTAACTTGCCTAGGACCTGGGTGTGGATGATGTTAGTAGGACTGTAACCTTGAAATTAGGGGAGTTCAGTCCACATTTCCAACACCAGGGAAGCTGAGGTCTACGTTTGACTGTGAAGTTATCAGCTCAGGCCCATCCCTGATAGAAATTCATGACTTCATGTTAAGTTGATTATGAGCCAGCAGTGTGCCCTTATTGTGAAGAAGGCTAATGGCATATTGGGCTGCATTGGTAGGAGTACTGCCAGCAGATTGAGGGAAGGGATTATTCCCCTCTATTCAGCACTGGTGAGGCCACTTCTGGAGTACTGTGTCCAGTTCTGGGCCTCCACTACAGAAAGGAAGTGGACAAGTTGGAGAGAGTCCAGCAGAGGCAACAAAAATGGTTCAGGAGCTTGGGGACATGACTTCTGAGGAGAGGCTGGGGGAACTGGGCTTATTTAGTCTGCAGAAGAGGAGACTGAGAGGGGATTTAACAGGAGCCTTCAACTACCTGGGAGGAGGGTTCCAAAGAGGATGGAGCTGAACTGTTCCCAGTGGTGGCAGATGACAGAACAAGGAGCAATGATCTCAAGTTGCAACAAGAGTGGTTTGGGTTGCATATTAGGAAAAACTTTCTCATTAGGAGGGTGGTGAAGCACTGGAAAGGGTTAGCTAGGGTTAGTTAGATGGAATTGTTATCCCAGGAGGTTTGTAAGGCCCAGCTGCACAAAGCCTTGGCTAGGATGATCTAGTTGGGGATGGTCCTGCTTTGAGCAGCTGTTGAACTAGATGACCTCCTAAGGTCTCTTCCCATCCTAATTTTCTATGATTCTATGATCTGTTGGCTTGCATATCTTGAACTCTTGGACCTTTGTGGCAGTGGCTTGGGTGGAACAGAGATCCTCCTATTCCAACATCCTTGGCCTCCATCACTTGGTCTACAAGAAACCGCCCCCCTGAAGCCATTACCTATATGAGAACATCATTGTGATTCTGCCCAGAGGAAAACAGTGTTATCCAAAGAGGCACCCCAAGCACTGCCATGAGGTTCTCATTCGATTTTCTGGGACTATGGGAGTTCGGGTGCAATATTTCTTAATTCCCACAGGACTCTGAGCACATGGATCTGTGCATATTAGAAGGGAAATCTGTCCCTGGATGCATGCAGTCCAGTTCTGGAGCTATAGGATGGGAGATCTTTTCTTTAATTCCCACACCCCTCCATGTGCATTTGCCTGAGGCAGTGGGGCACGTATCTCAGGGATGCATGGTAGAGGTGATATAACCAATCTTGGAACGTGTCAACCCAGGTGTAAGGACAAGGGGGAGTGTTTATCCTTTTTCCGTAGTTGTGAAACATGCCCATCCTACTTGCTCCCATTTCATGCATTTAAAATTTCAGAAAGGTAGCAGGGTAGCTGCCTTACCACTACTGTGAGTGGCCACCAATAAGCATGCCCAAGACTGAGGGTCTAAGAGCATCCAGCTCAAGGTGTCTGCATTGTCTTGGGTCTGAGAACAGGGGGGTAAGGCATGATTTGGGGAAGCGCTTCTGGGTGTGCTATTGAAGGGGCATGGATGTGCTGTTACACACCAACAGGAACCCTTAACAATAGGCGAAAGACATTGTTTTAGCTAAAAAATCTTTAGGTTCAGACTATGAAACCAGCACAGAGTGACCTGCAGGTAAATGAAGCGTTTGATAGCCTGTTTCTAAAAGTTTTTCTTTTTTGTTTTGCTTTTTGGTTTGGTTTGGTTTTGTTTTTCCTTCCACGATGTCTGGGCTTGTAGAATAACTACATTGCCAAGCATTGAACAGAACATAAAATCCTCAGATTTACATCATACTTATGGGTTTCCAAGGCTAGCTTTAGAATAAATTCCCAGGGATAAGTAGGACAGAAAATACAGAGGCTAATATGTGTACACACATAGTGAGTAAAGCTGTGCTCCTAACAGTTTAAATAGCAGAATGTGGGAAGATAAATGAAATTCATAGTCAATAGATCATTTCTCATCCCCGTCATCCTCCTCGCGGGGCAAACGGTTTAGTTTTTCTATAGGAAAGAATGACTTCTATACAGCTGTTTCTGGATCTAAGAGTAACAGAGGGACAATACCTTATTCCATTTGACTATCCAGGATGCATTTTAAACATAGGGTGCGCAGCTTAACATCTTTGCAACTGCATAAATGTTAAATTTATAACTGACCATCTCAGGCATGTAATTTATCTTGCTTGCTACTTTGGGGTAAAATAAACTCCCTGGTTTCCTTTAACCTCATGTCTACTCTTATGAGAAGAAAGTGCTGCTGAGAGAAAATGAGGGCATTATTACTACATCAGGGTGCAGATACGAGAGTGAAAAACTTACTTGTCCGAAAATGCAGTTTTGGCTCATAAAAACATTAAACAATTATTTTTGACTTGGAGGGAAAAAATGTGCAAAGTAGAAATGTTTCATTTTGATGTTTTCAAGGAGAAATATTGAGGGCTTTTTTTTTGCTTTTTTTTTTTTTTTTTTTGGATATACCAGTTTGAAACTAAATTGACCCACATTTAATCTAAAAATACTTTGAGAAAGCAAAACGGTTTTGTTGGTTCCAACAAAATGTTTTATTTGACCTGAGAGAAAATAGGTAGGAGAGTTTTCTTTTGGCAGTCAGCCAAATATTTTCTTTTTTTTTTTGAGTCAATTCCAGCCTACTTTTTATCAGCATGGATAGAAAACAGAGAAGTCGCTCGTTCAGTCTACTCCAGACATTACCAGAATATCCTAGACATTACAGGAGGAGACGATTTCTCACTCTGTTCTCTAGGATCAGTGCAGAGAGGTACATTATTGCACAGTGAATTCAACCCAAGGCTTTGGCTTGTAGGTCAGGAGACCTGGGTCCTGTTCCCAGAGCTATCACTTAACTGCTGTGGAAAAGTCACTCCACCCCTCTGCACCTTTCCTAGCTCTCAGACCGTTTCTGTCCCTCGCCCATTTAGATGATAAGCTTTTTTGGGCCCCAGACTGTGCGTGGAAAGTGCTTAGCACAATAAGGCCACAATCTCTCATTCTCTGTTCTACCGTATTATTATTAAGTTCTCAAGTATTTTCCCCCTAAATGTGATCTCGTTACAGAAAGCTCCTTGACACTGCCCAACCGCACAGAGATCCCTTGGGTTTTGTCTATCTACAACCTACATGGACTGGGTTTTAGGCTTAATCAGCTGCGACTGTGGTAGTGATCTACTAGTTCTTCCTCTAGTCTGAGAGCAGAGAAAGTAGCTTTCTCCTTAGTCCTCCTGGTTCAGGGAGGTAGCTGAGCCACAAGAGAAATCAGGCCGCATTCTCATCTATTGAATAATATTACTTTAGCCATGGACTGATTGTTCAGGGCTAGGTTGTGCCTTTAGGCATGGCCCCATGACACTGCACAGCTGCCACACTTGTGATGTAGCCTTGTAACGGTATTTGCACAATTTCTGCAGTGGTTCCTCCTTTCTGCATGGGTATGTCTATACTTAAGTCACTACGGTGGTTACCGCCTGCATAGGTGCATCCAACTACCTAGCTTGGGTCCTACTGGTGGAACAACCCTGGCAGCCTGGAGCTCAGTCTGGACTGCAGAATTTGCCTGAGAAGTAGAGCGGATATGCAGCTGGCTAGCTCATTCTGAGCTTCATGTGGATGTATCCGCAGTTAGCAGAAACCAAGCCAGGTGCTCTATACCAGAATTATTTTTATTGACACATGCTAGGGTTCACCTCGACTTGCTAATTCATATCCAAACTCCAAGCTGCCTTGTTTTCATTAGATTTAGACCTGGTGCACATTGTCTCTTTTTCTAGTGAAGATGAGATCAAGGGGGAGCCATTGGGGGCTAGCATTTACTCACAGGACGTCTCTCCCTTTGCCTCATCTAAACTTTTGGAAAAACAGAGTATCTGTACTCCACTAGGATTCAGAGTGGGGGCAGCTAGATCGTGGTAATTATCCCAAGTCAAAGGGATCCATGATGGGTGAGTACGATGTTGATCTACCCAGATGGCAGTATCCATAATGTCTCGTCTCCACAAGGATTTTACAGCAACGTGTGTTCTGCCATGCATGCTTTTTTGTAATGGTTTGTACCATTTTGTTGGCCACGTAATAGGCACAGTGTAGTGAGACCCAACTCATTCTCCTCCTGTTCTCCTCTGGTCCTGAGGAGGAGACAGCAAGCAGGCATGCTGCACCCCTGTAAGTCCTGTAAACCACGGTGTGAAAGTCCAGACAGCTAGGACAGAGATGTTAAAAACCGTTCCTACTCTCATGCAGGGGTGTGTAATCCATCTCCTGATCTGTCCCAAGAAAAGTGAACAAAGAGTTGAATGCATTCCAAACTCGACATCCGTCTTGTATATTTTATTTCCATTGTCCCTTATGTAGGGAATCTTCCACATCTTTAGCTAAAACCTCTGTAACATGTTCAACAAGAGCCCAAATAACTCTGTCTTTCAAATTATTTATACTAACTCCATTAGAAGATACAAATGTTGACTAGCTGCCCCTTGAGGAGTCTGTCGCATCCTGAGTGACACTTCTGGTCCCCCAGTTCCAGGCAAGACGATAACCAGCCAAGGGACCTGCCTGCAACTTTGCCAAGGGCCATGTTTCCTTTTGTTGACAATTAAATGCTGACAGAGTCAATGACTTCGACGTCTTAAAAAAAGAAAGACATGTATACCTGGTTTTGTTTTCTTGTTTTGGACAAGGGGAAACTTTGACAAACGTCTAAAAATAATAATGGAATGGTCTTCTGTCTGCAGGAAACTTCCACAGCCATTTTGATGCTAACTTTTTGACCAAAAGTGAACGAGTCAATTTTGAACCTTGGGGATAAAGGTGGATTTGAAATATTTTTTTTTTTTTTGTAAAAACAGGCTCTGTGTTGTAGCGGAGGTGGGAACGTTCCCTGATGCTGATTTACTCAAGCGCTTTGATACAAGAAGTGATCTATACGGTGCTATTATTGACTGGAAACTCCTCACTTGCCTCCTGTTGGAGGCATCAGCTAGTTCACAGACCTGGACTGGGTGACTACTTCTTTATCCTTCACTCCCACATGAAGATCTTTTCTCTCATGTCACCTTGTTTCTGGATATGGGTGCTTCTCCACCTTCTTGTGTTTATGCTCCACCACCATGCTCAAGGCCCCCATCCTACTGCAGAGGCTGATTGCCACCAATTCCCTTTGCTACTGCTGCTTCCTTCATTGCCAGTGGCTGTGCCCGCCCCAAGAGCCCTTGGAAACCTGGGAGTCCATCCCCCGTGGTTTTGGAAACCTTGTTGTGTGCTGAAGGAGGTGATGGTGGCAGCAATACAGATGGGCAAATCCAGGCGATGAATAAAGAATCTGTTGGGGCAGAAGCTAGATCCCCCGACCTGCCTTTCCTTCCACGTAGTGTCGTGGCCTCCTGGCTGTTGAATAATCCTTTTGCTCCCTGGTCCAAGTACATATTTATCCAGAGTGAAACAAGATCTACAGGAAGAGTTGAGGCAGCCTTGCTCCCAAATACCCTGCAGCCTGGTGTTGGGGCACTTTCCTAGGGGGTTGGAAATTTGTGTTCAAATCTCTGCTCTTCATAAAGCGGAGAGAGAATTTGAACATATCTGCCATCTATTATAGAAGAATTCTCTATTTTTAATCATGGGTATACAAAGGGGGAGCTATGTGATAGGATATAAAGGGGGAAGCACCACTCCTTGTCTTTGTGAATGATTCTTAAATCCCTTTGGGAGCCACGGTCTTTGTTTTCAAATATTGTTTTGCTTTTATTTTTAAAAAAGTGTTTGAAATGCCTGACCTTGAAAGAAACACGATGTTCCACTTGATCTGAAATGAAAAAAGCACTGAAATATCCTAAAAAATCTTTTTTAGGTTACCTTATATCCCACTCCCCAAATAACTGCTAATAACTTAGAAAATCAGCCAAAGAGACGATTTTAAATTAGTCAGTTGGCATCTGGGGGACAAGGGATATCTATCCCAAATTTTTGAAAACTCAGAGTCTGGAGAAGGGGATCTGGATGAGACTTACTTATATTTCTCAGCCCTGTCTGACCTTTTATACTGAAGTGGTCATTCTAGTTTTCTAATCAGTCATATGGAGGCATTCACTTTTGCTCCCCTGTATTTTTCTTTACTGTACTGGGCACTTGTAAGATAACTACATTGCAAAACATGGACATAAAATCTGTGGAATTACATCATACTTAGGGGTTTCCTAGGCTAGCTTTAGAATAAATTCCTGGGGATAAGTAGGATAGGAAATACAGAAGCTAATATGTGTGCACACATGGGGAGTAAAGCTATTCTCCTAACAGTTTAAATAGCAGATGTGGGACGATAGATGAATCTGTATAGTTTTGTAGGGGTCATGTTTGCTACAGGAGGAAATGACTTCTTGCTTCAGATAGAAAAAGGTAAGTGTGACTATCCAATGTGCCTTTCCAGGGCATACTGTATAATGGCTACCCCGGATCTGGATAACGGAATCCATGATGTAGTTTCATAGTTTCTAGGGCCGGAAGGGACCTGAGCAGATCATCTAGTCCGACCCCCTGCCATGGCAGGAAAGAGCACTGGGGTCAAATGACCCCAGCAAGGTGTTCATCCAACCTCCTCTTAAACACCCCCAGGGTAGGAGCCTGCACCACTTCTCTTGGAAGCTGGTTCCAGACCCTAGCCGCCCTGACCGTGAAGTCGTGCCTCCTGATATCCAACCTAAACCTACCCTCTGCCAGCTTGTGACCGTTATTCCTGGTCACTCCTGGCGGTGCTCGGGGGAACAGCGACTCCCCCAACGCCTGCTGATCCCCCCCTGACTAACAGGCCACTAGATCCCCCTCAGCCTTCTCTTGTGGAGGCTGAACAGGTTCAGGTCCCGTAGCCTCTCCTCGTAGGGCCTGCCCTGTTGTCCCCTGATCATGCGAGTGGCCTCCTCTGGACCCTCTCCATGCTGTCCACATCCCTCCTGAAGTGCGGCGCCCAGAACTGGACGCAGTACTCCAGCTGTGGCCTGACCAGTGCCGCATAGAGGGGGAGGATCACCTCCCTGGACCTGCTCGAGATGCATCTGTGGATGCATGCCAAGGTGCGGTTGGCCTTCCTGACTGCCTCCCCACACTGCCGGCCCATGTTCATCTTGGAGTCAATGATGACCACAAGATCCTTTTCCGCCTCTGTGCTGACAAGAGGGGAGTTCCCCAACCTGTAGGTGTGGTGCCGGTTGTTCCTCCCGAGGTGCAGCACCTTGCACTTATCTGTGTTGAAACCCATCCTATTCTCGTCCGCCCACCCCTGTAACCTGTCTAGGTCTGATTGTAGCCTGTTGCATCCTTCCAGTGTGCCCACGTCCCCCCACATCTTAGTGTCATCAGCAAATTTGAACAGGGTGCTTTTTACCCCTCGTCCAAATCACTGATGAAGATGTTGAACAGTGCGGGCCTGAGGACCGAGTCCTGGGGGACCCCACTCCCCACATCCCTCCAGGTTGAGAAGGACCCATCCACCACCACCCTCTGGGTGTGGCCCCCCCAGCCAGTTGGCGACCCATTTGACTGTGTGGCTGTCTACACCACAGTCCCCCAGTTTCTTAATGAGAACAGGGTGAGAGACAGTGTCGAAGGCCTTCCGGAAGTCCAGGAAGACGATATCCACTGCTACCCCTGCGTCTAATGATCTGGTGATCTGATCGTAAAAGGCCACCAGGTTGGTCTGACAGGACCTGCCACTGATGAACCCGTGTTGGTTGCCCCTAAGCATGCAGTCCCCTGCTAGCCCCTCCTGGATGTGTGCCAGCATAATTTTCTCAAACAGCTTGCCTAGGATCGAGGTAAGACTAACCAGCCTATAGTTTCCCGGGTCCTCCTTCCTGCCTTTTTTGAAGATGGGAACTATGTTGGCCCTCTTCCAGTCCTCTGGTACCTCAACAGAGCACCACGAGTGCTCGTACAGCCGTGCCCGGGGACTTGCAATGACCTCGGCCAGTTCCTTTAGAACTCTAGGGTGGAGATCATCCGGGCCGGCTGACTTGAATACGTCCAGTCCCTCCAGAAGCTCCCTAACTAAATCCTCGCTAACCCGTGGCCCAGGTGTGCCTCCCCCTGGGCCCGAGGGGGGGCGCAGCAGGGAGGTGGCTGTTCTGGTCCCTGCTTAGGAAGACGGAGGCAAAGGAATCATTAAACATGTTAGCTCTGCCGTCTGGTGTGATGACCAAATTTCCCATCGTGTTCTGCAAGGGCCCAGCATTACCCGGGACCTTCTTTTTGCCCCCTATGTATTTAAAAAAGGATTTCTTATTGTCCTTAATCTGGGAAGCTAGTCCCAGTTCCATCTCTGCCTTGGCCTTCCTGACCGCCCCCCTGCATCCCCGAGCAACTCCAGAATAGTCCTCCCTGGTGATGACCCCTTCTTTCCATTGGGTGTAAGCCTCCTTTTTAGCAAGGAGACATTCCCGGATGCTTTTGGTGAGCCAGGGAGGCTTGTGTGCTCTCCTGCTCCCTTTGATCCTCATTGGGATTACCTTCCTTTGAGCTTGGAGGATCGTCTCCTTAAAGAGCGACCACTCTCCTTGGACACCTGGCTCCCTCCCCTCCGGGACCTCAGCGCTTCTCCAACTATCCTCCTTAGCTCGTTGAAGTCTGCCCTCCTAAAATCTAGGGCTGCTGCCTTGCTGCAGGCCTTTGCCACCTTGCGCTGGATGGTGAATTCCAGCGGGCGATGATCGCTGTCGCCCAGGTGGTCGAGCACCCGCAGCCCCCTCACCAGGTCATCACCTGTGGCCAGCACTAGGTCCAACAAGGCGTCTCCCCTGGTGGGGCTGTGCACCTCCTGGGTTAGATGGAGGTCCTGCACTCTGGCCAAGAACCGACGTGAGCGATCAGACCCGGCTGACTGCTCTTCCCAGCAGATGTCCGGGAAGTTCAGGTCCCCCATGACTACCACATCCTTAGCCTTCACTACCTCTGTGAGCTGACTCAAGAATTCCTGGTCAAGCTCTTCTCCCTGGTTGGGAGGTCTGTAGTAGACTCCCACCGTTAAGTCCCTTTCCCCTCGACTGCCTTGTACTCTAACCCAAAGCACTTCAGAGTGCCCCTCCCCTGACTCCTTGCTAATTGACAAGGATGTGTATTCCTCCTTAATATAGAGGGCCATGCCCCCACCTCTCTTTCCTATCCTGTCCCTCCTGTACAGCCTATAGCCCTTGACATTCACCGCCCAATCATGCGTTGCGTCCCACCACGTTTCCGTAATCCCCACTATGTCCAGGCTGGTGTCAGCCAGCAGGAGGGTGAGTTCCTCCTGCTTGTTACCCATACTACGAGCGTTTGTGTAGAGGCATTTGAGGCCTCCTATGGGTGCGTGTACTGACCCCCTAGTCCCAGCGTTACCCTGGCCCCTATCTCTTACCTGTTTATTTGCTTCGCTCGTTGGTCTGGGCTGGGCTGTAGTTGTGGGTGCTGTTCGGTCTGGCAGTCTGATGTTTCCTCCGCCCTCATCTTCCCCTTCCCCCGACAAGCCTAGTTTAAAGCCCACCGGAGGAGGTCTGCCAACCTAGAAGAGAACACGCTTACCTTTAGGGGAAAGGTGGAGCCCATCCCATCCCAGCATGTCCCTCGTCGTGAAGTGCCGGTCATGGCTGAGGAAGCCAAAGCCCGCCTCGAAGCACCATTCCTGTAGCCGCCAGTTGGTCTCTGCGATGCACGCTTCATGCCGTCTGCCTCATCCACTCACTGGCAGGATAGAAGAGAAAACCACCTGTGCGCCCATCTCCTTCAGCATGCACCCCAGAGCATGGTAATCCTCTATCAGGTGATCAGGGCTCCTCCTGGCCGCATCATTAGTGCCCACATGGACTAGGACCATGGGGTAATAATGGGTGGGCTGGATTACAGTCTGGAGCATCCCTGTTACATCCTGAATCCTCGCTCCAGGTAGGCAGTATACCTCGTGTGCCGAGGGGTCCCGGCAACAGATGGGCCCCTCCATACCCCTCAGGATGGAGTCACCAATGACGATCATGCAATGCTTCTTCCTCCTGGCCTTCTTGCCTCCTTCAGCTTGCACGGGACATGGGGAGTGTGGAGTTGCCTCCTCCCCAGTTTCAACCTCTCCTTCCTCCTCCTCCAGGGCTGCCACGGCTTTGTACCTGTTCTCCAGCCAGACTGGAGGAACTGGTGCTGCCGTGTCTCGAGCAGCCCTGGCACAGGAGGTGACCATCTGCCACTTAGCAGTGGAGGGCTCATCTTGAGGTGCGTCTTCCTTGGTCGTACAACCCTGAAGGGAAAGAAACTATCTGTCAGTTTCCTCCTTTGCCTCCCTGATTCCCCTCAGCCTGCTAACCTCCTCCTGGAGCTCCCTCACCTGCGCCTCCAGGGCCCTAAGGCAGGCACCTGCAGGACAGGTGTGGGGGTCTCCAGTCCCTGCCCCCACAGTCCTTGCTGGGCAGCTCCCACAGGCCAGGGGGTTGGGGGACACCAGCCCCCCCCCATGGGCTCTGTCTGGGTGGAGGCCTCAGACAAGCCATCATAGGATTCACTGAGTTTCTAGCTGAGTTCGGGTCCTCTGGCCCACGTTAACACGAGTCAGCCTCTGGGCCCCTCCTGCTCCCCCTCCGGCGCAAATGCTGGCACAAACACCGGCGCACTCTTACAGACCGTGCCTGTTTGCGTGCTCTGTTCGCGCGGCTCCCTACTGGCTCAGCTAAGAGGGATCCCGGGGGCTTCCCCTCCGGATCTGGCTCAGCTGTGTTGGTCCCTCTGCCCCACTTACCTTAGGGATATACTGAGGATGTCCATCGGTTTTGAGGTCTGGGCAATACAGACTTTGCCCTTTTCAGAAATGCTTCTTTTGGGATCTGAGTCCAGGATGTAGGGTCATAGGAAAGTAGGACTGAATTCATATAGTCCAGCTTCCTGTTCAAGGCAGGAGCTTCCTTGCCTCAACCATCCCAGCCAAGTGTCTGTCTAACCTGCTGTTGAACATTTCCAGGGATGAGATGCTATAATGTCTCTAGGTAGCTAGTACCAGTGCTTGACCATGCTCATAGTCGGGGACATCTCGAGGGAGGAAAAATGCTTTGGGCCAACAGGTAAAACTTTGCTAAAAACCATGGTGCTTTGATTAAAAGAGCATTTATGGACTGGATGCAGGAAATGGGTGGTGAAATACCATGCCCTTTTAGGTGGGAGGTTCGGCCACTTAATCATAATGGCTTCTTCTACCTTTAAATCTAGGAGTTAAGAACATTCCTACATTGGACAATCGGTTGTAGTATTTTTATTTCATTAACTTATGAGACCATTGTGATATTTGAGATTTAGGGGCTGATATATGTTGGCTTCAACAGCTTTAGTCTTTATTTATATGGCTGGAACCAAAGAGAGGTACCAAGATCTTGGACACCTGACCCCAAATTGCTTAAGGTGTCAGCTGCCCAACTTGGAAGGTCCTTTGTTACTTATGAAGATCTCACCTCCCCATCCTTATTCTGCTTCTTAAAATGTTGGTGGGCATTTTGACATTGACTTTAATGTTGGGAGGATCATGCCCCAGTAGGGTTAATCCCTTTGTTTTACAATGGAACTGTCACACATACCGAGAAGAATTTGTCTGTTTGCCCGTGGCATTTTGTACCAATTGAGTCATCGGGATTGTGATGCATGCACGTCAAGGGGTGAACTGAGCTCTAGCTTCTTCTAGAAAATGTTGAAACAAATATAAACAATTCTTCCAGCCAGCCATTTGCTTTCTCCCACTGTGGACAAGGGAGCATGATTAGCTTTGTATCTGTGAATTGTTCAAATAACACTCAGCCTCAGTGGGAAGCATTGTCTGCCTCCTGCCAGATACTCAGAAACCAAAGTAGATGAAAGTCATAAAATGTGCTAGTTCACGATGATAATAAAAAATATTTTTTATTTTCTTAGTGTGCTTCTCATCCCAAAAGCTCCAAATACATGTACATTATGTGATGGGTAAGTAAGTGACATAAAATAGGGTCTGTCTATTTAGATATGGACAAGTGAAAAACTACAATGAGATGAAAGCAAGCAGGGACCTATCATGTATCAGCTGCCTTGCTGTGAGTGGAAGCTCACCTGGAGCTTGCCCCTTAGTGGAAGAGTAAGAGCATGCACGTGGAGTTTACAGTATGTCCCTGCCCCCTTTTAATGCACTTTAATTTGTCCCTGCTCTCTTTAATTTATTAGTAAAGTCCCTCTCAAAATGGGGTGCTGGCCTTGAACAGCAATATCAATTGTTAATTGTTTAATAGGAGCCTCTGTGTAACTGTGGGTGAGGGTTTGAAATGTTGAATTTGAGTTTTCCTTTGGTTGACGATTGTCCGCAGACTCAGAGACCTGGACTCAGTGGCCCAGGAGGCCCCTTCCAGTTCTATGAATGAGTGAAGGGTGTTATCTTTATTTCACAAGAGTTGCATGCACAAGTTGCAATTTTCCTGAAGTCCCCCCTGTTTCAATAGGTTTTAAAACCCACCTCCCATTTCAGTCCCATTCTCTAACTGTTGGACACAGTTCCTGTCATTCTTTCCCTTTCCTTTTTAACAATGGAAAAGGATAGTGTGGCACTAGCTTATAATAGTGCCTTTTATCCAGAAGGATTTCACATTTTCTGGGCCAAATTCAGCTATGGACATGCTGGTTATGACTCTAGTTCCCTTCAGCGTCCTCTGGGGCTGAACGTAGCTCTATTGGCTGGTTGGCTTTACATTCATACCTACACAAGAGAGTTTTCTCCGTGCCCTGAAGTGCAACCATCTCTTGGGTGGAACCACAACACCTGATTTTCTGCGGAGTGTGAATCTGCGCTGTGGTTTGGGAGAGGAAGGGAGGAACGGCTTGGCTACTGGAAGCGGCAGGTGGGGATTAAAGGGGGAGAAGCAATTACCAAACTTGGAATGTGGCCAGGGCAGCAGAGTTAACACTTCTACTCTTATAAACATGGCACAGGATCTTTAATAACCAGCATGGGGCATGGTTGTAGTTTGCTGCCTTCCCTTTGCTGAACCATTCCCATCCACTACAGAGAAACTCTTCCCTTGGCGTCTCAAAAAATCCAGGTGAGTGCCAGCAAGCCAGCTCCTTCTGGGAAGCGCGTTTCATCACTTTGCTGCTGGAGCGCAAAAAATCAGACTGGGTCCCAGCAGGGTTTGGGCTGCTGGTAAGAAATTGAGTCAGGCTTTCTGGCCCCTGCCTCCTGGTTTTGTGACATGGAAACAGAAACGCCCCAGCAGATTCAGAACATCCTATTTCACCTGAAAGATTAGAAAGAAAGGGGGGGGGGGAAGGAATAAAGAGCAGTGCCATTGAATAATTGATGAGCTTCAGACCAATCAATGCTACAGCAGAGCAAGGCTAATTAAAGGTTTCTAAGGAATCCCTGTAGTAATTTACTTGACTGTAAGAAGTACATTCTCTCGCTCGCTCTCTTTTTTTTCTGTTCTTTGGAATTCCACTTTTAGGCTTCAGCTGTCTCTAAGCACTGTTCACTTTTCCCCCTCCAGGGGGGTGTTTGCTATGGAAATATGCAATTAATATTGCAGCTATCATAATTGCTAATTATTAAAACAATGCTACCCCCTTTTTTGTGGCCTACTTTCTTGTTCAAAATCATTTAAATAACAAGGAAAAAAAAAAAAGTGAAGTGCATGCAAAGCGGCAAGGTGGTAGAAGCTTAAACCAAATACATTAAGCCCTAACTCCTGCTTTTCTGGACTGAGATACTCTATGCACTGCTACCGATTCTACCGTATCGACCGTGTCACTCTGCGTAACCCATTTTTGTCATTGGATGCCTCTCCATATAACCCTGTAGCACAGGGAAGAAATGCTGGGCATTATCATAGCCTATTTACAGAATGAGATATATGGCTGGACTGTCTGCCTGCATTTCTAACTCGTCCACCACTATGGCATCCAGGTGCTAGGCAGCCGTATAAAATATTAATAGCCAGTGATGAGAAATTAACTGTCAGAAGCGTATGCTACCCTGGGAAACATGAATCACACCAGGCTCGATCCTCAGCTCCCATCAATTGACAGGGGTCTCTTGATTTTGCCGACTTAAGCCAGCTGAAGCTCTGGGCCCTGTAGCATAAGCTTGTTTAACTAAACCTGCTTAACTGACACTCTTGGTTAACTGAAACCTGCTTCCGTCCCCAGGGATTAGCACTGTGGCCAAGGCAGCACATTGAAAAGCTGCTGGCAACCTTCTGCATGCTCAGCTGGCTGGAGAGAGAGGCACCAACCAATTTCCCCAAGGCCGGTGAGCTGAAGGAGAGCATTTTTGTTGTCTGTCAGCCCCAAGACTGGCTGCTGCAGGTAGAGGAGGCTGCCCTCCTGCTTGTCCTGAGCCCAGCATGCAGCGCGAAGCTGCTCTCCAATTCAGCAAGAGCTTCCTGAGCAGCTGTGGGAGGTGACCTGATCCCTTCACACTGCGCAGAGCAGTAGGGGATGGATAATCTGTGAGTGCCGCTACTTGTTGGAATCAGAGTCCCAAAAGCCCCTGGGTGGTTCCCAGGGTATGGTTGGGTGACATTTGAGGTGGGCTCTACATATGAGTAACCCTATGCACAGTGCAAGCAGATCCCTTTTATCTCTACCAGCAACTCTGGCCATTATTATTATGCATGTATTTTATAGTAGTACCTAGGGGCCTTAAATGAGAACAGACTTACCCTGTGCTAGATGCTGTACAAAAACACGGCAAGATATGGCCCCTGTGCCAAGGATCTTACAGTGTAAACAGATGAGACAGGCAGCATGGCACAAAACAGGGATAATTATTAGGCCTGTGCGAAGCAGCAAGTATTTGCTTCAGATTTTTATTCGTCCGATTTGTAGGGACAGTGATTCGATTTGATTTGAATCACTGTCCCGATTTGATTTGGCCAATTCAGATTTAGAGATTTGGCATTGATTTAGGGATTTGATCACAGACTACGTATACAGGCATTCCTTGATCACACTGGACACAGCTGCCTGCACATGGTAAGTCTGTTGTGGAGCGGGGAGGGAATGGGGAGGTTGGGGGGCAGATCAATGCCTCCACAGCAAGGGAAGGACTGGGGCTGGTGTTGGGACTCAGGGAGGGGGAATCCTGCCACTGCACGCCACCACACGCTGCCAGTCTGGGAGCTGCTCCTCTGGTGGCTTGCTGGTCCAGGGGGGCATGGGAGCAGGCACATTTTACCAAAGTTTAGAGGGGTGTGGCTTGCCCAAAGGCACCAGGAAAGTCAGAATCAAAACTGGAAATTAAACTAAGTTCCCCAGAGTCCCACTCGGTGCTTTACGGTACAGCTAACCCACAGGTCTTTAAACTCCCAGGGCCCCTTTTTAGCTCCATGTTGCCAGTGTACAGGCTGCCTCAAATGGTCATAACAGGATCCCTATTTGTGAAGCTGTGATAAAAATCATTTGTGGACCTGAAGCCTGGAAGAATAATAGTAATTAGGAAGGCAAGGTTCTTTGGGTAGATGTGTTATCTTTTATTAGACCAACTGAGTAGTTGGAAAAAGTTCTTTGCAAGATTTCAGGCACAATCACCCTTCTTCAGGAATAGGGAGTCTTTGCTGTTCTGAGACTCCAAGGAATGAAAGAAACTAAAAGTGTGACAGGAAGTCAGTATGAATCTATAATATGAAAATAGGTAGAAATTAGAATAACAAAAGGTAGAAAAGGGATGGGGCAGGGAGCCGATGATAACTAAGGGAGACTCTATTGTAGTAGTTTTCCAAGGTAGAAAAGAGGCTGTCTGTAAAAATGTAAATTGGAATTAGGAAGACAATGGGTAAGAAAAGAGGGGAGGGAAGGAAGAGGGGGAAAGAAAAGTATAAAAGATCAGGTCTGGTGGGTACCTGGTGAATCAGATGTCAGGCAGGTTGTAATGTATCATAAATCCAATGTCTGTATTGAGTCCATGATTTTATGTATCTATTAGATTTATGAAGTGAAGTTCGTAGGCTTGTCTGCAAAAGGTGTTTTGTAAATTCCCTTTGAGGATTAGAATTGAGAGATCAGAAAGGGAGTGGATGTCTTGTGAAAAATGTGCCCCCACAGGCCGTTGAGTATTCTTGTCTTTGATGGATTTTCAGTGTGCGTTCATTCTGGTGTGCAGTTGTTATCTGGTTTTTCCTACATATTTTCTATCGGCGTATTTGGTGCACTGGATGAGATGCATTACATTTCAGCAAGTGCAGGTGTAAGATCCAGGAATGGTGATGGCTCTGTTGTGGGATGTCGTGATGGTGGTGGAGATGTGTTGTCGTTTGAGTTTTGCATTTCTTGTCCTGGCATGGTCTGGATCCATTCAGTGTGGTTTGGGTCATAGGGAGTTTGTTTCTGGTGATGAGGTTACAACCAAAACCCAGCATTAATTAGGAAGTTTCTCCTAGTCTCTAACCTTTTAATATTAGAAGACAGCTCTGGCTGGCTTGTCTGGTGCTTGTGTGTGGTGCAGGGAACTAGGGCAACCAAATTGGCTACGTCTTGATTTGACTTTGTTTCATGGTGTCATGGGAATAAGGTATGGAGTGGAGAGTGGAAGCCCTAGCCATGTCCTGGTAGACTCTGCTCCTGGGTGTTTTATTATTCAGCCTTTTTCTAGTGTATTGTTACATTTTTCTGAAGCCCTCTGAGAAGTGGGTTTCAACTAGCCGGTCTGTAAATCCTACTTAAAACAGAATAAGATTCCGTGAGTCAGAAGCAACACTGGTATCATGTCTGTCCTCCGTCATAAACACTGTGCAAGAAAAGAAAGAGCAAGGAGAAAAACCCATTGCTAACGATGGGGAAGGTGTACTGCATCCGTCTCTGTGCTGAGCATCAAACCAAGCAAAGCCAGTGAGGTTGTCTTTTTTTTTAAATTATTATTATTTTGAAGCTGTCCTTGTATATGTAGCAATAAGGCTAAAAATATCCACTGGTGTGTTGGGGAGGGCAAAGCACCCATTTCCTTCTACACACAAATGAAAGCAAAAATCTTTGGGGTTATAATAAAACATGAAAGGCTTAGATGTAAGCTGGGAGGCAAGGCTTTGAATGGGTTCCTGGAGGCCTCAGGTGGTTGAAGGTATATCTATAATACAACAAGCAATTAGAAACAGGTTTTCTATTAACTGGCTTACTTTGCTCACTGCTTTGATGGAACTGACCTTTCCTTACCCCTGTGTGCTGGAGTAGGCTACAGGTGTTAGACTGACTCTCCCTCGCACATGGATGTTAAATGTGGACATCGATTCTACAGATCTTATCTGGGAAAGGATGGCACTGCAACCTTGGCACCTTTACGTTGGATTTTCCCTTGTTCGTGGTCCTGGTTCTACTTCTCATCTTAAAGAAGATTTCTTTGACCGTACAAACTTTAGAGTAGGAATGGTACAAAGAACGGGCTGGCTTCTGTTCCCATTGACCAAGAATTTTTAAGATCCCAGGCAAATTAACAGCCTATTACAGAGACCACATTTGGCCCTTAATTTTCTCGCGTTGATCTACAGGCATTATGCAGCAACAGCAAGAGTACAATATGAATCAAGGGGCTAATGCTAAGCCTGGTAGAAGCATAAGTAACTCCATTGATTTCCCTGGATTCCTTTCTACTTATGCCACTGTTGACTTGAGCCTGTGGTGGCTTGGGAAAGGACACTGCTCTTCCCTGACAAAAAGGGGCACTTTTCTGACCAGGCAGATAAGAAATGAGCTCAGTTGTTCAAAGTCTTCAATGAATAACCCCCCAGGGGGATGCAGAGCAGAGTTTGCTGGGCTCTGAACCTGGACTTCATTCACTTCCCCCAATGCCTCAAGTTTTCTGTATACTTTCTTCTTTCTTCACTGTGGGCTGGCTATGCTTTTACCTTCCTTATCAGGAAAAACCCAAAGCCCAGCTGTGGATGGCATTAGTATCCATATGTAATGAACCATGGGGATTGTTTGGACAGTTGCAGCGCCACCTTCTCTATATGAGACACTCTGAACCGGTTCCAAGGCTCTGCACAGATAATATTTTTGTATTAAATGTTTAAAACTTCAAAGGGAAATGTCTATTTTTGTCAGATTCCTCCAGAAAGATCCCTTACAGAATTTTTGCCATCTCTGTCAGGGGTGCGCTTTTAGCTCAAGCCCTTGAGGTAGCCTCAGGTGCTGAGGTTAGAAATGTCAGAAAAGAGATGGTCCCTCAGCAAGTCCCTTCAGGGCACTGAAGGTTAAAAGTGACTTCTAGACTTCTCACAGAAGTCAGCTAGTGACCAGAGCAGATGAAAGAGCACAGGTGTAAAATAACATCTAGCTTAAATACTTCTCCGTGAATAGGTTACCCTGTTCTGTCTTACCTACAGTTTCCCAGTGGACTGAGCACCCACATAGGACAGATGCCAATAACCTAATAGGAAACCAGCACATGCCCCAATAACCATGGCAAGGTTTGCCCATCAGAGGAAAGGTTGTACCTCACTTGCTACATGGAGATGAGATGACATGAACTTGGCCATCTGCAGCTACCTGGGAATTCAGAAGCAGCTGTGGGTGCTGCTTCCTCCAGCTTACGAACCTTAAAAGCCAGGGATTATTCGTTTGTATTGCGGTAATGCCTGGATGCCAGAGCTCCGTTTTTGTGTTAGAGAGTGGGCGCATCTACATGTGCAATTAGCATGGCTGAATAAATTCTGGTGCAGTTTGCACCTGAGTTTATTACTCCCGGGTGCAGCATTTACATGTGCGCCCAGGAGTGCAGTACATTGAGCCACAGCAGTGCAAGCCTGGCTAGCGGGGAGCCCAGGGGGCAGCCAGCCCGGAGCTGCTCCAACCCAGCTCAACGTACTGCAGAGGGGCTGATGGGCACAAGGGTGCTACAGTACAGGGCTAGCCAACAGGGAGCCCTGTGCTGTAACACCCTCATGTCCCAGCCACCCCTGGTCCCGGTCTAAGTATGTGTTGTAGCAACATAAATAACTCTGCCATATGATAGTACTTGTTTCTGACACTACTGTCCTACAGCAGAGATAATTAGTTTGCTGTGGCCCAATAGGAGAGCATATGAAGATGGTGACATTTTACTGCAGAGCTAATTAGGCTACTCCGCAGTAAAGTGTACATGTAGATGCACACACTATGTGAGAATATAACACAAGAGAGAAACTCAATCTGAATTACTGATGGATCACACTCAACATGGATATACTTCCCACTTCTTTTGTCACTGCTCCCTCTGTCCTACAAGAGCTTTGTCATTTGTGTCTAGATTCAGCTTCAGTCTGTGAGTCGTCATCCATGTCCCAATCCCTGTTGGATGCTAATAGACTCTGCACCTTCCAACATGGAAATTCAGAGCTGAGTCATCAGCCCAGAGAGCCGTGTGACTCATTCTTCCTCTCTAATGTCCTCATGGCCCATGCAGAAAATGAATGAAAAGACAGATGAGGTGGGACACAAAGCTGTGAATGGTTTCCCACTGCTTGTTGCTAGCATCGAACAAAAGCCTGGTACATAAGAATCTCTCCTATGTTATTGATATTTATTGTAACCTTTCCATGCCTACCAAAAAATTATTTGCCGTCTTTTCCTCTGTGAAACCTTCTTTTCACAAAAGAATAGGAAATACATGATAGAACAAAGTTGGCTTCAGCCACTTGGTCAGCATTGACCGTTTAGTTTGGCTGGTGCGTTCTTGATTCCTATCCTTGTCATTTGTTCACTTGGCTCTTTGTCGGTCCTTCCAAATCGCTGCGTCTGTTGTGTTATGAAGATATCCTGTTGACATACACAACCCTTCTAAACTATCTCATATGTTGTAGCCAGTCTAAGACGCTATAACTTTGTCCCCCCATACTTCTAGCAGCCTCCTTATTTTGAAGAACTGCCCTGAGACTAGTTTTAGGTTTGGCATCCTTGACCACACAGTGGGTCCTCCAGATTCCTGAACTTCCTTTGTTTCTGTGTCTTGAGATATGAAATCAGTTGCCCTTTGGCTCTGGCAGCCTTTAGTCTGTGATAATACCTTTTAGGGCAGAAAATGACCCTGCCCTCCTTCAGATCAGTATCCATTTCATTTTGTCATGGGTGAACAAGTTGAAAATATCTTTTGGACAGAGAATAACAGGGGTGGGTGGGAGAGGTGTGGAAATTACCTCTCTTGAAATGACCTGACCACCCCCTGCTCCATCCTGAAGTCAGTGCTCCTCTCAATTCCAAGGACTGGGTCTGTCTCATTTTGTTCAGTGGGAATTTTGTCCAAAAAAAAGCAAGAACTTGAGTTTTGTTCCACAAACTCTGGCAAAAGTATAAAGACTCTTGGACAAAGCATTTATCATTTTGTTCTCCCATATTTGCACTCAGTTTACAAATCCTAAATAAACAGAGTCAGACTCTGCTAAACCCAACCCCACAGCCCAGTTGTGCCTATTTATGTTTGCTCCTCATACAACCTTCTCCGAATAGAGTTGGAGTAATGATATTCATAAATACTTGGTCTAATTGATTCCCCTTACCAATTGTTGAATACATTATTTGGGAATAAATAATTCCACTGTCTGACCAGCTCCAGAGAGGGCTGTTGAACAAGGTTTGACAAATAAAATAGTAGACATTTTTTCCCATTTTCAAATCATTGCAAGGGTAATGGGAAAAGAAAGGTAATGCAATTCCTAGGAACCTCTTGGGGTTTGTGGGAAGTCAGGTGGAAGAAGGAGGCTATCTAATTTTTTGTTACAATTGAATCAAGCTGCAACCATGCTTCTTCCAACACCATTTCTCTCCCCTTCAGCCCATCCATTTCCCCTGTGTCCATCCCATGTTCCCTAGGTGGCACTGAGTGACAGCTCTTCAAACACACCAAAGGCAAATTTCCCTGTTCACACCAGTCCAGCCAGCCCGAATTTTCTGCAAGAGGGAGGCACAACTTCACATCTGCAATCTGAACCTGCCTCCTTCCCAAGCTTTGTGAACACTTGAATTCAAATCCTGTTTGGGATCCAACCCCTAGATCTGGATCCACTTCCATCCTGGGCTGAACAAATGCCTTGGATCTAAGCCACCTCTGAAATTCAGGGGAGGTCGGTCAGATCTGAAAGTGAACTTGGCAAACCAGAGACTCATCTCCACTTTCTAAGAGCAAAGCCCAGCTGAGACCTAGAACTCACCGAGCTTCATCACCAAACAAAGCGCTGACAGGAGCAAAAGCACTGAGAACCAACTCTGTTCTTGGAGAGCGGCAGATGGTCTAGCAAACTAGACCGTTAATCCAGCCAAATTATGGCAACAGATGTTTGAAGATGTTTGCATTCAAATTCAAACTGTTCACCCTCTTGGATGAACCATGCAGAATGAGGACATTCACTCTCCTTATTAATTAAAAGTGAAAAACATGGGTGATTGTGCCAAATTGCTGGAGCATTTTTCACCTGCTGTAATTGCAAGCTTGTTTTTCCCCTTCAGGTGTAAAGGGGGATCCTGAATTGGAAAAGTGAGAGATTCTCTTCCAGTCTGTTGGGACGAGTATTTTCAAAGGACACAAAACAGTTAAAAAGCAAGTTCCTGTGTAACAGCAGGATCCACTGCAAGAACTGTGAAAGATTGGTGGCCTGTAATGATGTGCACTTGCTGTATGGAAATGCCCACCAGCCATCTGCAGTGTCCTCCCTGCTACACGTAAGGGGGATGCAGCATCTACAGAAAGAGGGAGCATTATTGATGCTCTTGCCTCGGGGAGGGAAGCGGATAATGGATGTAGGATGTAGGCCGTGCTTTGTCATCAAACGAGGGGCCTGAAAGATGGTGCACTGGAATATTATCAGTCATTCCTTGATCAAGATGTAATACTATCAAGGTCCTTCTCTCTCTCTCTCTCTCTCCCCCTCTCTCTGTCTCTCGCTGCTGAGAGCTTTCATACTGGAGGCTGCTGTAGTCTGACTCTTTTGCTCTAGTGCTCAGGATATTCGAACTCAGCTCCTTCTTTTAACCACAAGTGCCGCCCCCATCCAAAAGTGATGGTGCGAACTTCCACAGATGACATATTCCTTGATCTCTATGGACTCAGTTTGGAAACAGGAGCACTATAAGAAGCCCTCTGGCTTCCTCCATAGAAAGGACTCCCACCTTTTTTGTATTCGTTAGATGCTGTGCAAATTCATGCACATACTTACATTTTATTTCTGCAGCACTGTTGGTAGGTGCAGTACTTTATGGACGACTAAAAAGGCCGCTCCTTACTTAGAGATTCCCATAACACAAGGAATGGCAGACAAGTGTTTTTTTTTTTTTTTTATCGTTTCTCACCTGTATTTAGGTAAATCAAATAATTACTTTTTTTACAGCCCTGTGCAGTATCTTGGTACCGCTACATGAGACTTCCCTCCCAGGGACTGGAAGTGGCCTACTAGCTTTCTCATTTGATGACCCATAAAACGATCCTGCTCCCTTTAGTGATTACCTGACTTGCTCACCACGTCTCTGGAGGGAGGATATTTAAACGTTAGTGTTATCACTTTAATAACGTGGTGACCCCGTTCATCTGCTTGTTGAAATGGTGGCTTCCCTATCCCTACACTCTTTGACAGAGGAAACCAGGGCAGATGGTTTAAATCATGTACCCAAGGTTTTACAGTGACAATGTGGCAGAAGTGGAAGAGGAACCCTAAGCATCTTGACTTCCAGAGCCTCCTGCTCTAGCCCTGGCCGCTGGTTTAGAAGTCCCAGTACTGGGGGACTGGGAGGGGGCGAGAGCAAGAATAAAGCTCTGAACACATCCGCGCTCTGTGGGAGTCCTCGGGGCATAAGAGCAGGTGGTTGTGCTGTGACTGAAGGGATCTAGAGCCTTGCTTCTCTGAAATGACGGTGGGTTAGAAGGGGTGGAGATGGAGGACTAAATAAATATGATTGCACTTAAACTGTCTATAAATCAGGCAGCAGGAAACGCCATTCTCTCTGGTTAGTGTTTTGCATCCAACTTAGAAATAGACCAGCAGCGTCGACACATTTGCCTCTATCTTCTCTTCACAAATTATCCATGAGCAAGGTGTGACTTACAAACTCACTCCTTGTTCTTAACAACTTGATTCACCATTTGCACCAACACATGTTCTCCAGACGGATGCTATGCATAAACTGGTGACTGGTCAATTATGTCATGGGGCATGGTTTCAGTTTCTTGACTGGATGACTTTAAGGAAAAAAAAATCTGTTTTTTTGTTTCTAAGGTGTTCATTAGATTCATCATTATCTGAGGACTCCCTTCTGTAAATGATAAAAAAAGAGCTTTGGAAAATAGCAATGCATATGCTTCTCAAATACATTTTTCTTACAGGTGTTTGCCCAACTTCCGTTTTCTAGTGTACAAAACCTCGTTTTAGCTGAATATGCACAAATGAAAGGTAAGAAGATCGGTCTCGAGCATATTCAGCCTAACCTACAAACACAGCACCAGAACAAAAAATTGGTATGCTCTAAAGAAATGACAAGGCAGGTTTTGAAAGAGTAACAGGAAAGAAGGATGTGTATTAACATTTGGGCCAGGATTTAAAAAAATAACTAGCGATTCTGAGCATCCTGTTTTCAGATGCCCAGCTGAAAAGGACTTGGTTTCAAGGGGTGAAACAGCAATACCAGAAACTCAGAGCCTTTTAGGTAGATATTATGAATAAAAATCAATTTTTTGTGTGTTATGAATGTTTTCAAAATTTACAAAATATATTTTACCCCAAATTAGAATAAAAATCCAAAAATTACAAAACGTTTATTAAAGGAGATTTGAGGGGGAGATTACTTTCAGATCATTTGAACCTATCATTTACCTTTTTATGGCATAAGATATATTTTGAAAATATATATTTTTTTTTAAAAAAGTTGAACTGCATGTTTTAATAATTTTGAAGCTTGTTTGACTTCTTAAAAAATGAAATGTCACTAAAATCAATTTATTTTCTTGGACAACACTGGTATCAGCAAAACTGCATTTTCCAGTGGAAAACTGGTTTAATGGAAAAAAGCAATAGAAATCATTAATTTTTTTAAGCTATGAAAATTGGGTCCCACCAACAAATCAGCAGTCACTTTTGGGAAATGCAACCCTTGTTTTGTGAGCTGATTGACATAACTATGAAATGGGGATGTGTTTGTTGATGGGCCGTAGGAAACCATAATTAATTGTTTCAAAATCCTGATTTTTCTATTTCTGTGTTATCTTTTCATCTGATATGCTATGTCTGAACTGTCCTCTCTCCGTGCTTTCCTGCTTTTTTTTCTCTCTCATTTGGTTCTTTTCTTAAAACTAAAGTAGCGCTCACTTTTCACTTTTCATTTCTGCCATATTTCATTGCAACTGCTGATGCCATTCTTCTCCCAGCTTTGTACAATGCATTTCTTCCTGCAGTAAATGTCCCGAAGTTCACAATGGGTAAAACTCTTGCCTAGAAAGTCCATAATGGAATTCACGTAGTCTTTGGATTTTACTCGCTGGGTGCGTCTACATGTGCATTAAAGCACTTTTTCTAATGCACATTAAATCTAATACCTCCAGTGTGAGGTATTAAATAAATGTGCATTAGGGCTGTGCGAAGCTTTGGTCCCTGATTTGATTTGGGGGAGATTCGGCCCAATTTGGTGGCTGAATCTCCAAATCCAAATCAAATCAGGAGACCCTTTAATCTCTCTGAATTGAATTGGAATCCTCCAAATCGATTTGGAGAGATTTGGAAAGATTCGATGATTTGGACATCGACACAGCTTTCAGTGTTTTTTCTACATACCTCGAGGTACCGGGTGACTCGTGAATGCTGCGATGCCGGGGTAGAAGTAGTTTCCCACAGGAGCATGGGCAGCGCCCCAGCTCACTTGGCAGCAGACCTGGAAGTGGGCTAGAAGCACTTCCAGTCCACTTTTGGGTCTGCGGGGATCCCCCTGTGTCCTCCTGGCTAGGCAACTGGTGCCTCCTGGGTCTGGAGGGGGGCACCCAGGGTTCCCCCCGTGGCTGATTGCTGAGCTTCGGGGGTGGGGGTCTGCACAATTCTGGGTCTGCCAGGGAGTAGACCGAAAGTACTTGCAGTCCAGTTCCGGATTTGCGCTCCCCCCCTTCCCCTCCCCCCCCCGGGCTCCTGTGGGATGCTTCATCTGCCCCAGCATCACAGCATTCATGAGCTGCACCTGATACCTTGAGGTATGCAGAAAAGACATTTAAAGCTGTGTCTGTGGCTGAATTGCTGATTCTCCAAATCCACATCGAATCTTAAGATTTGGATTTGACCAAATCGAATTGGGGACAATGATCTGAATCAATGAATCAAATCACTGTCCCCGATTTGGGCCAAATCCAAATTGAATACAGCCTGTTTCGCGCACCCCTAATGTGCATTAGGTTGCCTTAATGCACACCAATGAATATGCATGGTCTTAATGCACAACGGCCTCTTTTACTGTGCATTAGTGTAATCACACAGTTTTTTATATAATGCTTTAATATGCAGTAAAATAGGCTACTGTACATTAAAGCACACATGTAGACATGCCCACTGGGTCACAGAAAACTTGGCCTTAGGGTAAAGCAAAGGGTGCAGACATGTGATATGCTTACACTGGTGTAATCTGCCTTTGGACTAGTGTTAATATGGAAAAGATACTTTGTACTGCCACCTCCTTAACCAATGTATGACTTGCACTGATAAGTCACTGTACTTCATGGTAAAGTTGCCCTTAGAAAATAAAAAGTAACTATACATTGGTGTAAGTTATGCTAGCATCTGGGCTGTGCGTTGGCCGTGCTAGTCATGTTCATCTCAAAGTAGCTATTTGTTTAATGTAATAGCACCTGAGCATCGCTGTTTGGAGACCTTGTTGTCTGTCTGCTTTGGTCTAAAACACCAGTGTAAGTTTATCTGTGTTAACGTTTTGCAAGAGCTACTAATGCTGTGAATGCTTTGGTCTTGCTGGAAAATCATTTACACTCCCCATTTGAATCTTTTTTATTTTCCTGCAGTCGCACATGTCCAATCTGCGTGAAGAGACCAGCACAGCTGCAGTTTGTTTTGCACGAGAGACTACAGCTTTACCCAAAAAACTTCTTCTATAGATTTCACATGTAGCTTTCTCATCCAGGAGGAGCCTCTCAGGAGTAATCTCTGGCAAGTCATCATGTTTCATTGCACAGGTAAGTTGATCACATGAACCAGGTGCCCAATGGCGCACAGGGAAAAAAAAATCTCTATCTGCTTGAATGTGTAATTGCCTTGTGGGTCAAATCTCACTCTGCTACCTTCGGTTTGCAGCAGTGTGGTGATGTGAGAAGAGCTCTGAACTGGGGAGATAGTGACCGCTGTCCTGGGCTTAGGTCTGCCACTGATCTTCTGTAGGACCTTGAGAATATCCCTTTACCTCTCTTTTACTCTCTAGCCTTTTGTCTATCCAGACTAAGGAGGCTGGGACTTGGTTGAGACTACTGGAATATCCATGAATGGTAGTGCTAACCAGTCAATGGAGTTGCTGTGGGTTGGCACTGTTGCAAAAGAAATTCAAATTTGGCCCATAAAAAGGTCTCTTCAAGAAATTCAAACCAGTCAAGACGGCCGGTGTTAGGAAGGATCCTTGTTCAGCTTTAGTACAGTAGCTAGTTACCTTGGATCCAGCTGTTCCAGGACCTGGAGTTGAACCCAAAACCATGTTCCCCATGGCGGGGGGAGGGCGGGGGAGTGTTTATGACAAGGCTGCTGGCTGAATCCAAATTGAGCCCAGTTTGGCAGGAGGTCTTTGATCCCTGTTTCCTTCTGGGTCATTTTAAGAGCAACTGCCTCAGAACAGCAAAGCCCTCAGTGTAGTGCTAGCTACTACATTTCTCCCAATCTTTTTTTCTCAGTTTCCTAAATGTGCCTCTCTCCTTCCTTGGAAACTAGCACACCTGTCTGAGTGCCGGGCTTAAACCCGCTCGGACGTGCTTCGCCGGTGCTGAACTGCGTCTGAATCTGAAAGCACCAGGCTATTAGGTGTTGTGGCAGGGCCTCGCTCTAGGAACAGACCTGTGCATAGGGGCGCACGCAGCATGGCTTCAGCACCTGCTCCAGAGAGGTTTAAAACATCACAAACTTGCTCTCAGAGAAAAGACTTTGGTTTCTGGCAACCACTGGATATGCCATTAGCTGAAAGACAGCCATGCGTTTTTCTGAACCGATTCTGAAATTGGCCAAACGCTCCTAGTTTCACTTTCTTCCTTCTTATAAATCACATTGCAATGTCACCTGTAGCGAGCATACCGAGTGTCATGAGGGTGGGGAGGGGGCTTAAGTGGCACTGTAGTTTATCATTTCTCATGAAATATGTACATTGAACATATCGGTAGTCACGTTTACTCCCAGGACCATCCCCCTGAGATGCATCTCAGGGCTTAGTTAAAAGAGCATTGTCTCTATTCATCAACTTGTCACTGATTTCAGCATCTTTTTAATCTAGGAATCCATAGGAAACGTCATCTGATGAGCAGAGGAAGAGTCCTGGGGATTCCTGGGTTTTACGTCTGGCTTTTGCCATCGGCTGCATGAGTGACCTTGGGCAAGGCAACTGAACGAGGAGCTAAGGAGGCCAACCTAGAGAAGTCTGACCTTCTCTACTTGAGAGGGCCAAGGTTTGAAATGTCCTTGGTATCCTGATGACTTTCAAGCTCTACCATTCAAATAGCGTGTACCCACAGACTTCCAAGAAGGCCAAGGGATGGCATGCTTTTAAAGGAAATGGAAACATCTGTATTCCATGAACATGGTACTTGCAAGTGATACAAATTACAGGGTTCACATGCTTTTCTTGACTCTCTCTATATTCACTAACCTCAACTGGAAGGAGGGTATTTTTGCATTTCTAATCTAATCCTGATGTTTCAAGTCGCACCTTTTAAAATTCATCGTATCTGTGGGGTGAATCCCGCTGACTAACTTTGAGTTTCTGTAAGAAAGCCGCCTCTTCCTGCCAGATGCAAGGAATTTCAAGGACCAGGACATTATCTGTGTAAGCATGTTTCCATTTGCTTATATCTCCCAAATTTTCAATTTGCTTTTGTGTTTCGAACAGACATTCAGAGAAATGAGCCTTTTAAAGCAAGATTGTTGCAGTCTTCAGAATACACTTCCACAAAATGCTTCCTAAGTTAAGCCTTTGTTTTGGCTTTGGCAATGCTTCTGTGACTTGCAAGACTTGCACAGAATAGCACAGCACGTCCCGAGGTCGGGGGGAAGCGGGGGGAAGGTGGAAGCTCTCCTTAAGTTTTAGTTCACAGAAACAAAATCCTAGGTCTTGTAGTCCAGAAATATAGAATAAAATGTTGTGCAACTTACATTTGCGCATATGTTGTTAGCATGTGGTCATTTTAAGATTTGGCAATCATGCTTAACTACCTACACTGAACCCACAGATGGATATGTGCAACAGGTTAATAGTGAAAACCTATGTATGTTGGAGTGGAATGAAAGTCCCAGATTGCTTTCAAATTGCAATTCTGGTTATAACTTGAAATAGGGTGAAACATCTCTTCATACTAATCCTAGCAACCTTAAATTTTGCATGAACTTTGCATTAACTTGTTTAATCATATGCTGTAATAGAAAAGAGGGTAGAAGTGTTTTAAGGTGTGTTGCATCTTATTAGTTTCCTCTTGTTGTTTGTTTTTTTTCTGTAGTGGCTTTACCCACCTGTAATTGCGATAGAAAATAGGAGCCAGAAGATATTTCTTTGCAGACGAGACAGTGGTTGTGTTATTATGGTGTATTATGTTACTTTCCATTAGACCAAAAACTTTTCATCTCTAACCTTAGGAGGTGACCTATAGTAAATACAGTGTCATATTTAGCTTTTGTAAATAGCTCAGCTCTCATGAATGTTTTATCAGGGGGTAAATATCACGTTCTCTCCACTTATTTACATCCGCACAGCATCACAGAAGACTTGTCGGTATTAAATATTAATCGTCAGCTTCAGTGAATCTATGCTTTTGTCAAAAGTGCACCAGGCCACACATCGTTTTTGGCCTCACACATTCAGAAACCGCATGATCTTGTGAGGAAAGAACGGGAAGTGCATTATCAGTGTCATACCAAACCCGCTCTCCATTTGGACAGCTGCAGCTTCCATTGGTTCATTCCTGTTGTGCAATGGGGAAGCTTTTCCCTGGGCCATGCAGACATTAAGTGGTATCAGTGCACAAAGAGAAACACAAAACTTTTTTTTGACCCTGCATTTCTGCTGCATCCCAAGCCCAGGCCTGGTGGAAGGACTCCAGAGGTTCGTGGAGACAAAAAGGACCATTTGTTCCTCTCACCTTACTACCAGTATATCTCAAGCCATGACATTTTCCCCTGTTGCCCTGTGTTGAGTCCTGCCACTGGGGCCAGACTACAGCAGATCTTTCTGGTAGGCATCCAGTTTTCCAATACAGACATCAAGCAATGAACAGTCCACCACTTCCTTTTGTAGATCATTCCTGTGGTTAATTATACTTAACAATTTCTGCCTAATTTCCTATTTGAATTTGTCTGGCTCCATCTTCCAGCCATTGATTCTTGCTATGCCTTTCTTTGCTAGATTAAGAAATACTGGTATTCCCCAGACTTTCCTCCCTGTGGAGGATGGATTAGAGTTCCTATGTATTTGTACACTCATCAAGTCACCTTGTAGGCCCCTTTTTGATGAGTTAACCAGATTGAGCTCTGCAAGTCTCATGCTTGAGAATTTTTCTCCAATTCAGATATTTTTTGCTGACACTTCTCTGCCCCTCTTCCACTTTTCCAACATCCTATCTACAATAAGAACAACAGAAGGGGACACAGTGCTCCTGCATCACTCTCACTACAGCTCTACAAAGAAGTAAAACCACTTTCTTACTACTATTCACTACTCAAACATTTATGCAGGCAAGGGTTGCAATGTCCCTTTTTGGCCATGTACATACATGCAGTTTCTCCTGGAAGAGTTGCTGCTTTCCCAGGAGAAACCAGGAGTATAGAGCTGTTCAAACTTTTTCTCCTGGAGTAAAAATGGCTACTACAGAAGAAAAATAACATGGGAGCAACCAGGGTTAAATGACTTCCTGGAGAGTTTTTCCTGAGAGAATGAATGTCTATACAGTTTGTGTCTTCCCTCAGAAGACAGCCTGGTCCTACAGCACCCACTCCCCCTCAAGAAGACAGCACATTGCTCTCTAGACTCTGCACCAGCAGGGAGCAGAACATGCCTCCCCACATAATTCCCATGTTGTGCTGCAAGGAGTCACAGGCTGACCATGGGCAGTGGGTCAGCGAATCAGGGATGCCATATGTTGCTAGGAGGACTAAGGGAGCCTGCAGAGCAGACTGAAATGTGTGCACAGGGCCCCACTGCTGGCTGCATGGTATCTGTGGTGTAAGTTCTCCATTCTTCGGGGGCCTCAGCACTTGAATGTCTGTACATACGGCTTTGGGTAAATTTGTTTAACTACGAGAACAACCCTGGGAGAATTCTCTCAGATTATTTGAATGTGTGTATGCAGCCCAAGTCCCAGCATCACCCTGGGAGCTTGACTATCTTGGCCCTTAAATTCTTCAATAAGGCATTGTTCTCTAGGATACAGATGACCATTTTGTAGGTGTGTTCCTTTTCTCTAGATGTATAATCGTCTTTAAAACACACTTTGTTTCAATGTGTGCAAGCAGTTGGATCTCTCTATGTTAATGCCCCAACGTCATTATAATTTACCACTATGCAATCATTTTACCATCCCCATGTCTTATTAGTAGTGATTCTATATTTATGTCCAGATCATTTGATGAAAGTGTTGAAGAGCACTGGGCCTCACACCAATCACTTTCTGCTTCTCAAGAAGCATCCTGGTTTGATGATTCCTCATTGATTACTATGTTTTGATCTCTCTCTATCAGTTCTTAGTCTGTTTAACACATATCTGTTTAATATTGCACACTGTAATCAGAATGTCATATGCTCCTAAGTCAAGCACTTAGAAAAGTCTTGGGTGGGTTTAACTGACAAAGATAAGCATGTAGATGTAACATCATCAATAAATGAAAGCAAGTCTATTTGACAATATCTTTTAAATGTGAATGCCGAATCCCGGAGGTGCTAAGTCACTATGATAAAATCAATATTTTGTTATTAAGGAATAGAATCTGCTTTTATGGTGTTTGTGGTACATTGGGATTGCTTGCTCAGATGGGTTCAACCCATCCTCTTGGTTCACAAGGTCAGTATTTGTATGCATTTCCAGGGGTGTTTTATTTTTGTTCCTTTAAGTGCACCCCTCCCCTTTTCAGGGTGCCACTGAGAGATGTTCCACACCATACTTTCTGGCTAATTGGTGGAACAAAAGCCAAGGATCTGGGACCACTTTCTGGGTGAGTGCTCTAACTGGTCTACTGGTCAAAAGGTGGGCAACAGAGCCACCACCAGTGATCTCTGAGGTGAATTCACTGATGCTCTGAGAACTTCTTATGGACCAGACCTCTTCAGGGACCCCTCAACAGCAAATTGGATAACAATTTAGGTTAAGTATGTAGGTGCCTAAGTATGTAGAGCCAAACTGGATCAGTCTTTGGAGTTTAGACATGAAAGTTCCCTCTAGGTCCAATTTAGGTGCATGTGAGACCAAACTGGACCAGGCTTTTGGAACTGACTTAAGTCAATGGAAAGACTCCAATGAATCACAATAGAAATTACCCTATGGGACTGAGCTCTAAATCGCTTCTCTAAGGTGCAGTAAAGGAACAGCCACAAAGTGGGAGGTTGGCAGGATTCCCCCTTACATTCACTGTGATGTGTTATAATATAGGTAGCAGGGTATAGAGCTTATTGATATATTTTTTTTTCAATGTTTTGCCTACTTAAAAGAATTTTACAGGATTTATTCACGTATACAAACTTTTCTGTACGTTTTCTAACCCATTCTGGCTGTAGAAAAGGCTATCCCTGCTGTAGACTTCTATAGTGATAGTAGGGAGTATATCATTGTCTACTACGTCCGCTGGGAATTCAGGGTAATTTCTGTACAGCCATATTACATTTTTGCAGGACTCTCTTGGTTTCTTTCTAATAAATTCAACAGGAATTTTCCATAAGGATTTATTTGTTTGATGGATTCATCACATTTTTCTGTTCACAATTGTCCATATAGAGAACATGGTTTTCCCCTGGTTTTCAATGGCACCTGTCTTGGATAATGAGCCAAGGGGCCTGAAAATTAGGTATGTTAGACACCTGATGAAATTTGCACCCTCAGCAATGCAGTTAAGCCTGCACATTACTTTAACCACACTGGTAAATCCTATTGCCTCTAGTGTGATTGCTTACAGAATTAATGTTACCGCTCTTGCTTTCATCAATTTTCATGCAACTCTGCTGACATCACTGGAGTTACTCATGAGTTACGTGATCATCAGACTAGGCCTGTTGCATATAATTCCTTGAGACTTTATAGACATGCTGCCACTGGTGGGGCCAATACATTTGCTAACGTGTATGCAAATGTTGAGCTGCTGCACTTTAAGGGATTCATTTTGAACCAATCCACTTGCATTTTGCAGCTGATGAGATGACCTCTATCTCTCCCTCCTGATTCTAAATCCAATTGGGGTCACTGTTTGTTCTTGGGCTGTGTATCAGAGGTGGCTACTTGAGCACAGTGGGAAAGTAGTGTAATGGAGTTTAAAGGCATGGATTTTACATGAAGATTCATTTTGCACTTAACCCTTCCACCCATGAATACCTTATTTAAATGGTCAGTGCATATTACTTTTTATGAGCTGTTCCCTAGTCCATCCAACCAAAAGACCAGGCAGATTCAAACTATACAGTGGGAAAGAAAAAAGTATTTGGGTTGCTTTTAATTGTCCAAGTGTTTCTGGGCTGGTCCATTGGGTCCTATGGCTCTTATTTAGCACAGGCAACCCTTACTGCTCCACTAAGCCAAACCTACTAGAATGGTCACAGACCTTTGAATGACCATTTATACTTGCAAGAGTTCATCAAGTAACTCTAAGCTGCGAGGGACCATTTGGTTATCTCTAAACAACGCAAATCAACTTTCGCAACATGCATCGTGCTCTAGAATCGTACCCTATCAGGGACAGACCTACAGAGCAACTCAGCTGCATTATAAAACACTTAAACCTTTTAACATTTCCTACCCTCTAAAATCTCCTCTTAAGACCCAGTTAGGGCATCACAATGTGGAGCACTAATCTCTCCATTAAAGCCTTTTTCACCTAGTTCCTAAACTGTGCACAATGTATGTATTTAGACAAAAGCAGCAGCTTTCAGAACCATTAAAGGCTCAGGTCCAAAGTAAAGATGATTTTCTTATTGCTGAGAGTGTCTGCAGCCAGGGGAGGAAAATATGTTATTTTACTGACCTTTATTTAAGCTAACCTGGGACAAGAGGGATTACTATGTTGTGGCTAAGATTACTGTGATATTTAAATATTATGTTATTAGTCAAAGACAATAGCTAAACCTGTGCAAATTGTGCCTCTGTATTTGTTGTCAGTGCTCTGGCTTTAGCCATTAATTCAGCTCACAGCTGGTCTGTTAAATATAATTTTCCTCTCTTACAAACAGCTATTTATATTTAACGTGCTGAACCGAGCCATCTTGTTTTGTGACCCCAGTATGTTTTACTCTAATTTGCTAATCAGTGAATTATCCTCCTAATTACACCAGGTATATTCCATTTGCAGGAAATTACAATGTATATTCATCCAGCTTTTCCAGGCCTCTTCTATTTTAGGCAGGAATGTATTCCAGAACTTGGGATCTACTCCATCCTGGGTTTAACCCCACAAATCCCA